>NW_023603184.1:9093796-9693796 GCF_014898055.3 Talpa occidentalis | reverse complement strand
TATGTTAATAAGCAAAAAGAGCTGGTAAGCTTAGTAAAATAAAAAGTAAAGGCAGATTCAGCCTCTGAATGGAGGATCTGTTGTGATCATCGGCCTTGATTTAAGTACATTTATTTTTTGATCTTCCATTCCTCATTCTTACTCATAGGGTAGTATCTTAGAAATGACTTTATTTTTTTCAAAATAAATGTCCATCTTTCTCTTTTTGTATAGTCATTGGTACAATTTTCTAATGTGCAGTCAGAAAGTCAGGCAATGTTTTAATTTTTAAAATGGCATTTAAATATAACAGCTCTACAACAGAACCAAGAAAATTTGTATGCAAAAGTGGGCACTGCCAATATTCCCATCAGTTAAGTCAGTCATCAAATCAGAGTTTAACTGGTGGGGTTCACTTTAATCATATCCCCAAAGTGAACCTGAATCGTTGTGTCTTATGAGCAATAACTATTGAAGGAAAAACAGCATCTATATTTAAATAATTGTAGACAAAATGTGGTCAACCAGGAGAATACTAATTCCATAAGTAATGTCTAATCAATGGATAGCAATTATGTTATTATTAGTATCACTATCATTATCATCTATTTTTTGTGGAGTGCATATGATGTGTTGGACAGTGTCCTAAATCCTTTATATGATTACACAGTTTTAACCTCACAGAAGCATTGCGATGCTAACTCTAAGAAAAGATGTGGAGTTGGAAGGGAGTCCAAGAGTGAGCTCAAAGAACGGCTAGCTTATTGAGAAAAGATAATCACAAAGTTTTAATTGACTATATTAGGCAAAACCCAGGATGGAAGGTACAGGATAACAGAGTTTGGCTCAACTCTGTCTGCAGGAACCAGGGAGCAGATTGTCCCTGTCTGTAGTGACATGTTTATTGTCACAGGTGCTGTGACAATAAACAGGGTTCTGTGACCAGTTTTGGGGGATTCTAAATCAAGGTCTTTTGATGATGGATGAAATTGCCGGTATGTGTGCTTAATGACAGGGACACATTCTCAGAAATGCATTGTGGGGATATGTTTTCATTGTACAAACTCTGGAAGTGAATTTTGTTCTCTGAGGAACCATGATGAACAACAACATGAGATTAGATCAAGCACCAGGGGGAATGATGTTGTTAAGATATGAGGTAATATGGGATGCAGGAGGATCCTGCCAGAATAAAACACTCAGACGTTATGAGGCTGTGACATCACTAGGCCATGGGAACTTTGATGATGCTGTTGTATATGCAGCCCCTCATTGGACAAAATGTCATTATTCAGCACATAACTTTACTGGAGGAACTCTAAGGATCTGCAGGCCCTGGGATTCTGGATATAAATAATACTGTGAACGCTGAGAGTATAGCAGCACAAATAAATGACTACACAAATGAACCATCTTAAAGAATTATATAGGCCTCTCTTATAACCCTCTTTCTATTCTGCCTTGTGTGAAATCTACGTGTGTCCTTTTATTTTCACTCTTATTAGATTATAAGCACATGGAATCTTAACTCTCATATGCTAAGTATTAACCTCGGGAAAAATACCCATTTTCTTCTCCTGTAAAAAATGGAATGTGTCACACAGAGTTGTTGTGAGGACTGCATCAGATTGCATATTTCAGAATTTTGCTCAGTGCCTGACACTGGGAACTAATAAATAAACTTAGCTAGAGTTCTTAACTCCCTATTATTTACCATCATTATTATTATTGTGATTGTATTGCAAATTACAAAACCAAAAAATAATGACTTAGGTCTAAACACTTTGGTTTTAGAGTTTAATAAACACCAATTAATAGCTGTATTCTAATAGATTCATCAAAGTAGCAAAGTTCTACCTGCCAATCTGCCAATATGAATCATCTCGGGAGAGGGAAACTAGCCTCAATCACCCAAGAGTTCATCAAAAAAGTATTTCAATAACATGTTTTCAGCATGCTGCTGCTTTTTACTAAAAACAGATTATGGAGTCAGAAAAGAGAAAAAGTAAAATCATTTTACTCCAATATAATACAATTATTCTTTGAAACTCACTGTATGCAGGACTTGTGGACATTACATTTCTCTTTATGAAGAAACTGCTATATGCCTTTGCAATTAATTAATGTTGACTCCAACATTCCTATGAGATTAATGTTAAATTCATTTGAATGTGACTTCTGAAATAGTAAGACCTCTTGTCTGTTTCTTGAATGGTGATGTAAAAGCAGCAAGGTGCACTTTTAAACTGCCTATGTCCAACAATGGTTTGAAAATAGGTGAATTTATATACTATAATTTACTCTAATATCTTTCAAACCATTTTAGCAGAAGAGCTCATCTTTATAAGGAATATATTGACCACATTTAAGTCAAGATACTTTAAATATCTACTATCGACAAAGAAAATACTTTTCTTCATGGAAATACACAAGCACATTCCTAGAATCTCAAATGTGGTGAGAATCATCCTTCAAATATAGATACTTTACATTATGATGAGAGGACTAAATCATTAAAATATATTTGACCTTGTCTCATAGCTACTTAATGACAAAAAGGATTCATGACTCATTCATTCAATTCATGTTTACTGGGAACATTCCAAGTTTCATTCTGTTCAAGCCTTCATATATATATACATATATTCACACACATATTTATAGGAATACATATATGTGTACATATGTATACAAATATATGTATGCATATACACATATATGTATATATACATATAAGTGTATATAGAATACTTATCCTAGCATACCTCTCTTTTCTCTCTCCCTCTTCCCCCACCTTTCTATACCTCTATTTTATCTTTCACTTTGTCTTACTTTCAAAATTGCAAGCATAGTTTTGCCAATGTGATGCACTCAGATATTTTATTCTATTCTACTCCATTCCATCCAATCTTACCCTAGCCCATCTCATCCCTTCCTACCCATCCCATCTTACCCCACACCACCCTACGCTGTCTCATACCATTCTACCCTATCTTTTTCCATTGTATTCTGTTTCAATATAATTATTTTTTTTAAATGCAGATTTGGTGAACTATCCTAATGATTTCAACACCCTCTCTAACTTCATTGATTCAATCACATTATTAATATATTCTAAGGACAGATTGTTTAGTAGACTCATTTGTTGTATTCTTCACTTGTAGAATGTGGATAATAACATAATTATTTTACAGGTTTGTTTATAATCTTTAAATACTATCAATAGCATTGTGCTTAGGATTTAGTATTCAATATAAGTAACATTTTATAGATATTATTTTACTTATTTTTAGTTTTGTATTGCTATTATAAATTCTACTTAGGTATCTGGAGACAGAATTTATGTAAAATTTCTCATAGGCATGGCATAGATTCTTAAATTGGGAAATCCTTACTTTTTCCTCAATTGCTAGGGAAAATGAAAGAAACACAATGATTAGAATTGGTCCATACTCTTCCTGAACATCAAATACTTAATATTCTTTTGTTTTGGTTAAGTCTGCAGATTTTTGATTCAGTACTTAATCTTCTTGGTGATTAAGGGATGTGGAAAATGTTAACAATGCCATTGCATTTAGATGCTTCTGTGAGGTGACATATATGACAGATTCATTCTTCTAAATTAACTGTGATGAAAGTCATCTCATCTTCTATTAGTAGAAATATGAACAGAAGCATGTGGTTTCACTCAGTCCTAATGTTTGTACCAGAGGGAGAGATGTCAACTAAAAGAAAATTAAATATATCTTCTGATTTTTTAATAAATCTAGCTTGAACCTCCAAATCAATGTTTACATATGAGGTTATAACTACAAGTATCATACATTATTTCCATTTTTTTTTTAGAATATAAAAGCACATAATTCTTATAGGGAAAATTGTTCCTAGTGAAAATAGGAAAAACATTCATATTTATTGAAATCTGAAAATAAAAATATTTAGATATAAAAGGAATATATGTGATATATACCTATAGCAAGATCTACATAGAGATGTAGTAATATCTACCTATAAGTATATAGATATCTTCTATAATTATATCAATATCTTTTAGTATTCATGTTAATTGGAAATGCTTTTTACTATTTTCTAAAACTAATTTTTTACTAATTATCATTTTTTACTAATAATTTAGTATTCATGCTAATTGGAAGCTTTTCTTACTAAGCATAATTTACTAATTTATGATGTATCATGAATCTGAGCAAGTTCAAAGACAATGACAAAGAGAAACAATACCAATAGCTCAGTGGATGATAGAGTGATGGCCTTTGCCCAGGTTGAATTTGTTTTTTATTCACTCAAGAAGCTGAATTTTTCATTAATCTAAAATAATCTTGCTTTCTTTCAACCCTATCCCCATCATAACTCCTTCCTTTTCACTCCCAAATTTTTTCTTTCACTAATTTAAAAATGGACCTTTTTTAAGTCACCATGTGTGCCATCCACCTCAACATTAAAGAAAAAAAAAAAATCTTCTGTGCACCCACTGAGTGCTCCACACTTCTTCCATTTGTTAATTGAATGTTTCTTAAACAAGCTCATTATCTGCCCACAGCATTTAGCATTTTACTCATTAAAAAAAAAAAACAAAAAAAAACTATCCTTTGCAATGTCTTCTCTGCCAACTAGAAGGCTGGAATCTTTCTTACAGTATTTTCCAAAAAACAGGACTGGTTTAAAAAAAAATAATCATGACTTCAGACCACAAAGAGGGAAGTGAAAAGAACTAATATTGAGTAGCTACTACATGTCAGACTGTTAGTGGTATGGTATTTAATTTTCAAAACAATCCTACAATACAGATATCATTATAACCATTTAAACAATAAAGTGCAAGCAAAAAGATTTTCTATCCACCTAGCAAATATCACACAATTAGTGAGTTTCTGAGGTTGGTCTCTCAGAGTCCACACTCATAGCAGCATGGGTACTAGGGAGATACAGATGTGCTCACTAATTTGTTATGTTACTTTCTTTCTGAGAATACCTTGAAAGCATTAATATTTAGAGTTGCACTGATATGAGGCCCTGTTATTTTCTGCTTGCTTTAAACTATGTAGAGCCTTTTCCTTGAATTCCAGTTCTAAAAATGTTTGTAAGAGAGGAAAAATTAGCAGTTAACCTGTAGACACGCTGACTGCACTATGGGAAAATTGAAACCAGGGAACATGGAAGGCTTTCTCCCACTGGTAGAAAATGATTGTATATCTCTTCTTTTAACAGGATTTATATATGCATCTTGAAATCCACATTAAAAAAAAAAAGACAACCTCCCATATATAATTATGCCAGTATCTTGAATTGTATTCACTATGAATTGTAGCTGGCCTCAGTAATAATTGAAAAAGTGTTGTGACTGATTACTTTTCTAGACTTGGCTCAATTTTGCATCTCTACCCACAATATTCTTCTGCCTTTTCAGCCTTCTTTGCCTAAACCAGGCTTATTCTTCTAGATCAAGTCCTAATATCATTTCTCCACAAAGCTTTTTCTTGACCCACTTTCACACAGGTTTCCTTCCTTTGAAGTCCCCAGCACTTCAATCATACCTTTAAAATAGCACTTGTCATGTGCATTATCTATTTTCACCCTATGGACTAGGTTTTTCTATCTCAATGATATTGACTTTCAGGACTGTATAAATACTTTTCTTAGAGCTGTCCTGTGCATTGAAGTATGGTCAGAGCATCCTGGTTCTCTACCCCTTAGATATCAGTAACATTAAAGAAACAAAGACAATATGGCATTGCCTTTCTTCCTGATAAGATATTCATCACCTCTCAATTTTGTGCAGAAAAATTTGAAGTCATACTGTTGGAGGGAGAATATGTTCTGAGTGAACTCCAACCACTGATGCTTTATGGACTCCTCCCATACCTTCATGTCAAAGAGAGCTCAGGCCCTAAGGATTACAACTCCCAGCATGCCAAGAATCTGCTACAACTCCCAGCGCGCTATGAATCTTGACTTCCTGAAGGAGGTGTTGCGGGGAACTAAAGTTGGACTTAGGCAGCCATGTTTGGTGTGAAACTGAATGCATGTGGGCTGTTCTCTATTGACTTGCCTGCTTTCAGCATGCATCTGGAGTCCCAACTCACACAGCCTTACTGGTAGGATGTATTGACTAATTAATCTCTCCCTCTTCTCATTTCTTTTGCAAATAAACCTTTCATTAACTTTCCCTGTTTGGCTTCTTTTGAGTCTTGTCCTGGGTTCTTAAGTATGTGGGTGAGGATTCAAACACAGGTCACCCACATTTCCCCTTGAGATTGTCCTGTAACAATTTGACATTAATTTTGAAACTAATTAATCATTTATTTGGACTGAAAATCAGAAACACTGTGATCTTAATAACAACTTGTGATGAAAGACTTTGTCCCATTTAAGAAGTAAACTGACCCTGCATATCTTCATTTATTTCAGGAGTTGAGGTTTTAATTCTAAAAGTGAGATATATTTGTCTTTTCAGATTTAGGCAGTTTCAAATCCAGGAAAATCTGTTATCTTCATTGGAATACTGCAATGAGGAGTAGTACATTTGCAAGTCTGAGTAAATTTCTACAAGAAAGAAATGCAAAATCAAGAATAGTTCCTCCTAAGCAATCAGGAAGATGGTCACTCAGTACAAATATGTCTGTTTCCTACAAATTGTAGAAGACTATAATTTTAGTGACCACATTTTATTGGTTGCCTTTTTTTTTTGTTTTAGATATAATAAGTGATACTTTCCACTGTAATACTATGAGATAATTATTCTTGATCATGTTGGGCTGCAAAAGAAATCATACCATACATATCTGGGTTTGCCTATGCAGGCAAATAACCAACCAGCATCAGACAGATTGATGAAAGAAAAATTAAAAAAAACAAACTTTTTTTTTTAAATACCTCCTGCTTACATTAAAGAGAATCTACAATGACTAATTTACACACATGGCTTCAGATTTAAGCCATCTTAAATATCTCAACTAAGACAGGGTTATGTTGGAGAAGTAAGGGGGAGCTCTGTTATTTCATGTACCATAGAAGGGATACTGAACAATATAAATTTTGAATTTTATCAACTCTATTGAAAATAGATAAAGAGATTAGGTTTTACTGGGAGAGACCTTAGAGACAGAAGTATACTTGTCTTTTTCAAAAGCAGCCTCCATTCAGCCTTAAGATCCCCTCACATGAAATTAATCTTTGGTAAAAAGGACATATTTAGGGGTGACAGATGTTTTTCTTCCCTACACCCTATAAAGTAGAAGAAATTAAATTCCAGGACAAGTAAGAAATTGTGTTATGTCATTTCATTTAACTAGTCAGTGGGTAAAGCAAAAATTTGTGTTATGATTATATTCTGAAACACACAACAAACACCTTGTGTACACAGCAGCAAGTTTTGTATCTATTCCTCCACCAAATATAAGCCTCATTCAGATTCAAACCTACAGCCAGAGATATTTCCAACCCTCCTCACTCCCTGGACTGTCTTCAGCCCCCTCTTCCTAAAGTCATGCAGAAACTGAAATGCAAAGGAACATGCATTTGTTCAGAGGTAGAGGGACCTGCATACCTAAGATAAGACACAAACAAGGAAACAGCACTTTCACCTCCTCATTTTACACCAATGGTCTCCTTTGGACTCCTGGCCTCCAATAAGTTCCTTTCATTTAAAAGTGCTTACATCATGCCTTACACAGATTTGGGACTTTAGAATGTTTTGTTAAGTCATTTTTGCTATTTTCACTGCAGCATTTTGGGTGTAACACAACAAAGCCTGAATACTCATCTCAGCTCCCATTTGTGGATGCAAATTGGAGTCTTCTTTGGCATCTGAACCTTGCTTCTAACCAGCTATAGGGACTGTTTCTTTGAGCATCAATGATTCATTTATACTTACATTCTATGTATCATATCTATCTATCTATCTATCTATCTATCTATCTATCTATCTATCTATCTATTTATCTATCTATCTATCTATCTATAATTCATATTATCTATTTCATGGAAACAGAAGACTCAAATGAAATGATACTGGTGAAAGCAGTGTATAAATCACAACATATTATTCCATTATTTGCTTTTTGTGATAGTGTTATTGTCAATCAGCCCAAGCAATTTTGTCACACGCACACACACACGCACATACACACACAGAGAGAGAGAGAGAGAGAGCATATCAAGGAAGAGATAGCTCTCAAAACAAATGGATCTTACCACTTTAGAGTTCCCAGTCAGCACAGACTCCATTTTATCCTGATAGGGATGTGAAAAGGTCAAGTATTGATTTAGGTTTCTAAGAGAAGACAAAAACAAAGGCCTTTTCTGAAAATATTTACTACATTTTGCTTTCATTCAGGGTATCTGTGCAGAACAGAGATAGCTTGGAACTCACAAGATGGCAAAGATAAAATAGTTCAGCTTATAAATATGGGCTAAGATTGATTTCACTTGTCCTTATGACCTTTAATACACAAACTAGAAAACTCCTACATTGAAGAAGAGAACATCCAGGCAATGAATTTGAAGTGATCAAAAGCTTTATGTAATCCATATAGTAAAATGTATGGAATGCTTTATAAGATGCTTTAGCAAAGCACTTTCTTATAAATGTATCATGAACAAAACATCAATATTTTCTTTTTGAGAAACAGGAGATTTTAGACTCATCATTCCAGACTTTAAGTTTCTCCCTGCTACCAAATGAAGTGTTTACACAGCACATTAATGATGTCTGAGTGAAATTTTAGATAAGGCTGTGGCACTGGAAAGAAATGTATTTAGGATCAGAAGAAATTTTTCTTAATCGAAACGTATAAAATGTCAATACATCTAAGGGCTACAGAGAAGTGTTAGCAATGCTATCTGCATATTTAGTAATCACTTTACACTTGTGATGAGTGTCAAAACAATCTAGTTCATGGTAGAAAAATCCCAAGTTTAGAATAATCGTGGCTTCAAAGATCACCGACAATCAGAGGTACATCAAACAATTTCCTTAATTTCTATGATTTCATGAAATGTTCTTGGAATTGGAGATAGTGTTAAAATCATACAGGGTTTTGAGGATTGGTAGGAAGGATTTATGTACAGAAGATTTTGGTAAGGGGTATGGCTCTTTATTTCCTTCACTGCCTTCCATATGATCCAAACCTAGGACTCTGTAAATCTATGCCATTATAAACCCTGATATATACTTAGCACAAAGCTGTGCCTGGAAAAGTACATATAATTTTATGTAATTGAATGTGTCAATGAGTCAATGAATGAATGAATAAGGAAATCTATAAATTAATGCATTAACTATACAACAAAATCTGCTGAATCCTGACAAACGCTGAAGATGTAGTTCATCCTTCTCATATCCTCTCTTACTGAATACTGAAAGGGGAACTATTCATGACGATAGATGGATAATCTTTTTTGTTTTTATAGTCAGATCTTGATTTAGTCAGCATAAAGATACCAGGCTGAGAATGCTCCTAGGTACTCTGGCAGAAGGCAGGAAGTCATTTTCTTTAGACCAGTGCATTAGCTTTAGCTACAGTTATTCATTCTCTTTTACAAGGAGGAATTCATTTATGTCTTCAGGAGACAGATGCATCAAGCCATCGAATGTTTCTGCCAATCACCTCCTGCCAAAGCCCTGATGTTTTATTTCATTAGTGCAGGCACTTTCCATTAATTTGGATACTGTTAAAGAGTGTTAGTTCCAAAGGACATTGCTTTTTTGGCTCTCCTATTTTGAAGGGCTATTTAATACATTACTGCAATGAGTTGACCCCTTGCCAAGAATAAAGCAATGGCCACCCAATTCTAATCAGTTTCTGACAATATGATTCCTATGCTTGGCCCAATGACATATTTATTGTGCTATACCTGGAGTTGACAGAAATCACAAGAATTTTACTGACCGAGTAGTGAAGACTAAATAAAACATCACATAAGAGGTTTCTCTCCTCCTTCCTTTCTTTATTTCTTATACGAAAGTTATAAAAAAAAAGAATATTTTAGTAAATGTCACATATATTAGACACTGTTGATGTCTAAAAACATGCATCCTTAATCCCCATCCTTTTGTGTTCCTAAGTAACACCAGTTCTGTTTGGGTATTTTCTCTCCTCTATGTGACTCTTATTGCAACACTGATTCTTCAGAGCTAATCCTGACTGCCCCAGGTTCTTTGCTCATGATTGGTCTAGACATAGAATTTTAGCCAAAGAAACAGGGGAAGTGTGGTGGAGCTCTCTGGGAAGGTTTTCCTTATTTCTAAAAGACGTGGGTGGGAAAGAGATAAACTCTTTTCTCCTAGACGATGCCATACCAGATATGATGCCAGCCACTGCTGTTGATCTCTGACCGTAGAGAGAGTTAGACTTAAGACAAAGAAGGAAAGTGGAGAGCAGAAGCAAAAAGTGATGGAAAGATATGTGTCCTGAATGCTCCCGTTGAACCAATGACAAAAACTCAAAAGCACTATCCCCGAATCATCTCATTTCATGAGAAAATTAGTCTATTTTTCAAATAAATTTGGTTTATTTTGCAGTCTTAAATACTCCAGAAACAAGGAAAATAATTTTCCTACTTTTTAAAAGTCAGTAGACTACCCAAGGTCCTAGGTGGAACATCCAGGTGATACAGGATTCTGTAATGAAATTAGTCCTCAAAAATTCTGAAGTCACAAAGTCAGCTGCTATGTATAGTCAAACATTACAATGATGTGTCTCTCCTATGAATAGCTTAGTTGATCATGCTTCACAGCCTGCAGATAGATGTTTCACTCCCACACACAATTATACTAGGGAGGATCTTTTATAGTGATACACTCAATTTTCTGGTCCTCACATTTGGATTTGGACCTAATCTAAATGTTCAGATATGTGTATGAACTTGCCTCACAGATATCTAAGAAAAAATTCACCCCACAACAAATTTCTGCAAAAAAAAAAAAAAAATCCCCCAATAATTTCAAATCATGCTGATGTCTTAATATGCATTTGGGAAATGTTAATTATTTGAAATATCTAATTGCAAAACTGCAAAACTGTGTATGTGTATATTGTATATGTGTCTGTGTCTGTGCGTATTATATATGTATATATATATAAAATATCACTTTGCATGCATTAACTATTTTTCACCAAATAAAATTGAAGGTTCCCAGAAGCATTTTCCATATTCTTATTGTATTATTTGTAGGCTCTAGGAAAAGTCTACATGTAGAGAAAATATTTAGTCATATTTTGTGGACAGGTTACCAAGCAGATATGGAAAAATAACAAAAATCTCAGCATCTTTTCTTCTACCATGAGTGTTAAAACATCTTTTATGAAGGCCACAATTACATTTTGCTCTGATCTAAATCTGTTCTGAAGTAACCAATACATCAGCATAAAGAATACAGAATTATTATTAATCAAGTCTACATAAAGATGGCCACAAATAAAATAACAAATGATGAAGCTGCTCAGTCACTTAAAATGTGCCAGGCACAGAAACATCCATTCACTTCTTTAATCCTCGTGACTCTTGAGTTTCATCCTCTTTTCTATTCCCATTTTGCAAATGAGGTAAATGAGACACCAGCAGTATAGTGATTTGCCTAAGGTCTCACAATGCACAAGCCAAGTGTCAAAGACAGAATTTAGGGAAGCAGGTTACATCTCAGCCTGTACTCCCCATAGGTCAAGTGACTGTGCAGGGAACTTTCCTGAGAGAAGGAAAGATGATAGTCAAACAACATCATTCATGTAAGCAAACTGTCATTGGAAAATAACACAGGAATCCAACAGCCTTCTAAAAAGCAACGACTGATATTTATCTTTTCTCACACCTATCGTTATTTTTAAAATTAGTTATGCTTCTTTCCTAGAGAAAACCAGAAAAAATGCAAAATGCATGCATACACAAAATGACAAAATAAAGGAAAGAATTATTTTAAAAATGCTATGTAGTAAGGGCTCCCTGGTAGCAAAGGGGTTAAGTCTCAGTGCTATGAAGCTATCACCAGCCACTGCAACATGAGTTCGATCCCCAGCCAGGGAGTTAACCCAGATGGCGCAGCAGAACTCTCCTATCTTGCCCGCTGCTCCCCTCAGCAGTGTATTTCAGTAGATCCGCCTGTTCTGCTCCCCACTCTGTTCCTGGTGAATGCTCTTACCCCTCACAATTCTGGCCTACTCCCCAGTTCTTATATGCATAAAAATAAATAAATCTTTAAAAATATATTATGAAGTAAATATAAAAAGAAAAAAAGATACACACTGAATATTATGGTAACAACAGGAACAAAAGAACAAAACAGTTTTCTGGGAGTCTTTCTTTCTCCATAATAAAGAAACCCTGGCACACATAGGTTGGAGTTATGCTTTACTAGAGGGAAGACCTTTGGTTGTAGTTGATATATTTTCCAGAGCTGAGGACAAGGGCAGCACTGGATTTCTTCAATGGTATATCAAATATATGTGACTTGATGGGAAGGTTACAGAAACTATCGTCATCTAGTTAGCATTTAGCAAGATTATAAATCTGGGTGAAAAACTGAGCTTGAAGAGTTAAAAGAAAATGGGGAGGGTATGATACATGCTGCCATTCTATGTGAAGAATATTGAGAACAGAAGCCACCACACATAGCACAAACATGGTCATAAGCTGGACAAAGAAATCTTTTTTTGACTAAAGGTGAAATCTCTAACACCAGCTTAATGAATCCAGAACCCCCCAATCTTCTTCTAGGAAAAAAAAAAACCAAGATGGGGCCTCCCCTGTGGCTGAGCGGTTGAGCGCTGGGCTGCGAATCCACCCGCAGCATCTCTAGTGCTGGTTCAATCCCCGGCCGCTGGGCGAGGGTCCCACATGGCGCACAGACCTCTTCTGCCGTGCCTGCTGATCCCCTCATCAGTGTGTTTCGTCAGTCTGCCTGTTCTGTTCTCCACTCTGGCTCTGGTGAATTCTCTCACCCTCCCATGCTTTTGACTGTACCCAGTACTTGTATAAAAATGAATAAATAATTCTTAAAAAAAATACAAGATGTTCCCTGAATATATAAGGATCTTAATAATCTGATGTATTTGCTGTGCCTCCTTACTAAAGTAGTAGCTATAATATGTATTAACTTCTATACCTATAAAGGCTACCTATAATAACAATAAAGAGCACAAATTCTGTCTGAATTTCAGACTGGGATGGACATGGAAACAATGCCTTTTAACATGTTGTGTAACTGAGCAGCTTAAAAAAAATAAAGATTAATTGGTAGGTAATTTGGAAGGGAAAAAAGTTAACAGGTCATGACAGAACTTTCTCACTATGTCACCATATTCATTTTTCCTTTCTTCCTTGTAGTACCTCCCAAGCAGGGCTGCTATGTTGCCCATTTCCAGGGATCAGCAGTCATTTCATAACCTAAGAGAATGGCAGTCCCAGGAATCACTCAAGGCTGTGGCTCCCTACATGTCAGCAGAGTACATGGTACCCAGCTAAAGTCTCCTTTCTCCACTGCACAGAAGCCTTCTCTTGTGACTAAATTCTGGGTGACAGAATGTGAGCACAAATGATGGAAGCTATTTTAGAGTCACAATGTTAACGAGCTGTTCATCCCACAGACTGACACGTGGACCTGACTTTGGAGAGACGACACTAGACCAAAGAAGATCAAACCAGTTGAAAGGGAGAATCACCATGTGGAAGCAACCTGAGGATAGGAAGTGTCCCCAGAGGATGATAGGAGAAATCCATCTCCACTGTCTGGTCCATCTGCCTCTATGCCATTCATGTGAGAAAAAAAACAATGAAATTGTAGAATCTTGCTTGCACCAAGATCTCTGCATTATAACAGAGTGGTCTGGTTCCTATTTATTATCTGTATGTGAAGAACTTAGCAAAGTGCACGGCACATAGTAAGTTCTCATTAATTGTTAGCTATCAACCCAGTAAGTAAAAGAGGCATACACATTTGTAAGCAGAGAGCACTGTGTGCCTCCAAAGCCCATGTTCTTTCCTTTCTGGGAAAGAACACTGACTTCAGTGCACAGAAACCAAAAAGCGTATTAGTTGTCAATACTAAAATCCTTTGCAGTGCAGAATTTTCCCCTTACATCCCCCAATTTATAAAGCTTTTCTCAATTCAAAATCATCATTAAAAAACAACAACAACTTTGAAACAACATTGATTTGAAATGAACTTGGCAAATACCTTTAAAGCCTTTAACACTTATACTTCTGACTCACTTACCTTAGTCACACCATATCACAATACAGTGAGTAAGATAAAGATCCCAAAATAACTACCCACATAGTCTTCAAGCTGAATTCTCTGTTAGATACAAAGGTCTCGCAGCCTTTGGATCATATTTGTGGTCCTTTGTGCTGATGAATATATCTAGACTCATCTTGAAGAGCCAAGTTTGCAAACTGATTTGGACAGGAGCCCCTATACCATCATTCTTTCTCCCTACTCAGCACTTACTCTGGGCAAAATGGCCAGGAAGAAGAATTCTGTCTTCAGGATAAATTATGCTTGCTATTTCAGAACCTGTTCTCATTCCCCATTCAGCCCAGGGAAAGAAAAGGGGACACTTTCCACATCTCCCTCCAGACATCTAGCAGCCCCCATCTGTCCACCTCATTGGAAATTCACAGATTTGAAACATACACAGACTACCTATTTCTACACACCTGGCATGAATAATAGGCTACTTCAGGGAAACTGAACAATACCTTGTACAGTATTGTTTTGCAACATTAAATTCAATAGCAGAAGGTCAGGGTCTCATGCCACCCATTTCAAAAGGTAGTCCGTGTGTTTTTTGTTCTGGGCACAAGTAGAAAATCTGCTGTTATGCAAGAAATGTAGATTTAAATAAAGCCTTCTCTTCTCCATCTCTCACAGCACAATTAATGCTTCTTCCTTCCATTTCCCCATGGCAATCTGTGCAAAATTCTATCAACATTTCTTCCATTGTACTATAAATATCTCCTCCCAAATCTTCCTCCCTGAGTAGGCTCTGTAGGTCTGTCTTTCATTATCCTCTTGCCATGATTGATCTCATTACTTTGCCCTTTTACTTTGCCTTGTGTATTTCATGTTCATGTTTTCCAGTGTCATTTTATTATTGCAGCTGTTGAAGTAATTTAAATGTGCTTTGAGAATATACATAATGTTGGGAAACCTATTTTTCAAAGTGAGCATCACAGATTTCAACATAAAAAAGGGCTTCAATATTTGCCCTGCTTTTCTAAATCCGCCACAGCCTAAATATTCTGTTATCTCCTTTTGCAACCCCAAAAGTATCTCAGATTTATAACCACACTTCAATTGGAGTCACACCAATGAAGAAGATTGGATTGTTCTCTTTTTGAGAAGATAGACACCTCTGGTATTGAATATTTAAGCAAAACTTAACTCCTAACAGCACTAATGGTTCCATTTGGCACTAATGCTTTGTCAGGAATTAAAATCTGAACAGTAGAGTCAGGACCGAGAAAAAAAAATCAATAAAATTCAGCTCAAGTATGTGGTCTGCATTCGATGGCGGGATTATATGCATACATAAATAAACCATTAAAATCCTCCCTGTAGGAGTCTGCTCAATTCATGGTGATTTGAGCTGCTGCAGGGGCAATGGCAAATCTAAACATAATTTGTTTGTTTGCAGAATAAGAAGGAAGAATTTGACAGATTTTAAACATATACAGATAGTCCATTTCTACATTTTTAGAATGGTTAATATATTTCAGTAAAATATGAAGCATGTTTTCTAATGTGTCTTTGTAAAAAAAAAAAATATAGCAGCTGCAGGCAAGTTCTATTTCAATAGTTCCAAAGTACCATGCAAATTCATTGGCAAGTCTATCATGTATGATACTGAGAACAGTATTGCTTAAAGTGACATGAATGGGAGAG
This sequence comes from Talpa occidentalis, assembly GCF_014898055.3. Lineage (NCBI taxonomy): Eukaryota > Metazoa > Chordata > Mammalia > Eulipotyphla > Talpidae > Talpa > Talpa occidentalis. Next base: position 9,677,919 of record NW_023603184.1, on the reverse strand, counting down.
AAAGAAATAGATACTTATTGAATCCTGTACACAGGTATCTTATGAAATCCTTACAACTCTGGAAGGCAAATTTATTAATCCCATGCAAAAGTGAAAAAAACTAAGGATTTGTATCTTGTCCAATGAACTATAATCAGTAAATAATGAAAACAGTTCCATCCATGTAAAAAACATCAAAATCATCGCTCAATAGAAGTTTATTGAAAGAAGAATAATAATGAAGATAGGATTCAGCCTGTGATTACTTTAATTCTATTACCTGGACTGCATTTCATAACTTTATACTGGGTGATATAAAATTAACTTCCAGAATTTTAGATTTCAGATGAACAACTTTATCTTTCACACACACACACACACACACACACACACACACACACACGTCCCTGTGTTTTGCTTTCTGTTAAAGTTCAGCTTGCTTTACCCCCATCCTAAATTTTCCATTTTTAGACCTCCACTGGCATGCACTGCTCTTTTTATATAGTTCTGCTCTTGAGAATATACTATAATTGGGTGTTAGGTAACTATTTATTAGAAACAGTTTTGTGTCCTCAGAATATGATAATTCTTAACCTAAGAAATATGTCAAACTTTATTCATCATGCTCTATTGTAAATATAATTTGACCCCTGATATATATATTCTTAGAAAACTTGGTTAATTTTGCATTATTAGCTGATATTAGTGAGTGGGATTTCATTTCCTACATTAGAGCTGTTTTAATGTAGTTCTGTGCAGATATGTTTTATATTCTATTGTTTAAATGAGGAGCACCATGGAACCTTGTGGGGGGCATTTTGTGTAAAAATAATCATTGTAACTTAAGGAGCAAGATATTTAAGTCTGAATTTTCAAGTATTAAGTTTGCTTCACATATGAGTAGAATTATAAACTGCAAAGAATATAAGGAAATGTTGAATGAAGTTCAATGAAAATAATGTTATCATTGTACACTAGAAACTTTGACAGACTCCTTGTTACCTCCAAAAACATATTTAATTTTCTCTAATCATTGGTTTTCTGCTTTGTAAGTTCCCTACTTCCAACCTTGATTGCTTTCTCTGTTCTGCCTCCATTTGGAGATGAAGTTATGTATGGGCATCAAGTTAATGGGAAGAAAGAAAACACAATCTTTTATGAGAATGTCACGGAGCTAAAGATATACAACAGAAGACCCTGTACAATTTACCCCCATGTTTCCAAATAGTAGAGGAAAAAGAAGACTATCTGTCTGGGAGAAGTGAAATCTTTTACCCTACGCCCCATCCTACCCAATGGTGATGCTTCTTAAACACAAAAATACTTTCTATTGAATTACTGACTTTGAGAGCACCTAGTACATTTCAAAGTGAAAAACATATACCATGAACTTTTGTAGCAAAGGCACTTCTTAAGTGAGATACAAGAAAGCTCTAGTTCATGTTGCATCACACACCTTCACTCCAAGACCTAGAAAAAAAATCATCATGTTCCTATATTGAGTACAAAGAAAAGGGCTTTGTGACACTGAGCTTATATTGGCAAATTGTGACACATGATTTTACATTTATATGATTTTATAAGGAGCTTTAAGATTCATCATAAAATTATATTACTCTAAACATGATATATGTTAAAAACAAAGAGCATGGAGAGGTATGCAAAACATAAACAAGCATTTTTTAGAAAAAACTCCATGATTTTCAGAACTGGATATCAACTTATAAAACATCAAACTGCAGCATTGGCAGAGAGATTGGTAAAACAAAAATAGGTTAAAAAGATGGCTTTTAATACATGACATTTTGGGACCCATCTGGAGAGTCTGTTTAGAATCATGATCATCAAGAAGGCTTTATGTACATCAGGGCCACTTAGGGGGCTGCTGGAAGCACACTCACATGCAAGTCCCATCTCTGAAAGTCTGAATAAGCAGTGAACCCCATATTGATAACTGCAACTTTCTTTAGGGGATCAGTAGAGACTGGGCTTAGATACTTCACGTAGAATCACTTAAGCATCTTACTTTATCAAGCCCTGTTGTTTTTGAACCCCTTTTAAAGCTGTTTTGAATTCCCTACTTTTTAGCTTTCACCTTCTGAAGGATGAAGTTAATATTGGTACTTAAAGGCTCTGTGTTTTAGATAGAACTTTAGCTTATAGGCCTCAGATAGGATTATTTTGAATTTATTTAAAATCTACAGCTGATGTTGTTATCTTAGAGCGTTTTCAGTGTCTCATTCCAGCTGCATCCCTCTTGCTACAAACGTGATATTTCTCATAATGAGAGGCAATAAGGTACCCAGCAGTCAAGTCAGAGTAAGATGCTTATTTAACCTAAAAAATGTTCAACTACAAAGAATGCATTGAAAGTAAACATCATAAAGAATGACAGTAATTAACATTTTCTGAGCTTGTACTATGTGCCAAACAGCATGCGAGGTGCATATTCTTTTTCACTTAATAACAGCATGGAGTAGGTGTTATTGTCATCCCTATTTACAGTGAGTATTGTCATGCCTACTTACCATTATGCCTGTTTATGGTGAAGAAAGCAATATTTAGGAAACTTAGGATCTAAAGGAGCTTACAGTGATAGCACACTACATCTTACCACTCCAACCTAGACACAACAAAACCACAACCAAACCAAACTAAGAAAATTCTACCTTCCTTTTTCTTATCTAACCTGAGATCTGGTTCACTAAATACTACACGCTGAGTAGTCAAGTTGTACAAATATTGACTAGAGATGCATAGCCTTAGTTTGCGTACTCTTAAGGATGTAAATTTCTTGTCCCTTCCCTGCTCAAAGACCAAACAATCCCCAAAGTGCATGTTTTAGGAACTCAAATGAGGGTCTGAAGCAACCCTCTATTTGAGGCAGATCCTGGAGGAACTGGCTAATAAATTCCCTATTGGAGCTTGGAATCCTTTCTGTATCTATTGGAGGAAGTGCAGAATGGAAGGAGGTCAGAGGAACAACATATTCAGAAACTGACCTTTAGGTGGGGTGTAGGGTAAATAACTGTCAGGCTTTTCTGCCCTCCTGATGTTAGGATTGATGATGGATCCCTGCGGTCCTGAATGCATGCCTAATGGTAGACTCCTGGAGTTGGGTGTGGGCATACGTAGGTGGGCACAACTAGGCTAAGACTGGGTTAATAAGGGTGGCATCATGGGGACGCCCATAGAGTGAAAGAGAACAAGAAAGAGAATAAGAGAGAGAGCAGAACCAGCAGAGCAGCAGAGGCACGAGAAAATGCTGGAGAGCCCAGTAAGAGTGAAGATTCACTGGGGGCTGGGAGGCCTGCCAGCCTTCTGCCACCACCCTGGCACCCCTGCTTCTGTGTACCTTGTAAACTCCATAAAAGCCTGATAAAGCCACTGAGGGCTCCAGGACTCTCCTTTACCCATCTGCATAGGATCATAGAGAACCTGCTCTGTGGCCATCCTGCCACTACATGGGGCCTTCAATCTAAGGGTTCTCCTGAAAAAGCAGGTCTATTTCCTCCACCTCCTGTTCCTTGGGCAGCTGATCTGAGGGCCTGTGCTTGCTGAAGGTGATGGTGAAAGATACATTCCTTTAACTGGGGACATAAGTCAGACCCTTTCTTTGGTTATGACAGCCATAACTCTCCAAACCAGCTAAGGGGAACACAGTGAAGTCACTGCATCAGTTTTCTTAAGCTGCCATAAGAAAATACCAGTCTGGGTGGCTTAAACAACAGACATTTATTTTCTCACAGTTCTGGAGGCTAGAAGTCCAAGATGAATATGTCTGCGTGTTTGGAGTCTTTTGAGGTCTCTCTCCTTAACTTGCAGATGGCAGCCTTCTTCGCTGTTTTCTCACAAAGTCTTTCCTCTGTGCATCTGCATGTCTGTGCCAAATTTCTTCTTCTTATAAGGACACCAGTCACTTTGGTTTAGGACCCACCTTAAAGACCTCATTTTACCTTAATTACCTCTTTAAAAACATGTTCTCCAAATACAGTCCATTCTCAGGCAATAGGGGGATGAGGACTGTAATACATGAATTTTAGGGTGCACAATTCAGCCTGTACTACTCTTTCTCTCTCTCTCTCTCTCTCTTTTTTTTAAACAGAGAAATACTCTTCTGTTTTCTAACCTCTGCTTATCTAACTTCTGGTTCTCAAGCAACCTAAGAACCCAAATCCTTATGATGAGAAGAGGTGAAGAAAAGAGAAAGAAAAGGGGTACTATTGACTTTTATTTTTACACAGTTGCTCCTTGCACAGTCGATAGCAAGCTGGAAATTCAATAAACAAAGATTTCCACTACCACTGGGTCTACAGCTGCAACTAACAAGATCATTGACTGTTTATAGGCAGAACGAAGTTGAGAGTTATCATGCGTATCTGGTGATTTTGATCACAGTAGTGTATACAAACAATCTGGGTAAGTCAGCTTTAATACTTTTTCTAGTTTTCCTTCCTCCATAAGGTGGCTAGTGAGGGATAGCTGGGCACAAAGGCACCGAGGACCTACTGTTAGCCAGGTGTGGCCAGAGCCGTAAACTCCCAATTTGAATAGGCTTTCAACAGCCATAAGAGATTTTTCATACACTAAGTATTTCCATATGTTTTAGGTTTCTTAAGATCATTTTTATCAATATTCAACCCAGATGTATATTCTACCTAAGGAAAAGAAACTAATCTGCTATTCCTAAACCAGTCCCCAAAGAACCCTTTCCTTTCCAGCAGACTGCAAACCCCAAATCTCTCACATATAAAAATTCTCTAGCTTCCTTGCTTTTGCCATCTGTTTCTCTCCTCTCAACAGCACTGGATGTGGGAGAGACAGCAAAGCAGCTGCACCTTACATATCTAGAGGAAAGCTTCAGAAGGGTTAAATGAATTTTGCTAAATCACAGAGCACAAAAAATTGCAAATGGAAATTAAATTTTTCCCCTTACTAGCTTTAAAACTCCATGTAATGGAGAGGATTTCACAATGAGTATCAATTGGTAGTGGCTAACCTACAACACAGCAGCATTTAATAACTTGTGCTGAATGGAGTTATGTCAAATAAGCAGGTGCTGGCTCTGACTGAAACTGCCTCAATGTAGGTGAGCCTGGGATAAGCCCTACCCCCACCATCTAATAAAGTAATTTTTCTGTCCAACCCTAGTCTTTTCACTGAGGCATGAAACATTCATTCTTGACTTGCATCAACCCTCAATGAAGAACCCCGTTTGTCAAAGTGGGGGAAGGCAATGAGGGGCTCACTGAGAAGTCCTCTTTCATGACTGACATGTGTGGACACCATGTTAGACATCAATGGACTCACTCCTAACTAAATTCCAGCCCCAGGGAATGATATGTTAGCTTTTTATTCTATCACATCCTATGATTTAAAAGGCTACACTAAGCTACGGTGAATAGGCTCCTTGCTTTATCTCCCACACATTTGATAATTAATACAATTCCAGTTAGGTTAGCAATTAGTCATTCAGTCCTTTTCCAAATGGTTCCATCTGAGTTCAGTGCAATAAAACATCATTAAAAGCATGGGGGCAGGAGCTCCCTGGTGGCACAAGGGGTTAAAGTCTCAGCACTATGAACCTGTCCACAGCCACTGCAGCTGAATTTGATCCCTGGTCAGGGAGCTGATCCACATGGCGCAGCAGACCTCTCCTGTCTTGCCCACTGCTCGCCTCAGCAGTGTTTTCAGTCAATCTGCCTGTTCTGCTCCCCACTCTGTCTCTGGTGAATCCTCTCACCTCCCCACCTCTGGGCTGTACCCCAGTTCTTGTATGCATAAATAAATCTTAAAAAATAAAAGCATTAGGGTGACACATGAATCCATGCCTGTACATTATAATGGGCACCCTCCAAACTGAACAGAAACTAATCACAGATAGATTTGGGGCTTCCAGACAGTTGAGCATTTATATTAAGTACATGCTATTTGAAAAAAAATGGAACCAGTAGTAGAAAAATATATTTGGATTTTCATGAGGAAAGAGCTATTTTGTAGCTATTTTATAGCTAATATTTTTCTCCAATGTCTCCAAAATAGACAGGCAAGAGCAAAAAACAAAAGACAAGCAAACATCAATAAAAATTCATTCGCAAACCATAGAATACAATGAATTAAATCCTATGTACTAAAGAAACAAGATAAAATGAATGTCTAGGAACAAAATGGACCTAAATCTTCCTTAATACATCCATGTCTGATTCCAAAATTGAAGGCCATAAAAGACATAGAAGAAGATTTCTATGAATCCTGGCTTTGAGGAAGCCGGGATAGGTAAACTCACAACAAGAAACACCTATCCTTTAACCAAGATTACTGGAAGCGATTCTGTGAAAACCTGAAATAATTGAAAATGTGTGTGTGGAAGGTAAAGGTTCCAGAGCTTTAATTACATTCCTATGGTGCATAATATCCAAAGTGAAGAGCAATTGCCCCTGGGCCTCTTCAACTCATAGTACATTAAAAATAATAATAATAAAATAGTTGCTAGTGAGAAATCATAATTTTAACAAAACACTTCATTTGTTTCAAAGTCTCCACCAAAAATCATCCCTGAGAAAAGCAAGTCTTATTATAAAAGCATTAATTAAATTACTCAGACTCCATGAACAGAGTGTAAAACTATGATTCATTCTCTTTTTCTGTCACTGCAAAGACACCAAATGCATTACTGCCTCAAAGGGAGAAAAGATTCTGAATGATAATTTATCCTGTGAAAAGGGTTGTGAGTGTGTAAATTCAAATTCCTTGAGACAAAATAGATATCTGTATATACTAGCTTTCCTGAACTTAGATACAGATCTTATTTTGTGGAATGCTCATGTTTCCATAGAATCCACAATTATGCAACAGCATAAAACTGACTTAAGTAACCAATTTTTTTTAATGGAACTGTTTTATTCTAGTCAATTATTATAGCCAATTGTAGAAATATGTCAGGAGGTGAAATTTAGTAGCAAGTAAGTTCTCAAATGAAAAACAATAACAACATTTCTCTAATTTTTTTTTATATTTTAACTTTTTGGTTGGACTATAATCTTTGTTAGAAATAGTTAATAGCATGTGACCTTCAAGAAATGTGATTTCTGTACAAATTATTGAAGGAAGAACAATTACAATACACTTAATTCCAACTATAAGCATATCCTTATGATGATGAAAAATTATAATTCTTGTAGGAATATAAATCTCCCACAATCTATTTTTTTTTAATTTTCAAGTGAGTACAATGCAGTTACAGTATAATATCTAGTATATAAAAACATTGGAAGTAAAATCAAAACTCTAAATTACGATTTACAAAGGAATACATAGGTATATCTGTGCATACATGTGTATATTTACATATATGCATATGTTAAATATGTACATGTATGTACATAACAAATACACATACATATATAATATTAAATATTAGTAAATGAGAAGTACTTTTGAATTTGAGTGCTAAGTATTAGGAAAGTCTTAAATGTTTATATTTATGGCGAGCAGACCTCTCCTGCCACGCCTGCTGCTCTCCTCAGCAGTGTACTTCAGCAGTCTGCCTGTTCTGCCATTCTGGCTCTGGTGAATTCTCTCACCCTCCTGCGCTCTGACTGTACCCAGTGCTTGTATAAATAAATAAATACATCCAAAAAAATGAAAATAAATGTTTATGTTTATACTACAGAAAGTTCAAAGAAACTTTGACAATTGTCAACTTAATTTGGTCCATCTAAGACAAGCAATTGTAACCTTAGGTTTCTTCTTATTGTCTCTCTTTTAGTACACATTTACAAATTTAAAATGAATGTACAAACTTAAAATGAATTCCTGTTTTATGTACTTTGAAAAAGTAAAGCTTAAGTGATTATATTGGGAAAATGCTTTTCTTAGGAAACTACCTATAATATGAAAAAACAAACAAAGATGTAAAATAATGATGTCATTAATTAAAAATAAAGAAACTAAAAATTAATGACTAATCTAGTTGAAACTAATTAGTTCCTTGACTTATGTTTATTTAATCAGATTTTTCAAAACCATATAAAAATATGCTTAAAAGCCACAAATAGTATTTTAAAACACCAATGTCCAGAATGAACATCATAGCACTATAAGACATAATAACTCAAAACATAGTGATACTGAGTTTTACAAAGAACACGTTTACTCATACTCAAACTGTATTATTTTCACAGGAATTAAATGTCGTTCTACAAAAACGCCAAGCTTTCAGTGTTCATTATCCCATGAATTTCTTTCGACAATTTCTTCAGTATTCTGTATCCAAAGGTACACAAAGAAAAACAAAGCTAGTCCCTACTTATAAAAGGCTCAGAATGATACAGGGAACACAGATAACGAACATATCACAAAAGGCATGATCAGCACCATGATGGAGGTGTGCAGGAAGGAATGAGGCAGAAGCTACTACTATGCTGCCATGGGAATGAGGTTTCAGCGTATGCTAACAATCAGAGCATTACTACTTACTAAATGGAACAAATAAAATCAACTGTGTTAAAGCAATGACACTTAGTTCAGGACTTTTAACAGGGCACAAAGTACAGAAGGTTTTGGAAATCAGAGAACATATATGTTAGGACATTTTTCTTTTAATCCAATTACTGTGGACAACTGAACTGCTTGGACAGGCTCCAAGGAAAGGCTTCTTTTATGATGGATGCTCCTCCATTATAGACCATGTTCCACTCTATTTTATCATGAAGCATATTTTATCAGCTAGATACTATTTATAGGGAACTTAAATAAACCATGAATCCCTGTATAAATGGCAAAAAAAAAAATTAAAAATTGGTAAACATAATTCTGTGACAAATGACCACCACTCCTGTCATTCACATGCATTATATGCTGAGGAAAAGAGAATGAAACAAGACGGTTGGAAACAAAAAGAAAAATAAAATTAACATTGATATTTTTCTAAAAACTATGATGGCTGTGATGGAGGGTGTGGGAACTATTACAGTTTCTTACATAAATTCTTTCTGATGGAAATGAAGTGAAGATTTCAAACAGGTGTGTAGGCGTATTTTCCCCGAGGGTTTGGGGGTGACTGGGCAGTGGCTGGGACACATCTAACAAGGAAAAGTCAGCACAGAAATCTCAGTAGGCATTCAAAGGGGATTTTCCAGATCTATCCAAAGTAGAACTAAAGCTGTGACCAGTAAACTGGGGAGAGAGGAGAACAAGAAATAATTGTTTCCGTAGTCACAAAGAATGGAATTCCTGTCCTATGCAGCTTTGGTCATTTGGCAGCACCCCAAATGCATGAATACTTCTGAGAAACAGCAGGATAGCTATCTAGTGTGGGAAGTCAAAGGAGATTTTGGGGGAGGGAAAGATTCCCGTCAAGCCTCTGGCCACATCCAGGGCTTCCCTTTTAATGAGTTAATATAAACATCAAACCAAGTGCTGAATCAATGAATTCACCTACTTAATTTCGTAGTTAATTAGTGGAAGCAAGTCTGAAGTGAAATACTTACCCTGAGGAATAGCCACACACGCACAAAAAGGAGCTCGACGTGGAGAAGGTCTTGACCACTTTTGACAGGAGGGGAAATATATATTTGATAAGCATGATATAAAAGAGGGAGAGAAGGGTACGAAGGTGTAATTAAAGGAAAGAAGGCATACAGAGTATCTGAGAAGAGAAACTAGGAAAATGAATTTCCCTTCTCTTTGGCAAGTAGAGAGTTCTACAATGAGCAAATGGTTCCATGAAACACCTTAGGTATTAGAGAGAACTAAAAGGAACGTTGCAGAGGGTCTACAACACATTTCACAGATGTGAAGGCTCAGAAAAGGGAATAGAGTTCCACCATCAAAGAGTGGTAACACTGGAAGGTGACCTTTGACAAGGGTGTTAGAAGTGGGAACAACCCATTACAAAGACTCTGCTGGTAGAGCTAAGGAGATTGGGGTGCACATTACCCATTTTGCTCACCAGCAAACGTTCAAGGATTTTTCTGAGGCTCTAATTTATATCTTATAGCAGAGTCCTAAGTTCTCCATCAAGTGAAGTTAATGACAAAACTGTGTTCATTTGTCATAGACTGGGTTAGAATATGTACAGATATATTCTCACTATATGTTCCTTTTCCAAGTAATGGCATAAGGAGAAAAATAAATGCCATATACTATCATGTATTCATATTTAAAAAAATGACATTTTGATCCTAGTGAAAAAGGAAATGTTGATCTTAATGACTTTACTAAAAATAAAGGTCATTAAAAAAAAAAAAACACAGAAATTTAATTTTGTGAAAAACTCACTACATGGCATGTAGCTTCTTTTCTGCAAACCTCATCAGGACACTTGCCCAGTTTGCAGATTGGCTTTAGGAACCAACACTACTTACTGGAATAATCTGCAAATTGGGGCAGGAGTTTTAAATCTTTAAGAGTTACATCTTCATTGTGCTACCGACAACTTTACGAAAGTAGAAGAAATGGGAAGGGAAAATTACTTGTACACGTGAACATGTCCCTTGGGAAATTGCATCCATCATGTCAGTGCTACAGAAATCAGAAGCAGGTAGTTCTTTGAAGAAGACACGTGTATCTTTGGCCATAGAAGAAGTTCATGGCTTGGGGTAGGGAGTTGCACATCCCTGCTAAGTGAATAGCAATGGAAAACCTGAATCTCTGAATAACTTTTCTTAGAATAGAAGCTCTCTAATGGAACCCAGAGGAAATTCAGAAAAAGAAAGTACCCTTTATTTCAAAGATGATTCATTGCCAGGTGGGTGGCCCCAATGGAGAAACCTGCCTCTTCCTAAGTAGAGTCTATGGGGGGTCATTTATGAAGATGATTAATGAAAATTTCATTAAAAACAATTTTTTAAAAAAACCTAGCAGCTGGAAGCTTGTGAAGCAAACACTGTTTTGGAAAATGAAGTGAGCATCACTCGTATGCAAGATGAGGAGGAGAGGACACGGAAGTGTAAGTCAAAGGCTGACCTCAAAAAGCCTTCACTCTAGGAGGGGAAATAAATGGTAGAAACACAGGACCATTATCCAGACAAAGCCAAGATCCAGGGACAGAAAAGCAATAGGACATAGCCAGGAAATGCATCCTTAGAATTGAGAGATGAGGAAGAACTGAGATACAAAGCTAGAGGAGCACCAGTATCAGGGCTTAGCATTTATTTTATAAGTAAGGGTTTGTGAGGAGAATAGCACCAAAGCAGAGTCTCTGGCTGAGAATTAAATGGTGATAAAAATGGACTGGGAGGAGGAGGGCAAATCGGGGCATGATTATAGTTATCTGGCCCTGATACGTGCTAAAAACCTGACTTAGGATAGGAAAGAGGCATAATCCAGAGACAACAGGAAGCAAGAACTTACTCTTTTTTGCTAACCCCATGGGACAGGAAACCGTGGTTCAGATATTATAAACTAGTGAGCAATACCCAGCTTCTTGGGTTTGTTTTTTAAAAGCCTTAGATTTGGGGATAAGAAGCCACAACTGATATTAAAGTCACTTTATATTCTTTGAACATAAGATACTGGGTCAAATAAGTAGTAGGCAATAAGAGGAATAATTCTCAGATGTCAAACCGTGCCGTGAATCCATGGTCTATTGCCCTGGTATGCGGTTCTTTCTCATTGTACCTTGAATCATAGAGAAAGATAAATGGCACATGTCTCCAGAAGGCCCTTTAGAAGACATAAGGGAATTCAGGATGCTGAGATAAGCTGGTGGGGATCACGTGTCTATGTGCACGCACATAAGTCCCTGGATCCTGAATTGCACTGTGTTGTGCCTGGTTCCCCTGCTGCTGCAGTGTCTGTCTCATAAGCAAAATAAAGGGTGATGTGCTGTAGAAGTAAGGAAACTGATTTGGGGCATTGCCTCCTATCTGGCCCGATGCCCAGATGAGCTGAGTACAGCAATTTTGTTTAGTAGCTTCTTGAGAAAGGCAGCAAAAACAGTGTCCCAGAATTACACCCCCTCTTCAGACTCTCCCACGTACCATCCTGATGAGGAAGAGTAAAATATCTTAGGGGCTATGGAGAAAAGGACTCAAAGTCCCTTTTCTATATCTGGAGGAGGGTGTCTTCTAATGGTTACAACTGCGACAAGAAAAATGTGGTAGCACACAGGGGGACTAAGTATGTGATTATTGGTACCATTATATCTTAAAGAAGGGCTGCCAAATACTATCTGTACAAGTACTGATAGCTGAGATGCCAGGGGGCCGGTGGGATGTGAAATGTTTCTTCATTCTTCCCAACATGTAAGATAACCCACTGTAACATATCTAACATATGGCCAAAAATGGCAGTCTGCACTGTTTTAACTTTCTAGGTACAACCTACTCCACAACCACCATCTCCTAAAACTCCCTTGTGGTTTATTTGTGGTGAACTCAAATGGCTGCAATATTTAAAATAAAAGGTAAAAGAAAATATTTACTTGCAATTATCCAGATTTGGGGCTAGGCAGCTACCCTGGGCAAAGCCAGAGGCTGAAAAATACTAGAAGATTTTCAAGGCTGAAAATGTGAGAAAACTGAAGAAACCAAATTTAAGTTTTTGTTTTTGTTTTTCTTTGAATAGTCTCATGTGAGAGGCAGCATGGGGACAAAAATCAAAAGGTTGGCCAGAAGTTTAAGCAGAATTCTTTCATTTACCCATGATACACTGAACCTACTTGAGCTTTCTTTTCCTCATGTTTACAAAAAAGATATGCACCTATTTGCTTGTGGATTCAATGTCTTTAAAAAGGTAAGGCAGGGCCTCCCCAGTGGCACAAGGGGTCAAGTCTCAGCACTATGAAGCTTTCAGCAGCCACTGTGGCATGATTTCAATCCCCGGCCAGGGAGCTACACACATGGCACAGCAGACCTCTCCTGTCTTGCCCGCTGCTTCCCTCAGCAGTGTATTTCAGTAGATCTACCTGTTCTGCACCCCACTCTATCTCTGGTGAATTCTCTCACCCCCTATAACTCTGGCCTGTACCCCAGTTCTTGTATGCATAAATAAATAAATCTTTTTTAAAAAGGCAGTTAAGACAGTGACTATATTGCTGGATCCCCTCTATTTTGCAACAATAAAATTCACCTAGATTAGCAATTAAAAGTGGAATTAAATTCTAACCACCCTTTGTCCTCTCTCCTACCCCTTACTTGTGATTAGCCATTAACTGGCTCTAACTGCATTCCAGGGCACTTGGAAAATTGATTCTGTTACATCTCTAATAAAATTGCCAGTGCCCCCTTGGGGTGCTCAGTGGCATCAAGAACAAACACCTGCCGATTGTGGCCCCAAGGAGAAAGTTTCTACTGAGAGTGTCAATCAGCATAACTCACCACCTACACAGCTCCGCACCTCTTCAGATCTGGAAATTCAGAATCTCATCCCACTCTCTTCTTATTCCTCCCCCATCATATTCCTTCCCCTTTTATATAATTACAGTGCTCCCAACATTCAGGGAGCCAGCTTCACTAAGGCACTAACGAATGGCCAATGCCCTTGATGGTCATCTCATATAATAAACCACTCTGTGCTTCTGTGCAATGATATTCTCATAGCTCAGAGTTTGACTTTCCGGGTTTAAGTGGAAGACCCAGTTTGATCATTTGCACCCACATATAGTAATCACTTACTAAATGTTACCTATTTTTAATATATGTATATATAAGGGTACAATGACATAAATAATGTAAAATAACCCACTATAATTCCTAACATATAAAAACACGTGGTCCAAAAATGGCTGTTGTTACTGTTTTAATTTCCACATACACCCTACTCCAACAGTAGCTTGCTATATAACAGCTTTTGAGAACATCTTATGAAGTTGATTTGATTCTCCATTCAGAGCATCTTACTACATAAGTAGGAATAAAATATCTACAGTGTTCTCACTATCATATACAGAGTGTGAAGGCTATGAAAGAGCTAATTCCCAGTCTTGGGATTTGGCAAGGAGTCATGTGTTTCAAATAGATTTTATCAAATATTTATATCCAAAACCTTTGCTATTATTTTCTCCACATGGCCTTATTAAGAATTGAAGTACATCATGTCATATTACCTGGGTCACTATCTCTGGGTAGGTTGAATGGAGAGTTCAGGGATGGCCTATGTCACTACTGAGGTCTGTGCAGTGATGCACTGGAGGAAATCAAGGCTGGAGAGAAGCACAACATGACTCATTCAGGTGACCAGGAGAGTAGATCTTTGAAGTCGATGAAAGGACTTCTATCAATAAACTGCTATTGACTGAATAGCCTTCTTTTGTCTTCTGCTTTTATTTCCTTACTTCCAAAATGCCTTTAAATTCCCTTTCAAAAACAAGGACTTCCTAACAGAGGAGGGGTACAAAAATACAAAAATAGCACAAATGCAGACAAAGTTGCTCCTCTGAAAAATTGATAACTCAGCCAAATGATTTGCAGGAAGAAGAAGATAACTTAGATGATCATTAAGACTTCAATATCTGTGTACATGTTAGAATTACTGAGAAGTACGGACAAAATTAATCCTTGCAGCAAATTATAAGGCAAAACCTAATGACAAATAAATATAGAGTGGAGAGAATGAGTTATCTCTTCAGCACCTAATTCCACATTTCTCAATAGACCCCAAATTCCATTGGGGATGTATTTGACCATCAACTCTATTCCCTTGAAGCCAGTGATTGATCTATGAGTAGGCAGAGGAGCTAAGCTAGTCTGGTCAGCTTAGATATTAGGTTGCCTTCTGAGTATATTGAAACACAGTGGAGTGTAAATCTTTGGTGGATGGGTGAGGGCATATACAACAACACTCTGGGAATGAAAATGGCCCTTGTGAGTGGGCTGAGCCAAAAGAATTACAGATAAAATAGAGCAATAGTTTCTATGGCATTAACATCTGGATCAAACCATACTTGAACTCCAAGTTCTACAGGACTTCTCAAGTGTATGTAAACCTCTCATTCTCTTTCTCTCGCTCTCTTTAATATCTACTTAGATTTTTTTCCTCTTATTCCCAGTCTTAGGTGTTACAATGATTCAAGTCCCAAGAAAGCACTCCCATAAGAATACCCTAAAATGGATGGAGGAAAATCATCTCTCCAGAATAAGTACAATGAAGCTTTATTTCAAAGATCCTATATATTTTGTTTTCCAAACTGTAGATTTAAGCCTAAAGTATCACTAATTTCACTATTTCAAAGTCAGAAGATACTTATATTCCATTCTCTCTTGCTTTAAAAGTTTGCTTTTAATGATTGTTAACTTTGTGCATGCCTGGTGATTATTTTATAATATCATGGCATGAAAATGCCTCTTGTATTTTTACAAATAACAGCTTGAGTTTTTTCCAAGTATATTTTGTTAAAAGCTTCATATGCATTATTTCAATAATTTACCACAACCCTGCACTATATTTTTCCCCAAGCTGCAATGAGAAAAAGAGTTTCAAAAGGATAACAAAGCTGCCAAAGTCAAAGCTCTAAGAAGTGACAGGTGTCAGGTCAACCTGACTTCTAAGTCACCAGCCCTGTAGAATCATCACATAGTCTAAAGAAGTAGCAGGAACAGCACCTGACATATTGTTAGCTCTCAGCATCCAGCACCTGTTAGTATCACTGATGGGCTGGGCTTTGGGAGACAGAATCTGACTCTAAAATCTCTAGTATAAGAAGCCAAGAAAAAGCCAAGTGTTCCTATGTGTCTTATAACACAAAAGTCTCTGATGACTGACTTGGCCCTAATTACCCATCCTCTCTTTCCGGTGGGTGTCTGGGCATATTAGCAGGGAAGTCTAGGGAGGTCTTTGATGCCAGTACTGGCAAAAAAGAGAGGGAACCCTGGGTATTAGCACCCACGAGCTGCCTCAAACCTATCAGAGGTGCTCAAAATCCTTCATCTTTCCTCTTTACAAACACCTAGGGGATGTGTTAAGCCTCCTCCCTGGCTGGACTGAAAGGCCCAGAGGCGCCTTACAATGAACAGTAGACAGAGAGGGATGGGACTGGAGGCTTGAATACAGACAGAGCCTCTGTCCCTTCTTGGCTGCAACGAACAGCAGCAGGGTTGGACCTGAAGTGATGGCGCGGTGCCTGCGAAGCACTTTGGCACATGCCGGGATATGAAAGGCTCTAATGAGACCCATTTCACAATTCACTGGCCACGTGCATTAAGCAGGCAGAGATTTCTTCCTAAAGTCCTTACAATATATCCTAGGACCCATGTCTGCAACAGGGTCTGCCAGCACCCACTAAACTAGACCTTTCCTGTCTCCTTGCTTCTTTTTTCTCTGGCAGTAAAATAAGCTAAAGGAGAGTAGAGGCTTAGTTTTAAAGAGGCAGGAGGCATTTCCAACTGCAGATCTCTCTTGGGGTCTACAGGAACCTTCCAGAGACCTGCAATGCATGCTAATCCTTCCACTAGTTAAGAGAGTGAGCTCCTTCATAGTAAAGTCATTGTTCTTTCTAATTGTCAGAGACTGCTGCTCTGCACTTGCCTGGAGCGATCCAATTAACATATCACCACAACACCAACCATTATAATATGTTCTATGTCCTACCAACAAGGGAAACCCCCAACCCTGCTTCTATCCACAGCTTCCATCTAATTAGATCTTTAATATGTAAACAGACGGGGAAAACAGACACAGGGATAGGAGGCTATATGTTTGACTCAACGTTCTGCCTAAAAGCAACATTGTGGGGTTGGGTATTTCTGTTGCTAAGGAGGAAAGAGTTGAGGAAGTGAGAACAAAAGAAAGGACAGAGGAAGGTAGGGAAGGACAAGGAGATAAGGACTGGGACTGTGGGAGATAAGGAGGGAGGGTATGAAGGAGAAGGCAAGGCTGCTTGCAGCTTTGGGGAATTGAAAAACATGTAACTTCTGCTGGAAACTATTGCCATGGCAACGTTCAAACAATACAGAGAAAGCCTTCATAGTTCCATTCTTGCCTTCCTGAACCACCCTGTAGATGTTAACTCTTTTAGGGTGGCTTCTGACTTTCTGCCTTTTCAGTTAGAAATTGGAGTCTCCTGGATCATTCCCCAAACACATTTGATTTCATTCACCAATGCATCAAGTTCTCTGGTCCCTGTCAAGGTGACTGTCTCTGGAGATCAGCTAAGTCATCAGTATTCTTTCTGTCCAGATCAATCTCTCTCTCTCTCTTTCTCTCTCTCTCTCTCTCTCTTTCTCTCTCTCTCTCTTTCTCTCTCTCTCTCTCACACACACACACAAACTCAAGGTTATAAAAATCAGCTCATGCTGAGATCTGGCTCAGATTCAAAAATAAACCATTCCAGAGAGGTGTGTCTTTACATTTTCAAATGCCATGTATCTTAAAAAAAAAAAAAAACACCATACTTGTACTTAGTTACTTAAATTCCCACTATCATTACAAAGTCATTAGTTTAAATAAAACATGTCTGTTGTCTTGAGAATAAGTTCCTCAGTAATATGCTGTTTCTTAGATTCAGAAAAAAAATTCATGGACAATGGGATATCTATTAAAGCATCACAAGTCAATCACCTCGTTCGAGGTAGGAACACATTTATAATAACAGATGATTTCAATAACTAGGGTGCAGTATTACTAATCACAAGAAAAAGACCTTACTCATTTTCAATCTGTGAAATTTATTCCCAATTTCAGATATCTACCTTAGCAATGAAGAAATAGAATCAGATGGCTAAATTCTCCTATAGTCTCTACAGTGACTTGGTCAAAATTGGTAAGGTATAACAAACAAAACTTTCCCAAGAAAACGATGCTGTCTCAGCATTTGTGGAGAGCAAGAGGCCAAACTTAGTGCTAACCTTCTCTTGCAAATCTCCACAACCCCTGATGCTTTAGAAAAAGAGATGCAGTAGTCAGGGAACATTGCTTTGGAATTTTGGGAACTAAAATGTTGTTGAGAGAATCCAAAAAGATATAGTTAGATTAAAAAAGCACTGTGAAACATTACTATGACTGCTCTCTTATTTCCTGTTATTATTAGTAACAGTAATTTCTAAGCTGGAAGAAATAATGTTAAATTAGAAGGAAAACTTTAAACTTTAAAAAGGCTACAAGAAAAATGAATATTCTCATTCATATATTCAAGACTTGGATGTTCACGGATTTTTTTTTTTTTTTTTTTTTTTTTTTTGTGGGACCCTCGCCCGGTGGTCAGGGAAAAAACCAGCGCTGCAGAGGCTGCAGGCAGCCTCACAGCCCAGCGCTCAACCGCTGCACCACCAGGGGAGGCCCTGGATGTTCACAGATTAAAGAACAAAATTAAATCAGAATTACTGTCCTACCATTTAACACTTTCTTCCATCTAATCTATAGTCTTCTTATGGGAAAAAAGGAAGAAGTATCTTGGGAAGCATCTAGAGTCTAATCTAGCATCTAATCTAAGTCTTTTTATGGGAAAAAGGAAGAAGTATCTTGGGAAGCATGGACTCAGAGTCTCTCCCGAGAATGTCTTCCTGGTTCCCACATAGGCAGGTCTTTACATGTGAAAAGTGACTGTTGCTCACCACATTTTTAAATCTAGAAATTTTTCCTAAGAGGGGATTTTTTTTTCATTTTTTTTATTGTATGAGTCCATATTGGGTATCACTCAAACTTAAAGATCAAGTCTCTTTCCAATAATCACTGATGAGTAGGCAAGCCCATAGCATACAGCAGTGCAACTTGTGTTATACACAGCTCCAAGGGCACCTTCATTTTTGTGAACTATGCTCTTTGTGAACCATCTATTTAAAGAGCATATATTGCAAAATCTGCAGTGAGTCTATAAGCAGCTATAAATTGGAGCCTAAAATTATCCTTAGTTTATAACCTGGGATCCTCAAAGGTAGCTGACTAGAAATCATGTATGTACTCACATAAGGTCACTTTTTCATTGGGCTCAGTTTATATCAACTCATGGTAACATTATTCAACCAGAGTATTTCATGGGTGATGACTGGAAGATTATCAATTTGGAAAACTTGAGGAATAGATTGTAATGCATTTATTGGGCAAAGTAGTTTGAGACATGGGTCCCTAGAGGAAAAAGAATAAGAGGTGATCTTAATGGCAAAACTATTGAGAAAATAATGAGTTACATGATAAACTGAATGCAAGAAACTGCTTTACTCTAAAGATATGTTAGGTCAGTCCACTGATTTCTTGGTTCTCCCAAAAATATATTGAGAACTCCTGTGAGCTATGTGACAGGAGTTCTGTGGGAGATGACAAATGAGTAAGATGAGGTCCATATGCTAAAAGAAGTCACAATCTCGCAGTTGTTAGCCAAGTAATGAAAATGCAATAACAATGATAAGAACCATCACAGATCTATGAACAAAGTGGTTGTACAGTTGTTGAGCAAGAGACTCAGTGGGTCTAAAGGAGCAGGGAAAGAATTTCCCAGGGTAGGTAACTAGCTATGAGATTGGACTATGAATGAAAGGTGCTAGAGAAATAGAGAGCTCTCACAAAATCTGAGCCAATTTAGCCCAGGCTATCTCCAGAGAAATGAAATGTTTACTATGGCAGGCAGACAAAGGAAGGAGCACATAGTTGAAGAAGACCTAATAGTACCAATGGAAGCATCTGGATTTTATTCTGCAAATATGGTCATAGACCATAGTGCAGGGGATGTTCAGCTTTATTTTTTGGGATAGTCCTTCTGAATAAAGAATGAATAATGGGTTACATGGAAGAAAAGCCAACATCATCAAAGACTAGTTAGAAAGATATCTAGAGGCAAAATAACGGAATCTAGACTGATGGACAAAAAAATCTGTTTAAGATAGAGAGTAAACTGATGAGTGATTTGATGAATGATAGATATGAGGTGGTTAAAGAGATATTGACATCCTTCAAAAATGAAAACTTAGAGGATCCCCAAGAGAAAACAATCAGCTAGAGCTGGTGTTTTACATTCCTGCAGGAGACCAGATGAATGGATTTTGTTTGCTATGGAGCATAAGGAGTCTTTAAAATACACAAAGTGGTTGAAGGAGAGCAAGGATCTGTGTCATCTTTCAAAATCAGCAACTGACATCTCTCTTCAATGCAGAGGCTGCAAACTGGACAGATTCCAAGAGGGGGAGGAGGGAGGAAAGGCTTCCTGGAAATTTAAGGAAAGAGTAGTGAGTCCAACCTTGAGAAGAGTTTCAGAAAGCCAGCGGTTGGCAATGGAATCAAGTATAATAGAGATCAAATATAATGAGGACTGGGATGAGAGATGTGTACCCACAATTGAGGTCCCATTTAGTCTGCAGGATATTATAACCAAAGGCCATATTTATTAGCACTGACCTGATTTCTCATACAATTGTGAATTTCCTGATAATCTCCAAACACTTTGAAAAGCTTTTCAGTTGCTTAGTTATGCTGAGTCAGGGCAGTTATTTCTAAGTCTTTCTTAGAAGTTGTCCCTTCTTCACTTGGGGACACTCACAAAAACAAGCAAGATATATTTGCCCTAAGCATCTGGTTACAAATTTCCTTTCAGAAAACAGAGGAAAGTGAAACTGCAGGCATCTCAATGACAGTGAAAATATTCATATTGAGTGCCAGGTTAGAAGACAGTGAGCTCCCACATTTGTTACCAAGCCAACAATCTGAATTTCCTGATTCTGAAAACAGGTTCTAGATGTCATTTCTACAGCCAGCTCTACCACTTAGATGCTATATATCTCAGGCACATAACTTAGCCTGTTTGCGTTTCAATTCCCTAAGAGAAATTAAAGAGATAAACATACATTACATTTTTAACGTAGTTTCAAGTATACCACATACTCAATAACCAGTGGTTACTAATGTTACAAAGGTATGAGCATACATTCCATAAATGTCCAAAGCTTTCATAGTTGTAGAAATCTGATATGGGCTTATGTCAATGTTGAAACAAATGCCCATTAATTTTGTATAAGTATTTCATCAATTTTAGACTTCATTTTAAATCTGACATTGAAAAACATAATCAAAAACAATATTACCAGTTTGGATGGCAAAGTTGGCAAAATATCTTCATTTACATACTGAGCAAATGTAAAGCCAAACTCCACTGGCTTTCAATGAAATGTTTACATTTCTATGGAAAATAACCAAAGATTTCAATGGAAAAACAGTGAGTTAGCATTTATTTTGTACTAATCATGGGACACTTAGACATCTTAGTTTATGCTCCCAAAATAACTTCAAGAAAAAAATCTACTTTCTATAATTAAGGAAACTAAGGAATAACAAAATTAATAGGTCTATTTAGGATCCCTAGATAACAGGTGGTGGAACAAAGTTGAATACAATGTTTATCTGGCCCCGATTTCATTGTGTTTCTCCTACAAATCCTCTAGAGATTTCTTTCACCATTTTATTCAGCCTATTTGCCATTGTAACACTAATTCTGCCTTTCAGAATACTGTGATATTTCCCTCCACATTTTAACACTTATATCTTGATTAGTATCTGTATCTAGTCAGAGATTATATATTTTTAATGCCTAATAATCTTGAATTCCCAGATAGTCAATTATGAATTCCAAATTCTAAAATATTAGTGCTTGAAGGAATCTTAGTTTTTACCTTTATATAAGAAAAGAGAATGCATTTAAGGTTGACCAAAAAGAGGTAAGGTAAATTGTACAAATTATAGTTCATTACTGACAACACCACACAAGAAAAATATACTGTACCACCAAACTCTCAGAGCTCAGTTTTCCCAGGGTAAGGAAACCACTCTTTTAATTCTTAGTGAATGAGAGTGTGTGTGTGTGTGTGTGTGTGTGTGTGTGAGAGAGAGAGCGAGAGAGAGAGAGAGAGAGAGAGAGAGAGAGAGAGAGAGAGAGAGAGAGAGACAGTGGCATTTGTCATTAAGCTTGTGTAGATACCTGAGGGTATGTACATGCATTTCCGTCTTTGCAGGGTATGACTCTTTAAGTTCAATTACTTAATCAAGGAATATCTATTTCACGCACATATTTGTCAGATTCTCTTATCAGCTGCTGAGGACATGTCAGAGAACAAATAAAATCCTTGCCCTCAGAGACTCTTACAAGAACACCATTTCAGCCACAAAATCTCAAAATCTGCCTAATCAAATTTCAACTGTCCAATTTATATTTCTCCAGAGAAATCATTTTGAAGAAAAGAAAGATCCAACACACTCTCGATCCCCTTGGAAGGTTTTCAAAGACACTATTTATAAATCATTATTCCTTTATGTCTGAATTATAAAATACTTCACAATGCAATGAAAGTTTACATGGACAGATGATATTAGCCACAAATCACAAAGTAGGTTTCAATTTTTCCTGGAGGAATGACATTCACTGAGATACTTCCAAATATCTTTTAAAAGAGTAGGACATTACAAAAATAGTTGTGTCTATGTTACTCCAACTTAATCTTGTCTATATATTTCTTCTTTTTTATCTATACTAAAATGAATTGATATCAGCAGCTTCCCACAGACAAGACCTTATCTGTTTTTTACATACTGCAATCCCTAAACTAAAATCAGAGATGCTCAATTTAAATGTGCATTTGTTGAAAGCCTGCTGTGCATGACATATGCAATCGGATTTTTCCTCACCAGCAGTCAGTCCCATGTGGTTGTTATTACCTCTAACAGATAAGCAAACAAGCTCAGAGGGGTTAAATGGTGCATGTAATACACGTGGTCAGGTGGAAAGCTGAGTATTCAAATTCACCTAAGATGCCAGAGTCCAAGTTTATTGAATTTCTTAGTCAACCTTAAGAAACACAAAAAAAAGTAAAATGTATGAAGTAGCAAGAGCTTCCATAGCTGATTTCCAGCCAGCTCTTCTTAAGATCAGTGAAAATGGTTAACTTTAGGATGCTTTTCCAAAGTTAAGACAGATTCAAATTGTTTTCCTAATTGAAAGACTATGAACATCCAATGAACATCTCCTCACCTGGACTATTTGATTATCATCCATATATAAGACATCAAACTAACAGTCATTAAACAGTAGGACTCTTTTCCCTCAAAAGAAACTGAAAAAATGGTCAGAAAACAGGACTGCTATGGTAGAGAAGGAAATTATAAGCATGAGTATGACTGACAGCTTCAGAAAACCACTGACAACTTGGTGTTGAAAGAATTAAATGCAAATAGTAAGCTGTCTATTTCTACACAAAATCTTCTTGAGCCCACTCACACACACTATTGGGCTTGTCTACAAAGTGAAAATATTTAACTAACATAGGACTCCTTATAGCTAGTAAGACTCTGAATCCAAATTATGGATTTGGGGGCCTTAATATTAGAAATAGCATTTTACACCATCATATTTAAATTAAATCATTGTCTGAAAATCTGTCATTATTTTTGCATTTCAGGTACAGACAATGTAACGTGTAGCAAAAATGATACACACAGTATGCAAGAGCTATCTTCTGCAATTTTTAGACCTAAAGTGCACATATCATAAAAACAGCATTATTTCCCCCTAAAATCTCATTTAAGTATATTTTTGCTGAGACTTATTTTTCTATACTTTAAGGAGAAAAACATTTTCAGTTTGCAGTTTGAAGCAGCTTTTTGTATCTAAAATGATAGTTGTAGCCAATCTGTCCTGATGAGTCTTCCAAAGAAGAATTTGGCAACTCCCGCCAGAGTAATTGCACATTCCCTAGTTCTCAAGTGTAACCACTGGAATTGTTAAAGTGCTTGACCAGCTTGTATTCATCCCCAAGGTTAATCCAAATTGATTTGAGAATAACCACACAGGCAGCCATCCGAACAGAGTCTCTGATGCTTGGAACTTTGCATTAACATTTCACAAAACTATTCAACAAATCAGACATTGCTATTCCATCTCACAGATGAGAAAATCGAGGGTGATGTTTTAAAAACATTGTCCAAAAAGGTACCACGAGCAAAGAAAAGGAGGAAGATATTTGAAAAAGTAACTTCAAAACCTATAAAGCCAGTAACTTTTTCTGGACATTCAGTTCTCAGCGGAATCTCAGAATACAAATACAAATACAAATACTACCTACTCAAAAGGCTACACAGTAGGCACTAATCTCAGACCTAAATCAACACAAAAGGTAGGTTTCTAAATCCACCAAGGTCCCCATAATTCTTCCATCAGCTCAATGAACAAGTACCCTAACATTCCAGCTCTGACTGCCAAACCCAAGAGCTGAGCCCAGCTGAGCTGTAGGACCCTCTGAGGCTAGTGAAGTCATTCACCAGCCAGCAAGGCAATGTCATCCTGAGATGCTCAGTCACCTCCAGATCTAAAGAATCCACTTAAGTGGAGCTAGATGGGAGGACACACTTCAACCCACAATTTCTAACAACTTCCAACCCCCACCCCTCCACCACCCTTCCCTGCATTCCTTTCTCCAGGAAAGTTTGCAGGTATGTGCATGGCACACAGAGAGAGGTGGCCATGTGAAAGAGGGGAATGCACTTGGAGGTCTAATTGGAGGAGCAGTGAAGGGATTTTGATGTCATAAAAAAAAAAAAAAAAAAAAAAACAACCTTCCCTGATTTGCAGAGCCAAGATGATGGCAAAGTCCGGTTTCCCACGGGAAGCCTGGCCTTGAACTCTGCAGTCAAAATCTTCCCAGCACATTTTTCCTTTTTCCTTGTCAGTGGTGCTAAGTTGCAACTGAGCAGGAAGTTAACATACCTTGAGTCAATTTATGACCACAAGTGTTGATTTCACTGTGGTCACTCAAAGCAAAACAAACAAGCAAACAAATGGCAGAGATTTATAAGATAGGCAGCTGCATGCTTGGAGCTCAGGGGAGGGGGTGGGGGAGGGGAGCACCCCCCCCCCATGGTTATTTTCATAGGTTGGTAAATTTACTGCCTGATCTGTGTCCCAACAGGAAACATGTGTCCAGAAAAATAAATTAGAGAAGAGCTCAGCTGTGGGCTAGTTTAGTTAAGGAGTAATGAAAAGGATAAGAATAGATGATGTGAGTGAAAGAACAGACTCAGAAGCTTTTAGCAGTGTGTTTCTGGCTTCTATTATCACCTCTCTACTATAAATCTAACTCTACTGATCCTTAATGACTCTCTAGGGACCACCACTCACTGCAGTAAAAGCGGCCCAACGCCAAGAAGGGACCCTAGAGACCGCCTTTCAGCTCCTTTGGGATATGCTAGGGTTGTGGATCTTATTATTTTTTAATAGTATTAAAACTAGGGTTATCTGAGCTCTGCTATTAAAGAAAAGAAAGGAAAAAAAAAAAAACAGGTTATGAATGTTGGAGATGGGATACCCTCGAGGTCCAGAATGTTAGTTTATTTCAAGCCCTCAGGACAACCGGCTTCCTTTGACCCTTCTAGATAAAACAGCAGTGGGCATTGAAGTAGCCACAGCATGTGCGGTCTATTCCTGTCCAGGTTGATCCCAAACTGCTTTCTGTCCCCTGTTGTAAGGCTTTCGTGAGGCACCTGTCTCCTACCACTCAGCCATTAACCCAAGAGTTACAGCTTTTCTAGGCCTCAGTTTCCTTTTTTATTGGCATCAGATCTCTGAGGAGTCATCTGACTCTAAAGTTATATGAGTCTATGATTCTGATGGAAGGCCCCAGAGAGGAATACAGAAGGGTGAAGAGGAGGAGTTTTGTTGTAAAAGAAGTAAAAAGCCAGCTCCATGACCCAGGCATTTATGGGGAAGGAAAGAAACATCCCATAGTCCCTGGGATGCTAAATCTTTCAGCCCTCTCTCTCTCTCTCTCTCTCTCTCTCTCTCTCTTTTTAATACTGACTTCTTGTCCTTAAAACTTGCACAGACAAGTATTGGTACTCAACACACAGACCTTTTCTTCAGCCCCTTTATCTAAGTTACCACAGGACACTAGATTTCTGTCTTTTTTCTCAAAAGCCCTGACCTGGTGATGCTGGGAAGGTTTCCGGCAAAATCCAAGTCAAATGCCCATCTATAATCTCTGTATGGCCTTTCTGTTATCCACCAAAGTGGGGAGTTAGAAGGCAGTGGGGTGGAAGAGCAGAAGGCCCGCCTTGCCTTAGCACAGGTGAGACTCTAGAGAATCTGAAGACCACACTTAAGCATGTGTAAGCCCCAGAGTCTGGGGAAAGTGCAGCCACCTCTCTCCACCACTTCCTCCCTCATATCCACTCTCCCTCCCTCCATCCACCCACCAGCCAGAAGCCATCCTTCATCTGCTTGGTTATTATCATATTTTGGTGTTAATACATTCTGTTGATCTGCAGTGTCAGGTTAGATAATGAAATTTAAAGTGGGTCCCTTCGATTTCCAATGGCTAAACATGTTGGCATCTCACTCCAGGCTGCCATGCAACTTAAATGCATTCGAGAGTGTCAATCACACAGCACAGCACCCCACACTGCAGCAGCTTTCTTGGGGAGATTTTTTTTTTCTCCCCTGGTGAACATTTGCAAAGGCATTTGCTCAGGATGCAGACAACCTGCATCATGATAGCAAACCAGCTTATCAGTGAGCACAGACTGATGGAGCAAATGCGTGGGCCACCCTCTTCCTTATTTCCTGGCCCCCAACAGCCAGATCTTTAAACATTAAATAAATGGGGTGTGAGGGGGGTACAGGGACCAAGAAAGCTTACACCATGGGCATTTTCTCCACCAAGAAATAAGAAAATAAGGATCACTCACTGTATTTTAGACTGATCACAGCAACATCCGGATGGGAATCCAGGTGGTTAAGAACTAGCAAACACGCATGATCTTGACATCAAAAAGAAAAAAAAAAAGGGGGGGGGTTGATGAAGACAAATCCAACTGCAATTATCCGTCAATTTTAGTCAACATAGGCACAAATCCAACTGTGCTCTGCTGGTTTCTTTGCCCCAATCAATGCCTCATTCTACCGCGGTCAACTTTTCTTCTGTGAAATTTCTTTGCAGATGTATTATTAATTTCCTCTCCTCTTGTGGGAAATTCAAAAAGAAAAGAAAACACCACCGTATCGGGTCTTTACTTTCCTAAAAAAGCCCCAAACTTTTCATTCCACAAATTAGCTCCTTGGCTTACTTTCTCCCTTAGAGAAAAATGAACATACTTTTTTTCTTTGTGGATCCTCCGCTCTCCATTTCCAATCATCCTTTTGGGGAAGGGGGGGGGCAGCTGTTTTATTATTTATTTATGTCAGAACACACCAACCCCCGCGGGTCTGACACTGGTTTATTTCATTCCTCAATTCTCCCTGTATGCACATAGACACATGTGTGTTAAGATCCAGGTCTCACGGGAAAAAGCTTTCTTCTTCTTTCTTGAGCAATCAGTTTATCCACTGCGTTCCATTCCAAGAGAGAGCTGCGTCCCGCATCCTTCATTTCTGCCAGGCACCCAACCGCCACCGCCAACCAAAAAGTCTCATTTTACATCGTGGATTCCTCTCCCCAGGCCCCCTCCCCTTCGAGGAATTTGGGGATCAACTCCCCCCACTCGCCACCCTTCTGGCCGGCCCCTTCTCCAAAGATCTGATTAGATTTCTCATCACAACCCAGTGCGCAATTGGATTTTTGATTTCAGCCACCCGGCCAGCCACCTTCCCCTCTCCCTCCAAACTCCCTGTTATATCCTGTCTCCTTCCCTCTACCGCCTCTGCAATTTCATAATCTCACGTTAAATGGATTGCGGGGGGCGGGGGCGGGGGTAGTGGAGGAAAATTTCAAGGCTCCGTCAGCTGTCAAGAAGAAACCCATTCCTTTCCCACCCACCCCCCGCTACTTTTTTTTTTTAAGGCTAGGGGTGGCTTTCCTTTGCTCTGTCCCCGCCCCCACACCAGCACCCGGTCCAGATCCTCCAGGTGTTGCAGAACACCGCGAGCAAGGCCGGGGATCACGGGGGAGACGCGTGACGCGGTCCCTCGCCGGTGGCCCCTGCCAGCCCCCGCGCCCCCCTCTGCTCCATCAGCGCGTCGCGGATCCGGGGGCGCCTCGGCGAAATAAGTTCAAACTGGGCTTTTATTGCAAAAGGGGAAGGCGAGGTGAGGGGAACCGGCGGGGCGTTAGATAAACGAAAAATAATAATTAGCAAACGGAAAAGAAAATGCAAAATGCAAAATGCAAAAAAAAA
This sequence comes from Talpa occidentalis, assembly GCF_014898055.3. Classification (NCBI taxonomy): domain Eukaryota; kingdom Metazoa; phylum Chordata; class Mammalia; order Eulipotyphla; family Talpidae; genus Talpa; species Talpa occidentalis. The sequence continues at coordinate 9,649,923 of NW_023603184.1, read as the reverse complement.
AAATCTTAATCGCTGGCTCCTCTCATCCTTCTCGAAGGAAACCGCAGCTTTGATCTCATTCCCAGCTGCGTCGGGTACATTTTAGAGCCACAAGTTGGTTCCTCTCCGCGCAGACCTTGGCGACGCCGGCTGGTCCTTGGCGAGGAGACGCGTCCCCGGGAGCGCAGCGGCTCCGCGCAGTCCTTAGCGCCATCGCCCAGGCTCGCGGCTCCCTGCGCGGCAGCAGCCCGGGTCCCCTTCCATCCACTTCGGCTGGAACTCTCTTCCTGCCCCTCCTGCTCCGCTTTCCCCGCCTTCACCCCAAATAAATGTATGCGCTCCCCGTGCCGGAGGCAGGTCCTGCCAGTCTAGGCTTTTTAGCCCACGTGCCCACGTTAGGGTCCTGCCTCCCCAAATCTCTCGGTCTGCAGTCCCCTTACCCTCTTCTGCCCCTCTTTCTTTCCCCCTATCTTTTCCCTTTCTCTGCTTGTGATCAGTAAAATACAATTACCCAATTACCTCCCATCATCCTGGCACTGATTGGTCAATTGCATTAACACTTGCAGTCAGGGAAGACCGGATTGGAGCCGCTGCGCGTGGCACCGCTGCCACCTGGAGGGCAGAGCCAGAACAGCTGCGCCTCGGAGCCACCCCCCACTTTGGGGGTTAGTAATAGGCGAAGAAACTCAGGAGTTGTGTGGGAGAAGTTGTCAATTTTTTTTTTTCTAAAACCCTGCCTGTTTTCATCCTGAAAGCGAGGAGTTTAAGCTACAAAGGGAAAGACATTGAAATCAAGTCACCACTAGGATTCAGAAATATCACGAAGCACACCAAGCTGTTGCTTTCAGATTGTTAGGCAAGGGACTCTGGCCACCCCCCCTAGTCAGGTAGGCAGGTGACAAAGTAAGGATTAACACTGTGCTATTACCTGGGAAGGCTGATCTGAAGGAATCCGGGAGTAGCTGAAAAGCAGCTAGGGAGGGAGCGGGTGGCCTAGCAGGATAATCTCACCAGGAGGAAGCGCTGTGCTGGTGAGATAGGAGCTTTCAGCCTATGCAGTGTTGCAGTAAATTGGCCTGTTCAGTTTGTACAAGACATCCAAGACAGCTTGACAACTCAATTCCGACAGCCCTCGCTCCTGGATGTGGGCTTTTCCATCAACCCATCTTAGGGGAGAGGGTAGCACGTTGCAACTTCTCAGCATCTTTTAGAAAAATGAGGGGGTCCATAAAATGACATTGTTTCTATTATATTTATTTTGGTTTCTTCTCCCTTATATAATTGTCATAAGACCCTTCATAGCCGTGTCATAAAGCACTATATAATTATCATGAGGCATAAGTTGGGATATTCATTTTATAACGGGAAGGCTTGTGACCTTGAAATAGGAAATGGATAAAATGAGGGATGTTGATTTAAACAAGAAAACATTACATATGTTGGAGGCAAGTCAATATTCCCTTGTTTCAAATTCTCTGATTAACCATCTTGTAAAGATGTTCTTTGTTTTTGAGAGATCAGAATATGTACTTGGTTTAAAAAATAATTTTAGATAAAGTGTGTAAATCATAATGAGAATTGGCATCGCACATAAAGGGAGAAAATTTTTACAAGGGAACATCAGAGGCATATCCAATTTGACACCAAATGTTCTTTTTTTTTTTTTTTTCATTCTCTTTATAGCACATAGATATTTCGCCTCTGAGTTAAAAAAAAAATGCATATATACATTTCATGGGTATGAAGCACTTACTCTAATATGTATCTCAGACATGAATACCTGCAAAGCGGGTGGGGTAGGTCTTTTTTCACAGGTGGATCATGGTTTATTATCATTTCCCCATCATTTTGGAGTTTGGATATAGATATCCATTGCATCAAATTGTGAAATTGTTGAGGGTTAATGGCATTGCTTCTATTTTGTAATGAATGCTGTTTTGATTGATTCAAAACACTAGTGGGCAGTTGACTATAACTTTAATTTGTCTTTTGAAGCCCTTATCCTTATATGCCAGTTATAACCGATCAGCTAATAAATCACTAGAAGTGTATTCACATGTTTTTTTCTAGAAGGCTTCAAAGAGCCTACCTTGTGGTTCTAAAGGAAGCTAGGAGCCATTTGCAATAAGAAATTTCTTGTTAGAGACAACAACATAAAGGCCAATGATTTGTTCTTCAGAGCTGATTATTAGCTACTTATTAGACATCTTTACAGCCTTTCAGAATGAATTAATCTATCAAAGAAGCAGGGAAGGATCAGTGCTGTTTAGCCAAGAGGAGAAAGGAAAGGTTTTCTGTTTTTCTTTTCCTTCCCATTCAGCAGTGACAATTGCTTTTCCCCTATCAGTTACCCTTGCATACTATATGACCTTGAGTCAGTCATTTGACTTTCAATCTCTGATTCAGACTGGTCCATTGATTAAGGGGTATACATGGCATGGCTTTTGCTGACTTCCCATAAATATCACTTTGTTTAAAATTCAGAACAGGGCCTCCCCGGTGGCACAGTGGTTGAGCACTGGGTTGCGAAGCTGCCCGCAGCCTCTGCAGTGCTGGTTCGATCCCCGGCTGCTCCCTGGCCACCGGAGGCGGGTCCCGCATGTCAAGTTTTGAACCCAGATCTACCCATTTTTAATTCTTTCAGTTTCCCTACATTTAGGTCTTAGGGATTTAAAGAAACCATAAGATAGGGCCTCCCTGGGGTGCAGGCGCTTGGGTGCAGCACTGTGAGGCTGCCCACAAACTCTGCAACATGGTTTGATCCCGGCTGGCTGGGGAGATACCCACATGATGTGGCAGACCTCTCCTGTGTCGCCGTTGCTCCCTTCAGCAGTGTATTTCAGTAGATCTGCCTGTTCTGTTCCCCGCTTTGTCTCTGGTGAATCCTCTGACCCTCCCACACATCTGGCCTGTACCCCAATTCTTGTATGCATGAATAAATAAAAGTTAAAAAAATAAAAACATAAGACAGTCATGAGCATGCAGGTTGTCATTATCAGCACTGAATTTCAGTAGGGGGATTGAAGTTACCATGTTTGTCACTAAAAGAACTTACTCAAAGGGAAGTGTAGCAAGCAGCAAACTGTCATACAAATACACCTGCAAAGCTAATGGTTATTACTTGCCAGGTGCTACTTTCAGGATGCAAATGGACTCTTTTTGTAGCCCTCTCTTGATTCTTTCAGGCCAGCAAATATTTAAATAAGCATTAGCATGTATACTTCCTGTATACATGGGAAAGACCTAGAATGAGAACGATGGAATAACTATTCACATGGCTTCAGACATCACCTTAAAAAGCTTAGCTAAGATAGAAGGACTTTGGTGGGTTTAAAGGGAAGGAGAGCTGAGGAGTTACCAGGGAAGGCACAGTAGACAAATGTATGCAGATTAGTTCAGCCTTCCCCCTGCTAAAAGATAAGGAGACTTAGGTCTTCCTCCTCATGTCTTTACAAAAGTTTACAGGTAAATAAGTTTCCCAAAATCAACCTCCATCCAGACTTCAGAGCCCCTCCCATGAAATCAACTTTTTGCAAAAAAGGGCATTTTGGGATTGCAGATTTTTGCTCATCCGTACTATTAACTAGGACAAGGCATGTGCTTAAGTAAATTTCTTTTATTTATTTATTTTTTTAAATTTTTTTTTAATAGAGGCATGTTTTATTTATTTGTTTGTTTTTGTTTGTTTGTTTTGTTTATACATGCACTGGGTACAGTCAGAAGCGCGGAGGGTGAGAGAATTCACCAGAGCCAGAGCGGGGAGCAGAGCAGGCAGAAGGACCGAAGTACACTGCTGAGGGGAGCATCGGGCGGCAGGAGAGGTCTGTGCACCATGTGGGACCCTCCTCTGGTGGCTGGGGATCGAACCGGTGCTGCAGAGGCCGTGGGCAGCTTCGCAACCCAGCACTCAACTGCTGCGTCACTGGGGAGGCCCAAGTAAATTTCTTTTAAAAAGCTCTTTTAGAGGAAATAATTCTCCAGGAGTTGGGCACTTTCACTTAGCCCACCTAATCACCAAAAGCACAGACAGCAGACATGCCATTAAGATGGAATGACTTAGGGGAAGATGGTTCCAGTGGGCAACATGGCAGCCTTAGACTGTGGACATACAGAATTCTCCATGTGCTCTCCTCTCCTTATTTGTAGGCATTTGGGTGGTGAAACAAAGCTATCATGTTATTTTGTTGTCTGTTGGTAATTCTACCTGGTATAATCTTCAGTCAACAGCAAATGATAGCATCTTGTAATCAGAAAAACAAAACAACAAATAGAATATATTCAGTAAAACAGAAGCTATGGATGTGTCCCTTGTGATTATTCATTTGTTTCAACAGGCTACAGGCTACTCTATCAAGTATAATACATAAGAATTGAGTCTTTATGTTACAAATCTGGGATAGATATTCCCTTTTCACTTCTAAACAGGGACTAGAATATTCTGTGGGATATCTATATCAAGGTTGCCTCTATAGTCACAAATAAGGACATTACAAATTAATTTATTTAGATCAACTTATTTTATAAACCATTTTAATGACAAAATGCCACATTAAGTGGTAGCAAGTAGCATAACTTGCTACTTTAAAATATGCCTCTTTGGCATGGGATTCTTTTGGATTCATTATTTTAAATAAATAACAGGAGGAATTCTGAAACCAGTATGTTACCCTTTTATGAGACATTTTTACATTTATAAAAGAGATCTCCATTTTTAAGGGTGTCTCCCATCTGTACCAGGAAGTAGATGATGACCAAAATTTCTATAAGCCATTACCAGTGGAGATGGTTTTGTTGTAAATCTGCATAACAACTGCATCTTGTTTGCCTTGCTTTGCCTGATAACCTTCCTCTCCTCAATATCTTCTTTTGTCTTTAAGTAAAGATGCTATTTAAGGTGGTGTTCTTGTACCACAGGCATCTCAATGAAGGGGTAGGTATTACGTTTCCCACTCCACTTAATGAGGGGTGAAACTAAGCAACCAGGTAAAGGTTCATAACATGGAGAGCAGGTAGGATCTGGGGAGATGCATGAAGAAGGGCTGGCTTGCTTCTTGGTTTTAGAATTGCTGCAGAAACTTGGGGGGTTTAGAGGAGACATGTGGAGGAGACAGATACAGAGATACATGGAATAGACACGTGGATGAAATACATGGGGAGGCTGATAGTGGCAGCTGTTACTTTGATTTGTACTTTGATTTTCCTTCTTTCATCCCAGGCTTACCTGGCATCTTTTGCCCCTTGTTAAGTTCCCCCACCAGAATATGTCTTAGACTGGCAGCAGATTTTGGATATTAGCAGCTTTCCTTCAGGCTGGCCCTGTTTGGGTGGGCATTTACCTACCAGGTGATGGGTAATTTTGGGTATATTATTATGAGACAAATATCCTTTCTTCTATTTTCTATGCACACTAATCTTATTAAAGTTCTTTCAGACTAAGTCTGCTTCGCTTTTGTGCACACAGATGGTCTGACCCTTTTAATGTATGAAAGCTTGGGGGTCTCAGAGTGCTCCTCAGTCCAGGTGCTATAGTTCGAGCCTTTTAAGGAGTTGTTCAGTTTCCCTGAGTATCTCCATGCATACAGGATGTATGCGTGTTATTGAATTTCAGTCTTTTTTTGTCCTGTTTATCTGTTTAATATATTATGGCTGGGGGAGGGGAGAGAAGAATCTCAGTCAAGAAACTAGGCTCCAGGGAAAATTATTTTTCCTCCCTTACAGTGGGAACTTAGTGCAGGTGTCAGGCTACAATTATTCCAAGAATGGTGTATTTTAGAACCAGATGTCCTAATAGCCATCTATTCTTTGCTCCTTGAAATAGAGATGACGATACTAAAGTGCAAGAAGATTTGCAAATTTCTGCTTTTTTTTTAAATAGAAGTCTCCATGATGGCTCCTCCACCCGGCTCCAGTCCTACATTGTCTTACTTTTCTGGCCTCTCATACTTATTTTTTTTTTTTTAAATAATAGCTACCACTTACAGCTTATGAGGGCCCAGCATAGTTCTAAATAAGTTACAGAAGTCATCTCATGCAATTGCCCCAACAATTTTCTAAAGTGGGTAAAATTACCATCCCATTTTATACATAATGAAAATGGAGTTAAAGTAAGGACACTCAACTAAGCAGCAACAGAGGCAAGAATTTTAACTCAAGTTATTTTTCTTCAGAGGTCCATTCAGAGATATATTTTGTGAAAAATATATCCTATTATTACATATTACAGTGGATAGAAATGATTTTTCTCATGTCATATTCCCCTACAAACTATGATTAATTTCATAACTTTTTTTTGTATTTTAATACCTTGCACATAGTTGAATGAATGAATGACTAAGATTATGATAATAGGAAATGGAAGAACCGAAGCTTTTTGTTTTTTACTGAAGTCTTTCCACTGTAATACACAAAAGTTAAAAATATAGCATACTTATTGCCAGGGTACATTTGATGAAGTGAAAATCTAGTCTTTGCATTTTGCTTAGCAGAACACTGCTGGGAGACATAAAGTAGCTAAGAAAAGGAATCAGATAAAATTGCCGTGGGAGCCAGAACATGGGTCCATATGACCGAGGGCTATTACAATTCCAGAGAATTCTGCCAAACAGAAACCAGACATCCCCTAAAGGGAGAAGGTAACAGAAAACTTGATGTTCCAATGGATAACAGCCAGCAAGGACCAAGTCCTCAAGTCAGAAAAAGCCAATGAAAATAGGATATAAAAAAGCCCAAATGCTTATACTACACAGACTTCTCCCATCTCACCTACTGCTTCTCTTAGCAGTGTATTTCAAAAAATCCACCTGTTCTGTTCTCTACTCTGTATCTAGTGAATTCATTCACCTTCACAATCCTGGCCTCACCCTGATCTCCCCCTAGCACTTAAGCAATTGTTAAATAGAAAAACATGCCACCAAAAGAAATAGTTTAATCATAGAATTATGACTACTGTATCAGTTAGCTATTGCTGGATAATAGACTATCTCCTAACTTGGTAGCTAAAAGCAGCGATTATATTATTATTGTTATTATTATTATCATCATTTTAAATATTTATTTATTTATGCATACAAGAACCAGAGTATGGGCCAGAGGTGTGGGGGGTGAGAGGATTCACCAGAGACAGAGTGGGGAGCAGAACAGGCAGACTAACTGAAATACACTGCTGAGGGGAGCAATAGATAAGACCGAAGAGGTCTGCTGTGCCATGTGGGTAGCTCCCTGGCCAGCAGGAATCAAACTGTGCTGCAGAAGCTGTGGATAGTTCCACAGTGCTGTGCTTAACCCCTTGCATCACCATGGAGGCTTAGCAATTATATCTCATCAGTCCACAGGTCAGTTAGATAATGATTTAGTAGGCTCTTCAGATGTGGTCTGAGATCATGTTTAGCTGTTCTAAAATGTTCCCACCTAGAGATCCTGGGAGAATTCAGGTCTAACTGTCTCCCTTTATCAGCTCTTGGAACAAGAAAGTTTCCTGGCAATAGCAGAAATCCAAAAGAGCAAGAAGAAAGGCATGGGCACTTTTCAAGCTTCTTTGTGAATGAAATTTGCTGACTTTGCAGTGGCTAAAGCAGGTCAACTGGTCGAGCCCACTGTCCAGGAATGGGGCAGGTCATTCCACCCATAATGGGAGATCACTGGAAAGTTCCGTAACAAGAGGGAATGAAGAATCAGACTGATTATTGCAATCAACCATAGCTTCTCCCTTTACAAATAACAATGTCTTTAATGATTTACCTGGGATTACAGAAAATTCTCCAGATAAGACACCATTCAATCAGGGACATTCATTTCAACCAGTGAGTATTAATTTCCCATTTGTGTTGGGTATTGGAAAGTTGTCACTTACTCCTCTGCTGACCCTGCATTCTTGATCACATTTCTTGATGCTAATCAGAAATGCTTCATACATCTCCCCAATTCTCTTTACTATATTACTTTGAGGATATTGCTAGGGTATCCTTTTAGTAAAGTTAAAAATAATCCTCTACTCCTCGCCCAGCAGGCAAGTTTGGGAGGCTTGGATAGAAAGGGGAATTGATAAATAGGGTTACCATGGAAATTGGGTCCTAAGACTGACCATGGTCTGGAAAGAACATCCCAGTTCCAGGAATGGGGAAACAAAGTCAGGACACATCTGTGTCAAAGATCAACATGCAAAAAAACAGTAACTGGAGCAAGTGGTTGCCCCAAGTAAGAACACCCTTGAAAACCGAAAAAAGCCTCAATCCTTTCCTCAGTGCAGACGAGCCCTTCTCACCTCTGCTCCCCTCTGCAGAGTATTTAATATATGTGTCTTCTCTCTCCCTCATTCTGTCTTTGCTGAATTCTTTCACCCACATGCCTCTGGTCATCACCCTGGATTTCCCCACCACAGAGACTACACTCTGGTTCCTCTGTGGACTCCGCCACTAGTCTATCTTTTTCCCATTCTATCTTATTTCTAGCACTGGTTAGTTTCTGGAGAAAAATAAAGCTGATGATAAAATTTAAAGTAAGAAATAATAAAGGAAAACCATGGTCTATGTGTACAATAATGAGAATCCACACACTGGGAAACTATTTGCAATGCATAGAGCTAAGGATTCATAGTCTAAATATATAAATAGATCTTAGAAATAAATGAGAAAAACAACCTTACAGTTGAGTGGGCAAAAAAAAAAAAAAAAAAAAAAGGCGTAACAAATTCACAGAAGAATGGTTGTTTTAACTATGTAACTATGTTGTCACTATTTTAGCTATTACTTAACTCCAAGACTGGCCCTTTGGCCTCTAAGTGCATTTTGATTGAATGAATGGACGACTTTCTACTTGGTCAGGAGAGGAAAGTGGGTAGATAGCAGATATGATAATTACAAACAAGGATTATATAATATGGTTAGAATTTGATCTGAAATTAGTATACAGAACTAGAGGCACAGAGAAGGCAGCAAGCTACCTCTGTGTTGAGGCTGTCACAGAGGTTTTCAAAAATATATATGAAATGTGTTAAAAGCTTCATGAATGTTAGTATTCAGTTGGTAAATGCAGAATTACCCATTCTGTAATCAGAGGGCAGCCAATAATGCACATTCTAAGAAAAAAATAATCTGTGGCCCAAAGATTAGCAGGGGTAAAGCAGAGCTAAATGACATACTCGGTTATGGGGATAAAGAAATGGTCATTCTAGTATGTCAGTCACAGATGTTGTTCAGAGAAAGTGTAATGGGTGTTGCCCAGGAAGAGGAGAATTTCCAGGTTCCCTGTCCCATCCAAAGGAGGGTGGAGCTAAGGAGAGAAGGTGCTAGGAGGAGGCTGGAGAAGGAAGCAGGAGGGAGAGGAAGTAGGAGACACAGAGGAGGCACTTGGAGCAGAGAGACATGTGAAGAAACTGTGCTTGCTTCTTGGGCCTGGACTGGTTGAAACACATGTGGGTGAGAAACCTGTGGGGAGGTTAACAATGGCAGCTTTTCTCTTGATTTTGATTTTGCTCTTTTCCTCCCAGACTTGTCTGACTCTTTCTGACCCTTTAATGTGGGTTCCTGCCAGAAGGTGCTTTAGACTTGGGCAGGCTTTTGGGCCTTGCTATGGGCCAATCCCATTTGGGTGGACTTTTACCCACAAGGGAATGGGTAACTTTGGGTGCTTGTTTTGGAAACTATATTGTTTGTCTTTTTTGGTATTGTTTACTAATTGTTTTAAAGTTCATTTCCATTAAAGGACTTATATGTTTTGTCTTGATGCAGTGGATGGCAGAACCTATTTAGAGTAGGAAGGTTTGGGGGTTCTGGGGTGCCCCTCACCCTGTCCTGTAACAAAAGCATGAGTGAAGGGAAGTATCTTGAGGGAGGATTCTTTCACTACCACTGCAATGGATTTAAGTGATAAGAAAGAAGCTGAAAGAAACAAAACTATGAAAATTTGCAACCAATTCTGAATCAATTTAGACCAACTGATATTTTAGAAATCCTTTTTAAATGATGACCCAAGATCTCATAGCACACAACCTCCTTTATCATATGTTTTCAAGAGATATGATGTCTGTGCATAGAAACCACATGGTAGTATTTTTGTACTGTCTAAATTAGGATCCTTTGCACCAAGAAGAAAATTGCCCATAAAGGTATCTTTAAAACTCCACCAGGAATTAGTAGATGGTGTGAATCCAGTTGTGTAATTCGGGAAGACAGCTGCCTTTTAATCTAGCTAAATCAGCACTTGATACTAAACAACTCCTAAAGAACGTCATTTTATTTCAGCATTAGCCATGCAGTACAGATTCAAGAAATGATAGCTTGTTTCCCCACCATATTACTATTGTGTTTTCAGGAAATGAAGTGCATAAATTTCAAAATTCAGTTTGCTTCACATTGGAGATTCATTAGCATGTCTGTGATTCCAGGCTTTTAGCTGACTTAGTAGCACATGTTTCCAATAATGTTAAACAATCTGAATTTTTAAAAGTCCAGGTTTCTAACATGCACAGCATTTTCGAGAGCAGCAAAAGACTAAGAGATGCTGCAGATTAAAAAAAAAAATTGCTAATATTTACACAACAAATCAAAACACCTTTATCGCTTGAATGAGATAATTCTCCAAAACCAAAAATAAAGAATATTATTTGGAGTTGACTTTCAAAATTGGAAAGGGCAGGGGATCTTATCCTCAACACACAGATCTTTTTAACACATAATAAGTGTGTGGATTTTGTAGGGGAAATGAAATATAAAATAAATATTCTTGAAGATGAAGATTGTGAGGTATGTCTTAGTGTATGGTATTATTGAATGGAGTAAACCCAGTGTGACAGTGACTGAGTGTTTGACATTTTACTACAACTACAACTGACAATCTTCCTAAAATGATTTTTATTGAAATTAAAAAAAAAAATTATAGACATTTATTTTTGAAGAGGCTATGTCCTTTTTGACATTTTTCCTTTTTATTCCACTTTATGTAAGCCTAATGCCTCAATTTTAGTTATTTCCCTCCTTCAAGAAGGAGGGAAACTAAATAGTAAGAAACTAAATAAACAATTTTGCATAAAGGTGATAATCAATCTGATCCAATCCATTCATTTATTAAACACATTTTGACCGAGTACCAATTTCAGCGGTTCATGATGCGATGATGAGTGGGCAATTTATTATCAACTTTTTATTATTTTCCAGAGATGCTTATATTTTTAGAAATGTTTCACTTATACTCAGAAAGGGGATGAGCTTGACCCAGGAAAGAGCATGGAAAAGCGTTATGGGAGTGACTAGTTTAGAATTATGCAGATTTGAGTTAGAATTTGACAAACATCCATTGTTTGTGCTTTAGGAGAACTGCAGATACTACAAGGCTGTATCTTTAAAAGAAAGGGGACAAGGGAGGGAGTCAAGAAATAAACCTGTATAGAACAACACAGATCTGTTTTTGTTTTGCTTTTTTTTTTGAATGAAGTTTGTCCAAAAGGCAAAGGGACATCATTGAGGGATATTAAGTTAAGGAGTAACTTGATAAATTTGGGATTTTCAAAAAATGTTCTATTTTATAGATGATTTGAAGAAGAGAAACAACTAGTGCTGGAGGGAAATTAGGAAACACTGGGAAATCAGGAAGATACAAAGAAAGGTAGAAACTTTGGGGCTGACGAGAAAAAGGTAGATATAAGTAATGTCAAGTGTTAGAATCTAAGAAACTGTATTTATGTGCCTGTTTGTGCATATGCTCATGGGTATACACATATGTGACATTTTATTTATAGGATAGATACAACTCCTGCTCAATATAATGAAGCACTTCCTAAAAACAAAGCTCTCTGAACAGGGAATAAGCTACGTTCTCATGACTGTCATTGGAGTTGCTATGGCATAGGCTGCAAATTGTGGCTGGGTCTTTAAAGCAGGCTTTGAATAGATAAGCAATTCCCAGACATCAAGACTGATAGACTGATTAACCGTCCACTGATTCACTAGCAAAAATGAGAAGAGTAAGGGAAATATAGTGGGTTTGTCCTATCAAATAACTGAATTTAAAGCAAAAATCACCAATCTACAATGACTTCTTTCCTAAATTTTTATAACTATAATTTCTTCTCACTTTTATTTAGTATTATTTTAAAATATAACTATCTGGCAAAATGCAAATTGGAAGCACACTATCAAGACACTGTATATTTATTCATTTTTATGACATAATGGTGCTATAGTTTGGGACTTACTAGGCTGAGGTCTTTGATGGTACTCTTAGATTTTATCCTTTTATCAAAATATGTCTACCTGGAGAAGTGCATTCATAAAGAAAGTTGTGATTCACATTAGCGTTCAATCTTCCATTAAACAAAGAGTTGTGTCAAACTATACCTGCAAAAAATGCTCCCAAAGTTTCCTACTATAACTTTTTTATTTAAGCTACCTCTTAAAATCACTTGCTCAAATGTTCCTTTCCCAGACAAATACACCATTGGAAAAATGTTCAGAACCAAATGGCCACCATCATTCACCAATGCCGATTATTCTGAAAGACCAATGCCAGACCAATGCCAATTAGGTGTAGTGTCACATACAGACCTACAGAGCTGGGATGCTGCTTTCCACCCATCACTCAGGGACTTGGGGATCTGGCCATCTAGATGTGTCCTGATGGCACTCCTTTATCCTTGTGACAAGCCATGCCACAAACTCAGCTTTGGGTCACAGAAGGTGCTTCTAAGTCCTGTGCAGTCACATGCCACATTTCACATGGAAATGGCATGGAATAAGTCAGTTTCCTGTAACACAGTATGCAGGTGCATGGCAGCCATGGACTGGCATGTTGATACATTGTTGAATTGCTGCTGAGAGGGTCAGAGACTTTTGCTTTATTTTGTTCATAGGAAATATTAGCTGATAAAGCCAAGGTAGAATTTGTTTTCCTTCGTATCTTTAACATCTTCTCTAGCCCAAAAGGTAACTTTTTGGACAGCAGGACTTGGATGAAAGAAGGTCAGATCCACCCAAGGAATAAATTAAAAATTCTCACATTGGTTCACAAACATTAAGCAGTAATAGTAAGCAGTAATTCCCTGGCCTCCACCTCCTCACAGCCTTTCACGGTGTCTTACATTACTTGCTCCTCTACCTTAACCTCTCAAGCCTCACAGTACTTCCTGCCTTGCCCACAGTAAGACTTGATGCTGTTTCATTTGCCTAAAATATTTCCCCTCTTTTGTTAGGCACTGATATTTGTGATCTTCTAAGAGAGGCCAGACCTTCCAAGCTGATGAAGTATCCACCAGTGTCTATCAACTCCCCATGCCATGCTTGAATTTGTTCAGATCACTTACTTCATCATCTCTATTCGTGGAGATGTCTGTCTATCCCTGCAGGAATACAGGGGCCTTACTTTTCTTTTTCATGGCTATCTTGTTTATGCATAGAATGTACAGTGAAGACACTACATTCAAATGTTTGGAAGAAGAGCTTAAATCACAAAACTTAGATCTGGAAGCCAAGCAAATAGCATGGATATGGGGAAAAGGGAGGGATCTGAGAAGACATGTCGCTCTCCTATCTATTCTATGCTTTATTCTTAGGTTAGATTTGATTGATTGACTTACCTATATTCTTTCATATGTAAACAAAGTGGGGGTTATTTTTCTGATTTCTATTTGCACATATATAATATTGCCTAAATCTTGGACACGTGAGTCCAACATCTTATGCTTGAATATTGTTCCATTTCACTACCTCCTAGCTCTGTGACCTGGGGTCTGTCTCAATCTCTCTATGCTCCGAGCGGCTCATCTGTGATGGGTAGATCTATCTCACAATGTTAGTGAAATGAAAATGAAACATACATATGCAACAGCACAGTTCCTGGCATTTAATTAGCACTCATTTAGCATTAGTGGTATATGCTATTATTAATAAGTATATTATGCCAAATTTCAGTTACTGGGGATCTTCTGTTCCCTTCCATATACTTTTGCTTGACCAGGTAGCTAATTCTGTAGCTGCCCCTTAATGAGGCAGCAAATGTGATAAAGAAAACAGAACCTTGGTCCATGCTCTTTGGGAAAAATCAGAATGACTGATTACAGGTCAAAGTTACATTTATCTATACAAGTTAATAGCAAAATGAATGTTGAACTGTGTTTGGAAGCATATTAAAGAAAATGTCATTTTGTCCTTATCTTTCCTATAAAGAATTAGTCACTGTATCTTTAAAAAGGTCAAACTTTTCTTCTCTGTTTCTAAAGAAATCTCAAAATGTGGTGTGACCTTGAACTAATTGCTTTACATTTCTATGTCTCAGTTTATCTGTTTTAAGTTAGTATCACGATTCCTAGTACAATAGCTGATTGCTTCATGGTAATGAGGTGAAATCAGCTTCTCATGTTCAAAACCCGAGTCACCTTTAAAGCTCCCTTCTATACACACCCACGCATTCTTTCATTTGCCTCATTCTCTAGTCTACTTGTTGGTATCATTTGTTTTTGCAGGTGTCCCTTCCGCCATGCTTTCACTCCATTTCAGTCTCTGAACACACAGCCTCAGTTCCAGACCCATTGCTTCCTCCCTGATTTTCAGCTTCCCCAAAAGGAGCCCACTAGAAGCAGGAACAGGGGTGAAAGCACTGGCTGTCACTCAAGCAGCAGGGAAAGAACAAAGACTGAGTGCTTACTATATGTGAGGCACTGTGCTAAGCACGCTCAATGCTCTATCATGCCCACATTCAGAGAATCTCATTAGCTACTTGATTTTTTTTTCACATCCCTCATTGCAGTGTGGCCATAATCTTGCTCTGTCATTTGCCATTCAACGATGTCAGGCAAGATATGTCATCTCAAAAGACCTCAATTTCCTCATTAGTAAGATAGGGGAAATAATGCAACCTCAAAATGTGATTATAGGAGTTTTAATCTGCAGTGCAATGGGTATTTGGGGTCAGGTAATTCTTTGGGGAGATGCTCTGTGCATTGCAGGATGTTTAGCAGCATCCCTGGCCTCTACCCACTAGATGGCAGTATCACCCTCCCTTCTCCTACCTCAACTGTCCCCTCTGTCCACCCCTCCCACCTCCATTTTGAAGATGGAGGTGTCTCCAGACATTCCACAATCACCTCCCTTAGCACAGACATATGGGAAATTACTAGGATATTGAGATGCTAGGCATAATTTGTCGCTTTCAGTCTCTTAATTCTTGGGACTTTCTTGTATTTTCTCTGTTCTACAGCTTAATCAGAGGACTTGAAACTCCCAAGATGAGATTCGGTTCCCCTGCTTCTTGCCTTTGCAATTCTTTGCCACACTTTTCTCCCTTACTTCTGCCTTGCAAATTCTTACCCATCTGCCAGAATATTTCTCCTCCAGAAGTTTCCGCTAGTTCCTTCCAGCTGAACATTTCTCCCACCTGATACTTTTTGCCAACATTCTTGTGCTTCCCTGGTGACCTTTATACCTCCCTTCTGTGTGACTGACAACCTCCTGGGAATGAGATTCTTGTCTTTTTAGTCACTTTAGAAGTAAGCACAGTTTTCTGACATGCATTACTCACTCATTAAATGATTGTTAAATTGAATTTAGAACACAGAAAAAGTGAATGACATATTATAAGGCAATGACTACAAATGGTAAAATAAAAAATGTTAGAAAAAAATAAAATTTTATCTAGATCCTTGTTGAAATAATCAGATAATTGAACCAATAGAGGTTTATTGTTTGAATTATTCTTGCAAATTGCTTTAGTTTTCTGCTTCTCTTTGCACATGTAGAAACAGCTGAGAAAGAATTATAGTTGTCATTTGAAAACTATTAAGTGATTTGCCTACTGATGGAATCCATTTCTTCTGCTAGAAACAGAATTTATCAAATAAAGGAGGTACAAGCAAATCTACATTATTGTTTTATTAATCAAGAGGGAGGGCCAAGGAGTCAACTGCCAGTGTGGAATGATGCAAGTTACAGGTGAAATGGTATCTTTTTTCCACTTTCACCTATTGTCATAGAACAAAAAAGTACCCAGCTGCACCCTAGGCACCCCACATTCTTGTTTGTGGTGATAGGTAAAATTGCCTGCTCTATAAGAGTTTGAAAACTAGACAAATTTATACACATTCTTTGTTAATATATGATGCAGGTGTGATAAGGTGGAAAAGACACTGTTCTTCAAATTGGAAAACATCGTATAAGCTGTCAGCATTTCCTCTTAAAAGTTTTGTGACTATGTTTGCCTGAATATTGGGCTCCCAAAGATGTGTACTCCTGAAACTCCAGAACCTGGGAATATGTCATCTTATATGGTAAAAGAGACCTTATAGGATTCTGAGGTGGGGAAATTATCTCAGATTATCCTGATGGGACCAAATTAGTTAAAAAGATTATAAGAGGAAGACAAGAGGCTCAGAGGCAGAAAGAGCAATTTGAAGATGTCACACAGCTGGTTCTGAAGATGGGGGGATGGCCCACAAGTATAATCACTGGTTATAATCACAATTAGTTACTGCTACATACCTATCAGAATAACTAGTGTCCAAAAGGGTTGGCAAGGATGTGATGGAACTAGAACTCTGACACACTGCTGGCAGGACTATAAAATGTTACTACCACTTTGAAAAAATAATTGATTTTTTTTTCATATGACCCAGGCATTATGCAAAAGAAATTAAAGCACATGTCCATATAAAGAGGCACACACCAACATTCATAGCAGCTTTATCTGCAATACTCAGAATGTAGAAACAATACAAATACATATCAACACCTAAGTTAGTAAACAAACTAGAGCCTATCCATATAATGGAATAATACTCAGCAGTGAAAACAAAGACTTTTTGCACATGCTATGACATGGAGGAGTATGAGAATAATTATGCTGGTATGAAGGGATTTGGACAAAAAGAAGTATATATTATGTGATGCCTTTTGTATAAAACTTCAATAGGACCTCCCTGGTGGCACAGTGGTTTGAGCATAGCACTGTGAAGCTGTCTGCAGCCTTTGCAGCGTGGGTTTGATTCCCGGCCAGCTAGGGAGATACCCTCATGGCATGGCAGACCTCTCCTGTCTCGCCCACTGCTCCCCTCAGCAGTGTTTTCGGTCTGTCTGTCTGTTCTGCTCCCTGCTCTGTCTCTGGTGAATCCTCTCACCCTCCCATGCCTCCGGCCTATACCCCTGTGCTTGTATAAATAAATAAATCTTTAAAAAATTAAAAAAAATAAAACTCCAATAAATGAAAGACCAAGGCAGGGGAGTAGGGTCAGGACAGAAGGAGGACATGGGAACATAGGGAAACTTTGGGGGAAGATGATTATGTTTATTATCTTGAATGTGGTGACGGTTTCACAAGTCTTGAGGCATGTCAAAAATTTAAATATGTCCAGTTTATTGTATACCAATTATACCTCAAGGTGGTATGTGTGTGTGTTGGGGGGGGGTGTTGGGAATTAAAGGGAAGAGAGAAAATATGTGGCTAAATTCAAGGAACAGCACAGGGGAAATCAACCTGGGCACAATGACTACATTTATATGCCTGGAGCAGAGAGAATATGACTAGAGGGAGTTTGTCAATAGTATTCAAATACCAAAGTAGTTATGAGAGCACAGTTCTGAAGCCAGGTTTCTCCAGGTTCAAATCTTTGTTTATTTTAATCATGGAAAGATTTTATTAAATAAAATAATCTTTAAGTTTTGATATTAAAATTGGGTATTTATTTTTTATCATGGTAATATATTTTCTTTTTTTTTTCTTTTATTTTATATATATTTTTACATCATTTTTCATTTTTGCACAAGGGTCCAGGAAAAAGACTAATTATAATAAAGTAAAAATCAAAATCAACAAGCAACTATAAGCCAGAGACACACTGTGCAGGGCGTGGGGGGATAGAGGAGGGATTAGGGACAATAGAAGGAGGGTGGGAATTGTTTGGGGACTATAACCAGGTTCAAATCTTAATTCTCCTTAGAAGGTTTTTTCTAAGTTTCCCCAGATTAAAAAAAAAAAAAAAAAAGGAATATAACAGTATCCATCTCAGAGGGTGGTTTTGATGGTGAAATATGCACAAAAATAAAGTGTGCTAAGTTAATTTATGGAAAATATTTGTCACATGCAAACATGCCATAGTTAACATAATAAGTTTGACCATTTGTGTTATTTCTTTTGAACAACTTTATAGCAACATAATTCATAAAACATGTGTTTCTCCTTTAAATGTAGGGTTTCATGGTTTTTAGCTTATTCTCATGGTATAACCATCACCATCCTCATTTTAGAAAAGAATGCCACCTCAAAAAACCCTCTCTGCCCAATATTGATCATTTCCTATCCTTCTCAACCTACCTAAGGCAGTAGTTAATACCTCTATTTCCACAGGTTTTCTTCTTTGTATTCAAATTGATATAGAACTACATTCATAGGCAACGGTAGGTAGAGTTGGAACTATCACATTTATAGTCTTTTGTGTCTGCTACTTGCACTCGGTGCAATGTTTTCAAGTTCAACCATGTCATAGCATGTATCAGCACTTCATTCCTTTTGATTTTCAAAGAACATTTTGCCACCGTTTGTTCTAGTTGTTGTTATTACAAGGTAGACTATTTTTGCTTGAAATGGAGGGAGAAGGGAGGAACAGAGGCGTGAACCCCATGATTGTCCCACAGCCCAGGAACAGCAGGAGATGTTATTTGACTAGAGAAGGGAAAGGTGGCAGAAAAAGGAAGCTGCAAATTTCAAGGACATGTGGCAGAAATTCGTTTGCTTCCCTACTGCTGTCTCTGCCTGGAATCCAAAGGATAACAGGTGACTCATTCATTCTATACAGAGACAATCCAAATGCAGAAGAAATTCCTGCTTTCTTACTCACTAATCCTATCAGTGAGGGCAAGTCATTTAGCTTTTTGAAATGTCAGTTTCCTCAAATCTTGTCCCCACCTCCATTCATTCCATACAGCCCCAGGCTTACCCTGAAGACCCCTTGTAGGGACTAAATACTTCTGCAGGTGTAAGAATTTTATTAACCAGATGTACTTTTTTTTTTTTTTTAAAGTATAGAGTGGCTTCAACAGTACAGTTGACTAGAGACACTTTGAAATATTTTCTGATGACCATTATTTTTTTCTTTTTTTAGGAACTGATAGATAAGTGAAGAACAAATCAAATTCCCCACCTGGCCATTGCTGTTAGTTGAAAATGGGTCCTGACAGAGTGAGGCCAATGTTGGCAAGACATACCCTATTATTCATCACTGTAATACATTGATTGCCATAACCTGTAGGAGATGTAAATATCTCTATAAATCTATTTTATTGAAGCAAGAACCAAATTTTATGATAGCCTTCTCAAGAAAACAATAAAGAAGTATTATTGATATTAGTGTGACTTTCATTTAATGAACAGCTATTATATGAGTGCTAAATCCTTTACATGCATTGACTTCCAAAGATCAACCTTTTGTAAAGAATCTGAAGGCAAATCAGTAATGTTTTTAAGTTTAAAAGGTAATCAACTTAGACCATAAGTGAAAAATAGTGGTTAGCACAGGAAAGTGTGAAGGGCATTGGATAAGTTAGGCAAAAATGGGTCCTTTGAAAGGTGAAGGATATAAACTAGACTTCTGGTGGTAAACATAATGTAGTATAGATAGATGTCGATTCTTAATGCTGTATACCTGAATCCTATATGATGTTATCAAGCAATGTTACAGCAATAAAAATTAAGAGGAAAGGTCATTTGCAAAGCTGTGATTTTTAACCCTAGTTTGATAGAAACACATAGGCCTTTAAAAAAGATGTCGATTTGCATTTAAATATTACAATTAATTATAATTACTTCACATTATCTCATATCCAAAGGCTTTAGATTCTAAAGAAGATTCTGGAGGGGGTGTTTAGCTTAGAAATGCCATGGAAAACAGACATAAATTCCGATTTTTGATCCTCCTAAGGGATTTACTGGAGCTAAACTAAGTCCAATCAGACCTGTGAGTCATTATCAACAGAGCATGTTTCCAAATTTCACGCTACCATACTTTATTCTATCACTTTTTTCTAAAACTTTTCAAAACTCAACTGATCTTCTGTGATTGAGACAGAAGCCACACAGACATTCTGTTAATATCTTCAGTGTGATTGATATTTCTCTCTCGCAAGATGTGCAAGATAGCATATGTGTATACGTGGGCAAGCGTATATATCTTTATGTTAATGTGCATCTGCTCTGCTCATCTCACCATACACTATTAAGATATTAAGGTCCTCGAGCCTGTTCTGGCTTCCTTCAACAGAAAAGAACATTAGCTTACCTCAGTAACCCCAGTAACTAATTCTGTGGCATGATGTATATGTTCAATAAATATTTACTGAATGAGTGAGGGAGAGCTCACAGACGACATTGACAACCTTGAAGGAAAATCTCCCCTCACACACACACAGAGAAAATAAAATCATGTACAAACATGAATGCAAATAATTTGCCTTTTCAGATATTTTATTTAAAAAAAATCTTTTGAGGTAATATTGGTTTATAAAACTGCATATGATTTAGGGGAATAGTTTCTCACTGCTTTGGCTCTATCTTACCACACCATACCCATCACCAAAGTACCCATAGTCCTACACCATAGATCGCCTCCCCTATTCTCATAGCCACCTTATTCTGAATTCTTCAGGCATTTTTAGGCATTCATAACTAGAGTGTGCTGTGGCAGGTAATTTTTGTTTTATCTCTGTTTTCCAATTGTCTACTACTTACCAAATACACGTACTTATAGTGTGCATTTTCCCCTTCAAGTATAACACTACATGACCATGCTACATTCTATTGGATATTTTTCAGTTTTATGGAGTTCATTCATATCTCATGGTTTATCATGCTTGTTTTCCTTGGAGAAAGGAAAAACAAAAGCTTCTGCAGAAAAGCAGAATCAGAAAAGCAGAAGCAAAAGCAGAAAACTAAAGTTCAATGATGGAGTTCTAACTCAATGATACCCCTCTTTCGTTTTTAAAGAATCTTAAAAAATCAAAATTCTGAATCCTTGAGACTCTTGCTTGGTTATATCAAAGGTCGGTCTTTCTGAATTAGTACTGTTACTTTAAACAGCAGTCACCATAAATAAACATTATAATGCGTTCTGTTCTTTACAGAGTCACAAGAGCTGTGATGCCTAAAAGATTTGAATCACATTGCCAGAATTTTAATTTCATATTTATCTCCTTTCTAATTGAATGATCTTGAACAAGGTGTTCAATTTCTCTCTTTATCCTTTATGTGAATGTAGAAAGGGTGCTGTGAAGATTCATTGAGATAATTCATGTGCACAGACTTAGCTCCTATGTAAGAACTAAGATGGTCCTTCCTCCATTGCTGTTATCTGCTGTTTTTATGATACTCTTAATAACAAATAGGCTGGGGTTACTAGACTCCTCCATGAACAGAATCATTTAGAACCTTTACACTCAAGATTCCTAATTCCCCATGGCTCCAACCAAGATCCATCCAAGAATGCTAAGTGGAAAGCAAAGTTCAAGGAAGCCAGACATAATTAATAATATATTGTGACTGTGGTTCCATGTCTATGTATTCAGAGGAGCAATATCATTACTAATGATGGCATAGTTCTTTATTATATTAATTGGCCATATTATAATAAGTCCTCTGTTTTGGTGTATTTAGGTTGTTTCTAATACTTTACAACTTTTCACAAGACTCCAGTGATCATGCATATGCACATTCATTTTTCCACTGATTTCTTTAAGATATATCTTAAAATAGAATAGATAATTTGAAGTCAAGAACAGGTACATTTCAAAGACTTTTGATATCATTCCATATTGGTTTCCGAAGGGTTACACCAAGTCACACTTTCAACAAAAGCTTAAAAATGCTCTTTCTCTGTATTCTTACCACTACAGGGTGTTTAATTTAGTTTTTTTTTTTTTTTTTATTTAAAGAGCAAGGAAGAGGAATCCCATTAGGCTTGAGATCTCTCTGAGTAGGGTTACATCAGATTGATGGTACAAAGATTTATTAACCAGGGCCTGAGTCATAGCAATAGGACATTTTTTTCCCTATTACCAAGGACTCTATGAATCAGACCTAAAACTATTTCAGTCTCTCCCAATACAGCCACATTTCAGAGAGAGTCCAAAGTGGAAAAAGCTATATATTTTTTATCAAAAAATTCCCATGAATGTGGTAACAGCAAATATCCTTTTAGTTCTCTTTCAATTGGGGCAATAACATTGTTTCACTTGAAATTATGTGTCTCATTTTACATATTGGGGGACCTAATTTATAGATGTGTTTTTCAAAATAAGTGGAACTCTAGTTGTTCCAAAATAAAAATGGCTATCACAAAGGAACAACCACTGTAAGTTGACCATGTAGATGTCTACTTTTTATATATATATCACAAACCTGACAGTTATTTGGAGCTTTCATGTTCCATTTTGTTACTCTGTCCACTGAATCACCTGTCAGAAGATGCTAATTCTCAGTCTTTCTATTAGCAAGGAAAGACCAGAAATAAACTTAAATACCAACTGGATCAATTCCTATTAGGATAAAAATTTTCAATGGACAAACAAACTGCATGCCTGCTTATATACAACAGAAGAGGAAGAGCTGTGATAATGAAGCAAAGGAGGGCTTGTATTTTTTTGATCTATCCTAACGTTGTAATATATTCACAAAAGTTTCCTGCAAAATTTCTCTGAATATTCAATGTTATCCATTTCTGTTACTAACTCAAAATGTGACTAGAAACTACACAATTCTTAAGGCAAAATTAAAGTTAAGATGTCTCCACAGGGATCTGATTTTATTTTGCTGTGATTTCTGAGTGCCCAGAAACCAGAGACTTGAATTCTGAGATAAATTGTTTAGGATAGATCTACTGGTTATGGAAATAGATTTCTCTTAAGTTCTTGGATTTTTTTTTAAATTTTTGTTTGTTTCCTAATATGCTAAAAGAGTGATGTTGTAAAGAATTTGGGGAATATGGAGAAAAGGAAGGAATCTGTCATTGACTCATCCCCAAAAAGGGTAACCATGGAAAATAGACTCATATATTAATAATTAATATAGCTTAATATAGCTATCTATTAAAGCATTTATTCAACCAGTATTGACTACATATCATCATTGGAGGAATTATGAGGTCTTAAATGAGTATTTGTTTCTTCCCAGAGAAGGAAATCCTATTGAACTAAAAGCATTTAATCCTTCTTTAGAGATCTTTGTTTTCTGAAGGATTTGCAGTTTGGCTCCCCCAGGGAAGTCCCAGACTTTCTATTTCTTAACTATTACTTTTCCCTCTTCCTGAATAATACATTTTTTGGGGAGACTAATTAATTTTCCCTTACTGAATAAGTTTACTTTCTCCAGGATCTAATTATAGCTGGGTATCTAGTCTGACATCCCAGTAAGAGGATGCCACAGCTCTAACTTCTAGAGCTGAGAACAAACTACACACTTATCCCATTTCTCTTGAAGGTGTCCAAGTCAGCCCACCCCAAGATTTTCAGAACTTTGCTCCTCAAGATACCCTGCTCTGTCATGCTGAGTATTTTGAAGTAAGAGCAATAAAATCTCTTGAGTTTGAGGAGACGCTTCTGTCCCTGCCTAAGTCCTTCTCTTTTTCCCTAATTAAATATATTCATGTCTTAAGTTTCTGTCCATTTTCTTAACTGAGGAAACAATCATTACACCCCTTTTCATGATCTAGAAGAATTTAGTTTGTGGGGGTCTCATCTAGCTGCAGATTTATGAGTGAACATGTCCTCACTAAGAATATCTTCTTTACTCAGAGTAAGGGTGAGATAACTCCTTCTTGTCTATCATACAAGGTTCCTGCCCCCACCTTCCTTGATGCCCCAGATCTCTAAATACAAGGCAATTACCCCTGGTTGGCTCCATTATTCTTTAGAATTTATAACCATGTAATTTTCAGTGTAAATTATCCATATGTATGTTATTAAATTTTGGCTTTTCTTCAACTAATCTGATGCTGAAGACCTTCAAACTTAGAAGATCCAGATGGGGTGAGGAAATTTCCTCCCATATCCTGACACTCTCCAGCTCATACTTCACAGATAACAGTAGGTTTGTCAAGCAAGTTCCCCAGTGTGTGCACATGTGGTCATTCTTCTGCCTTTCTTGCCCTTCCACCTCTTCCATTCACCATGGAAATGTCTTTAGTTCACTCTACATGTCCTTCCTGAGGAAGGTGACTATATTTTCCTTTCCTTTTCTGTTCTATAGTTTCATTAGTTCAAGTATGGTTTTAAACACTCATTACCAAGAATTTAACACTGTGGTTTTGCTTTTTTTTTCCTGGTTAAATGTGACTAGTAGAATATTTGAAATCTAAAGTGTTCTTATTCTATACTTGTATGGGATAGAGGCAAAAAAAAAAATCAACAAAACAAAACCAGGATCTCTTTAAAATATCAGCAATTTATAATTTATGTTCCCTACAGGAACACTTGGTGACAAGGAATAATCCCTTCCTCTAAAAATGAACACAAGATAGGATCAAGACCTTTATAGATTTAATTATACCTTCAAGCTTGCAGAAGTGTAAGTTTTGAGTGTCAAATTTGAAAGGATGATCAATCTAGTAGTACCTTGACATTCTTAAATGATACACCCAAGAGGACTGTGTTATAATCAACTTTCTAAATGTTACTGTAGCCTGTTCTTTTTTGTAGATTATTCATGTTAACAGGTGATTTACCGTCTATGCCACAAAAGGCAAGGTTAAATAATATCAAATATAGGCCCTTTTACTGATTACAGTGCTAGCTTATTTTATGTTGATTACTTTTCCATGATATGTATTCATGGTGGAGAGATAAAGCCAGATAACTGCCCTGTTATAGAAGGTTATAGAACCCAAAATTATCTATTCCATTTGCAACTCCCCTATAACCAAAGGGAGGGTAAATCACCAAAATTGCACTGAATTGTACGACCAAGGCAAATCCAATTTTTTTCTTACATGATCTTGAATATCAGATAAAGATACAGACATATGAAAGGAACATGGTTCACTTATTCTAGAGTTATTATCCCCTGCAAAGTATTAATTAGATCCTGCTACCACACCTTTCACAGATGCTTGAGTGCATTACAGATCTGCATCAAGCTTATGAGCTGACTTGTATTCAAGCTTATGGTTCTTTTTCTATCACTGCCATCAATTCCCTTTCCTTATTTAATTTCTACCTACAAATAAACCCATATGACATACGATTTATTGAATTACAATGACAAATTTTCATTGAAATAGTACACTGAGTCAACTAAGCTTAATTACTACCTAGATAACCTAGTGCCTCCACACCTTCTTAACAGAATGATAGTATGCCTAAACAGTTAAATTTTACTACATTTAATGGAATTTTTATAAAGTATTTAATACCACAAATGCAGGCAATCTACCATACCACCATGTGCTCCCTGAGCATATAGACAGGATGCCCATTTTCAGTCTGAAAATACATGAATCTGGCTTGCTTCTTAAAGCAAAAGAAAGAAATCAATGAAGTGGCTGCCTTCACCACCCAGAAAGAATCCTCTTTGTGTGCTTTTAGGCCAAGATAATTCTGATATAACCTCTAAAGAGGCTTTCCTACTATTGGCAGGACTACCCCATACTTTACTGGTATTAGAATAGTTATTTCTTTATATAAGTTTGTTTCTATTTTTTCTGTACAAAGGAAAATCCACTATGGTAGCTGCCATGGCCTCTCTTTCCTCCTTTTACTTTCTGCTCTCTTTGGTTAATAATGTTGCTTATTTGATTGGTAAACTTGGGAGCAAAACTTTATCAGTTACTCAGGCTATTTACAAGAAGATGCATTCAAGTGTGCCAGTACACAATGGATAATTGACAGGGCAGGCAGTTGTGTGTGTGTGTGTGTGTGTGTCTGTGTGTATGTACTGCACAATTGTCTAGCATTTCCTGTGGTTGGATAGGTCAATCTATCTAATGCTAGGGCTAAATGTTAGGAAGTCTATTTTTGCCATATACTAAAACAACATTCTTAGATATTAGCTACATCATTAATAAAATTGTTAGCTGGCCCTCTTCATTCATTTAGTCTTTTGACTTATGAAACCTTACTTTATTCTGAACTTAGTTATAATGGAAGACCCAAAAGAACAGTTTAATGGAGCTTGGAACTTACCCTATCACAATTTATCCAAAAGGTTCTGGTCTCCTGAGAAAATCCAAAGAAGTTATGGAAGTGTTCCAGATTACCACAGATGACGTTTGTTTTACACCTGGAGAAAGACAACACAAACAACATATTTAAAACCATACTGCAAAAATGATAACTTTAGGGTTAGAGACTTTTGCCTGACATATTACCCCAATAGAATTTAGCCTTTCAAAATTATATTATATTCATATTTCTAATATATATTAGAATATATTTGCTTCAGCTTGCCCATCTGTTGATTTACTAGTCTGTCTTTTTTATGTCAATGTTCCTTGCACTGTATCATTGAAACACATCACATGTATTCCATATATATTTAGTTTATAAATAGCTTTATATATATATATATATATATATATATATATAAACTTGAGTGACCTTATCCATCTGTCATGAGCTCAAAGTAATACAGATAATTATCCATCTATTTCAATCCTAATAGTCAAGACATATTGCTAGAAAATATATACTATAATTCATAGCTATGTCAATTTAATATAGCAACAAAGAAGATAAATAAATATAGGCATTAGATTGAGAATCAGAACTGGATTCAGCTCATTACCCTATCATAATTAGCCAGGTATCTTTGGGCAGGTATCCAAACCTCACTGACTCTAAATTTCCCAACATATAAAATGAAGGACTTTGTACAAAATTATCTCTAGGCCCCTTCTATCTTTCAAATTCTTTGAAAAGGGAAGTTAATTTCCATCTATCCTTCTAAGGATATAGTTTGATGTCAGTGGAATGTTCAAAAAGAATTTGTGGGGCCTCCCCTGGTGGCGCAGCGGTTGAGTGCTGGGTTGCAAGCCACAGCCTCTACAGAGCTGGTTCAATCCCTGGCTGCCGGCGAGGGTCCCACATGGTGCGCAGACCTCTCCTGCCACCTGCTGCTCCCCTGAGCAGTGTATTTCATCAGTCTGCCTGTTCTGTTCCCCCTCTGGCTCTGGTGAATTCTCTCACCCTCCCGTGCTTCTGACTGTACACAGTGCTTGTATAAATAAATAAATCTTAAAAAAAAAGTTTAAAAAAAAAATCTGTGGTGTCAAAACTTTCATGTTTAGATAAAGCACAAATTTTTATCTCTCGTTCATACACAATTAGTTATTTGCAGGTAAATGATACTAACGTGACTATATTCAATAAATTTCAGGTTTACCTATTGATTTGTAAAAAAAATCAATGATATAACATGGAGCTTAGTCAATTTAGTTTTTCATTCACATTATTCATAATATAGTGGAATATGATATTCTGAAATTCTGAAGGAACAGAAAAACTGAAGGCAACTTGTAAGACAGTTTTCAGATTTTGGCATTATGGTATGACCATTTTTTTACCCTCAAGTATCTTCTAAGAAAAAAACTATTTCTGGGAGAATTATTCACATTTTATCAGTGTCCTAATACGATTGTCTGACACAAACAATAAGAATTTCTAAAACTGAGAACCAAGTGGTAACTGAAATCATTACTAACAATAATAATATTTTAAAAAATTTTATTGAGGAAACACTGGTTTAAAATACTATGCAAGAATGGCCAACAGGCATATGAAAAATGTTCAACATCACTTGTCATCAGGGAAATGCAAATCAAAACTACCATGAGATACCATCTTACACCAGTGAGAATGGCACATATTAAAAAAAAACTAGCAACAACAAATGTTGGCGAGGGTGTGGAGAGAAAGGAACTCTCCTGCACTGCTGGTGGGAGTGCAAACTGGTCCAACCACTATGGAGAGCTGTGTGGAGATTTCTGGACCTACTAAACATAGAGCTTCCATATGATCCAGCAATTCCACTCCTAGGTATTTACCCAAAGGACACAGAAACATCAATTCCAAAGAGCACCTGCACCCCTATGTTTATAGCAGCACTGTTTACAATAGCTAAGCTTTGGAAACAGCCCAAATGCCCAAAAATAGATGACTGGATCAAGAAGATGTGGTACATATATACCATGGAATATTACTCAGCATTCAAAAAAGATAAACACATGCCATTTGCAGCAACATGGATGACGCTGGAAGGGATCATGCTCAGCAAAATAAGCCAGAAAGAAAAAGAAAAATACCGGATGGTCTCACTCATAGCAGGAATCTAGAAAACTTAAATAAGGGACCAGGAAAATGAATAACTATAAGAAAGTGAAAATCAAAATCAACAAAAAACTATGAACCAGAGACACTTTTTGGGGGTTGGGGGGCGGAAGGGGAGGGATTGGGGTCAAAATGGGGGGTTGCAATTGTACGGGGAATATAAAAATAAAATTTATTATTAAAAAATAAAAAAAAATAAAATACTATGCAAGTATTTTAGTTTCAGGAGTACAGCTTCACAGCTCATCAAATGTGTATTCCAAGCACACCCAGCACCAAAGTTCTAGCTACTGTCTACCAACATTCAATTGACATGCTCTCTACCTGTTCCTCCCAACTAACCACCCTGTCCCTTCTGATAGCTACCATTTACAGGCATAAATTTAAACTCACACATCAGATTTTAAGTGGTTGTTATTAAAATAATGGATACTCCCTCAAGCCTGTACTATATTTCTGACACCAACCTAAACCTTCAACATTATTTTATAATTAAGCCTCAAAACTACTGTGAAAAGTTGGAATAATTATTCTCATATTTTAGGAGAAGAAACTGAGGTATGAATCATTTGCTTAGAAAGGATTAGTGGCAGCATTAGCAAGTCTGATAATTCCAAAGCCCATACTCCTTCCTTTGCTGTATATCCTGGCACTAAAATGCTTGTTGGCTTTCCCTAGACCAGTAAATATTCAACTTCAATAAATTCTCTCAAATTCATATCATATGGTCTTCTGAATGCTTTGGATGATATTCATATTTTGATATATGATGACCTTGTCTGGTTTCTCTCCAGGGTTATGAGTTTTGTATTTAACTTCTATGTTCAGGGGAATTAAATACTGCTTTTTTCATCTTATAGCCTGAATTTTCTTCCTGGTATTTAGCATGTTTCAAAACTGTGTTCTTTTAGCAAGATGCTTTGTATAAATCCTCATATAGAGAATTGAGCTGGGTGTGGCTGCTGTAGGACAGAGGCATGCAAAGAAGCACTGTGGTGGGTGGTTGTGAAAAGAAGAAGGAGGCAGAGATTTTTGATCAGAACAAAATGAATCATATCATTACACAGATTCATAGAATGTGTGGCTGGCTGATGCCTCACTAATCAAATAAAATTTCACAGTGTGTAGGTGAAAGAAGTAAGGTACAAGGTGTTCACAATCTAGAAACCAGGTTTCTAGATTTCACCCACCTACCCAGTTTCTGAAGAGTATCATCAATCCTTAGTTGTATGTATATAGGCATTAAAAAAAAATTACTCTTGGCTTGCATATGTCAATCACATTATGTAGTTTAAGACCCAAGAGCACAGTGGTTGTGCAAATGATCTTGAGGTCAGAAAATCCTGAATGAAAATTTCCTTCATGTTTCCAAAGGATAATTTTCCAATCTGTAAATCAGCATAATGAGAGCAGCCTCCACTCTATGCTGCTTTGGAGATTAAGAGATTATTTTATAAAATGCTTTGTTTCAGGGTCTGGCGTAGGCTAAGTGGGTCTATATAAATATTTCCAGGTGTCATTATAAACATCATTATAATTTCTTTCATGGGCGCCTAACATAAGGAGACATCCTTTGAAATTTGTGTTTTCCTTTTCAATAAGGAATGATAAATCTCAATGAAAGGAAATCCAGGCTGATGAACTAATAAAATAGGCTGAAATCATAAGCATCCTCATGGAGATGTTAGGTTTCTCACCAATAAAATGGTGATGACACCCATCTCTATACATATTTGAAGCTGTTTGTTCAATACTCTAACAAATGGCTTCAGAAATTGATCTTTCTGCTCAGGACTGTTCAAATCAATGAACTCAAAGTCAGATCTTCTCAGAGCTCCTCATAGCTAAACCCTGTAACTAAAACTAATGATTTTGCATGAAAGAAAAGAAGAAAATAGAAAGCCTCACTTTTTCTTAATCATATAAAGTTGATGTGAGGGATGTCCACTTGGATTCTATTGTTAGAGAGCTCAGTTATGCAATATCCATACAAAAATAGTTCCAAATCAATACAACATGTTTTAAATTTACATTAACATTTAAATTAATGAGAAACTCAATGTGAATTATGGAGCTGTAGATGTTTAGGATTCTACCCCTTCTTGCCAACTTGGAACAGAGGCTATTGACTCACCTTCTCAGTCTCATAAACAACTTCCAAACTTTGTATCTCTGGTGCCAGAGGATTTTCAGGCTGGTAAAAGTTGCCATATTGACATCACCAGGGAATGAAGCTGGCCCTAGCCACTAAAGATGTGAAATGTTCCAGCAAATGCATACACCTTCCCTGGCAGACTGTGTCCCATAGATGTTTGTCAGGCCTGGGGATGCTCTAGGTTCAGAGTTGACTCTTTTCTTCCCCATTAATATTACCCAGGAGTTATTTCTAGAGCATTTATCCTGAATACAGAATTGTGCTAAAATGACACAGATTCTACTTCAAGGAACTCATGGGAAAAATCACAAATATGAACAATTATAGAATAACAAGACTCACAAATACAAACAATTATAGAATGACAAGGCATGTTCTATAATATTAAAGGTGCATACT
Source organism: Talpa occidentalis (assembly GCF_014898055.3). NCBI lineage: Eukaryota > Metazoa > Chordata > Mammalia > Eulipotyphla > Talpidae > Talpa > Talpa occidentalis. The sequence goes on along the minus strand of NW_023603184.1, from coordinate 9,619,110 downwards.
GGATGCCAGCAGAGACACGTGAATAACATTGAAGGAAAATCATGAACAGATTTCTGAAGAAATGAGACTTGAGGAATCAAAGCAGAGAAAAATACCGCCCCTCTTTCAGAGAGAGAGCCTATGAAACCTGACAGCTCCCTTTTAATGAACAAGAAGTTCTGAATGATTAGTGAGTGAGTGTGTGTGTGTGTGTACAAATACACATACAACTGAGGGCATAAAAAATTAGCTTGAATGGTCACAGAGGGATAAGCTCACTGGACTTGCTTAGGGGTGTGGATTCTATTCTTAAAATTATTTGGATGCAGAGGCTCCACACACTTTTGCTTGTTTAAATGAACTTTATATTACTGGGAAGTTTCAGGTTCACAGCAAAATTGAGTGGAAATTACAAGAAGTTTCCTTATACCCTCTATCTGCACACTCGCACAGCTCTCCCAATATCAACAACCCAGCAAAATAGTGTATCTGCTACAATTAAGGAGTCCAAGTTGACACATCATTATCACCCACAATTCATAGATTATATCAGGGTGCACTCTTGGTGTTATATGCATAATGGCATATCTCCACTGTTGTACTATGAAATAGAACAGTTCCATGGGTCTAAAAATACTGTGTACTTCAGTTTTTCATCCTTCTCTCACTCTTAACTTCTGAATGCTGATATTTGCATTAATTCCATAGTTTTATCTTTTCTAGAATGCTAGTAGTTGCAATCAAACAAGTGTATGTAGTCTTTTCAGATTGTCTTATTTCACTTGGAAATATGAATTTAAGGTTCCTCCATATCTTTCTATGCTTTGATAGTTCTTTTCTTTTAGGTACCAAATAGTATTCCATTGTCTGGATGTACCACAGTTTATCTACTCACCTAAGAAAGGACATTGTGGTTGTCACAAAGATTTGGCAATTATGCATAAATCTACTATAAGTATTTCTGTGCAAATTTTGTGTGGACAGTCTTCTGCTTTGTTGGATAAATACTAAGGGTTATATTTGCTGGAATATGTGGCAAGAATATTTTTTTTTATAATCACTACCTATTTTCTTAAGTGACTGAGTGCCATTTTGCAAAATGAGGGTTTCTATTGCTCCACATCCTCATCATCATTTGGTGTTGTGTATGTTTCCATTTGTGGGCAATTTATTAGTGCGCATTTTTATCGCATTGGAGTTTTAATTTGCATTTCTCTGATTATATGTGATATGGAACAGCTTTTTATATGTTTAATTGTGGTATGTATTCTCTTTGGTGAGGTATCTGTTCAGTTCTTTGATCTAGTTTTGTTTTTAAGATTTATTTTATTTTTATACAAGAACCAGGATACAGGCCAGATGTGTGGGAGGGGTAGAGGATTCACCTGGAACAGAACAGGCAGACCAACCGAAATACACTGCTGAGGGGAGCAGCAGGTAAACAGGAGACGTCTGCCACTCCATGTTCATATCTCTGTGGCTGGCAGGGATCGAACCCGAGCTGCTGAGACTGTGGACAGCTTCACAATGCTGCGCTCAACCTGCTGTACCACAAGGGAGGCCCTGACCTAGTTTTTAATGGTGTTGTTAATTTTCTCATTGTTGAGTTTTCAAAGTTCTTTGTACATTTTGGACAACTACATTATCTGGTGTGTCTTTTGGAAATATGTTCCCTCAGTCTGTGGCCTTTCTTCTGATTCTCTTGACATTGTCTTTTGCAGAGAAAATCAACATGAGATGATCAAATATTGAGTATCATTAAAATACAACAAAAGGAAAATTTTATATTTGGGAAGCTATTGGAAAATCTTCAAAGCTGAATGGGGCTTCTGGAGAAGGTCTGGTAGAGAACTGAGATTCAATCTTACCACTAAGAGGCAGTTATAGCAATGTCAGAGGAAGAAATTTTATTAGCTTTACACTTACTTCCCATGGATTCATGCAGAAAGTTGCTGATTTCTACTATAAGGTTTTCAGCAGAGACTAATGTGGGGGTTTATACCATTTGGGGTGATGTGGGGAAGAGGCCACACTTCCATTTATGAATAGGAAAATTCAAATGTAAAGTGCTAGTATTTAATTTGGATTTATTTTAAATTTGTTGAGCCTTGGTGATGTTTTGTAGAAAATGAATGACTGCGAAGAGGGATTCTGCATTTACTTGCCGTCGTTAGGAAGATAACATTTATCAAATCTATGGCGCTTCACAATAATTATTGGTGCTTTGTTCAGTGTATGAACGTGTTTTCATAGTCATCTCATTGCCATTGAAAAGCAGTCCATCTGCCTGTCTGCTCGTAAGAAATTCACTTGATAAACAGTTAATGTTAATTAGCCATACACTGGGCAAGATATTGAAGACCTGCCTTATAAAATTCCTCTTTTGCCTGTACATATTATGTTTAGTCTATTAAACACCAACATTCAAACTCATAGTGCAGTTCAGAAAACTGACTTCACTTTGTGTTGATAATAGGAGTGTTGCAAAAATTAAGGATTAAGCAAATAACATCAATTGCATTTATGCTTGATCTATGAAAACTTTACAAGCTTGAGTATCCACACCATATTTTTAAAATTTAAAATTTCCAAATTATAATTGTGAATTTACTTGAAATTATTTTTAAAAATTATTTACTATTTTTTATTGGGGAAACACTGATCTACTTCTTTGTGTTTTAGTGGTGGTGAATGTGTTACAGTAACACTATCTGAAGGGGTAGATCCTGTACCCCTTTATTTTTCAAATGGGATTAATCCTTACTTATCAATGATCTTATGCTCTTTATACATGTTAACAGGCATGTAATATAGACACTGACTAGGTTAATAGAGTATGAGAATTGAAAATATTTTCATGTATATTTTAAAAGAATTTGGTTTGCAGAGGAAGAACTAATGTGAGATTATTTGCATGTTTTACTTTCCCCATGGCCTATGCAGCTTTAGATAAGCCCTCTCAACATTCTGTGGCACAGTATTTTTATAAAAAGTGGAGTTAATACTATGGAACCATTTTAAACTATTTTTATTTAACATGGGAATCAGGAACTTGTTGTGCAGAAAGTATTCTAGGTTCTTTGGTTTTTATTGCAAAACAAACAGAGCATAGCAGCATCATTATTTGTAGTAAAAAGATTAAAAAAGCAAGAGGTGAATTGCCAGAAAGCATAGTCACATTATCAGTTCAATAAATCCACAGACTTTGTGATTTTTTTTTTTTTCCATTTTTGCCCTTAGCTGTTGGAAACAACTAAAGTAACCGACAAGGTGCATGGATCCATTAGCCATGTAATCATATCTTTTCTTGTATTTCTTTAAGGCAGGCAATGATAGTCAATGATAACCACTGAAGTAACTCTTATTGGATCAACATTGAACAACTGAGGTAAAGAGCATCCCTTGAGTACTTATGACCAGGTTGGACATATTAGTAATCTCAGGGGTTCTTGGTTGACATAACTTTATAATTTATTTTTTTTCCCAGTGGTAATAATCAGGTTGATTATTTCTGACCTAAATTACAAACAGAAAAGAAAAGATCATTTCAAATACAGAACATTTTTATGGATATTTTGCCATGTAATTGGAAGACTAGTAGCTTTGATTTAGACAATTCATGTAAGTACAAGAGATAACCAGGTAACAGAAGCATGTGGGGGAAACCCTCAAAATGTTCTGCACTAAAGATATGCACATATACATATACATTCTATATGTAGTTACATTTATCTATATATAGATATGCAATCACAAACATACAATATGAGACTTGACAGATATATTGATATATTTCAAGATTTTTTCAATGCCTCTTTGTAACTCAAAGAGAACAAAAATAAGTCTGTTTTCCCTATAAGGATAAAAATGAAACCTGTGTGCTGAGCCAAAAGACAAGTTTAGAGAAAGGAGACTGAGTATGTGATAAAATGCTGCTCCTTGGGAGTGGGGCTGATTCTGAAGCCCAAACGCTCTCATTATGTATTCTGCTAATAGCAGAGGGAAGTGAAAAGAACAGTTCTGTAAGAGCTGGGTGCAACATTAAGATTTAATTAAACCTTGCTTTACTTGGGCAAGTTAGCCATGCAGCAATGTCATGGGAGAATAGAATCCATCCTTTTGTTTACTAGCAGCAAAAGGACATTCAGCTGAAATACCAGTGCACATGGCTGATGTAAACAAGAAGCGGGAGCCACTGAAACAGCACTGTGAATTGAAACCATGTACATGAATGATGCTTGAAGGACATGGGAGCGTGGAGTCTGCAAAAAGCAAAGGCATGGGGAACACTGGCAGGGAATCAGGGTTCCTGTTTTTTTTTTTTTTTTTTTTTGGGGGGGGGAAGTGCAATTAAAACCATGTGGTGTGCCTCCAGGTGCGCTAGAATGTGAAGCAAAAGTAATAATGGCAAAAAATGCAATATCAGCTTAATAGGAAGAAAAGTATCTGAGCCATCACTACTCCCCAAGGGTGAAAGAGATCACTTTCAAAGATAGTGAGTGTGTTGTCCTTTGAATATTCAGCAGACAAGCACACTCACTTGTTACCCTCTTACTTGGCAAAGGCCATTCTCTGAATTCAATGAGTTATGCCAGTTTGGTATTAACTAAAAGGCAGTCATTGAAGTATAGATAGACATGAGTGAGAGTTGTGTATGTGGCAGAGTTTGAGGCTGGTTTATTAGCATGAGCCCAAGTGCCACATCACACCCATTAACACCAGAGAAGCAACTTTTCTGATGAAGCTTTCAATGGCATGCGGCCTTCAGTGTGACTACACTTTAACAGTGCATTGTTTTCCTAGGACTTCTGTCATGACTTACCAGAAAATAGGGAACTTATAACCACAGAAATGTATTCTCTCACACTTCCAGTGGCCAGAAGTTCAACATCAAGATGTAGAGAGTGCTATCAGCAAAATAGCTCAAGAAGAGGTCCTGTGCACAGATCCCCTCCTCAATAACAATAACTTGGCATCCACCTACAGACAAACGTTCCTTCATGGAAACTTTAGGATTGCAGAAAGAAATTGTGAAGCTCCAGTGAATTTAGATGCCTAACCAGGCAGCTGACTCACTGACTGTGAGCCTGGCACTGAAACATAAAGTGTTCTGAAGTCCTGGAAATTGGACTAGAAACCTGTTTGGCTCTCAGTCTGCTGCCTGCACTATATGCCAAGAGACCCAGGAGGAGTCATACCCACCCATATATCATGTAACAGACATATAGACTTCAGTCCCTGTTATGGAAGGTGAAGGCCCCAGGAAGTGACTTCAAGACTTCCTGGTCCTGGAACCCACCAAAGTCAGTCAAATTGCAGATTCTGAAAGGGGTTGCTAATTGGATTTCAGCCCATTCCAACTATCACCTGCCAACCTTCTTACTGCTTAGGGACCCTGTGGTGGACATGCCCAACTATGCACCCAGGTATTCTGAGAGGGCTTCTCGTGAAGCATCAATCCTTGCCCAGCTTTAGTCTTGAGATCTGGTCAACCAGCACAGAGACAAGCAGAAGAAATTCCCACCTGCACCCTCAGAAATGTCCAAAGGGCTGATATGCAGATCAGCCCTGCCTTAATGCCAGCCAGCTCATCTGCCAGCAAAAGACATTTCCCTTTGCTCCTGAAATCCTGGTCTTTTTCTTGGCTCCAGTCATTCTAGTCATTGTCATAGACCCATCCAGTTTGCTTATGGACCTGGAGAGAGCCGTTATAAGTTCCACCCCAGAAATATGAAGGCTCTTCAGAGACAATTACATACCAACAAATTAAATAACTTAGAAGAAATGGATAAATTCCTAGATATATAGAACTACCAAAACTAAACATGAAGAAATAAATCTAAACAATACAATAAGGGTTAAGGAGATTGAAGCAGTAATCTAAAACCTTCCAACAAAGAAGACCCCAGGGCCAGATGGCTTCACTAGTAAATTCTTCCAAACAAGAAAAATGCACAGACTTCCCATTATAAAATGACCAATTTCAGAGGACTTAATGTAGAGCATGATGACTGCAGTTAAATTACTGTATTGTATACTTGAAAGTTGCTGAGAATAGATTTTAAATGTTCTTACAATGCACTAAAATGTGTAATTATATAAGTTAATGGATGAGTTAATTAACCCTATTGTGCCAATCATTTCACAATATATGTGTATAACCAAATAGCACATGCACACCTTAACAATATATGACGTTATATTCAATTATGTATCATTAAGGTTGAAACAATAAAATTGTTTCAGATAAATGAATAATGTTTGCAGTGTTAGTATATACCAAACAGATGCAAATTAATTTTAACAGGGAAACAAAACAGGTGCGGATAACATGCTCTCCTTGAAGCTCTGTATGAGAATCCTTCCTTGTCTCTTCCAGAGCTGTTGTTGGCACATGGGATCAAACCCCATCCTTTTGCCCAGATTCACCAGGCCTTCTTCACTCTAGCGTGTCTTTCTGTATCTCCAAATTCCCTCTCTTACTAAAGACACTAGGCATTGGATTTAAGGTCCACCTAAATACTCTTAACTTTATTTCATCTGCACAGCTCCTATTAGCAAATAAAGTCACACTCCCAGGGACCAGAGATTAGTACTTCAACATGATTTTGGGAAAGAATTCAACATACATTAAACAGTTTTACATCTTTTAATTATCAACACAAGAGTGAATTAAGGTGTCTGATTTTTTTTTTAATGTCCTTCCTTCCCTAGGTCTCAATTCCTAATATCTTATTCCTTTTATTTTACAGTTTAACAAAATGGAAGCACATCTAATTACTTGAAAGCATCATCCTCACTTACAAGATTGTTCATAGACTTGGTAGTTATGCTCTGTTCACCTGACAGTTCTAGCTCACTTTCTAGTATTTCTAGGCAAAACTAAGTGCTTTTCTCTTTTGTTAGCATTATACCATGCACATATTATTACACTAGGTCAATAATCAAACCACATTATTCACATTTATTTATTGTCTATCTCTCTAAAAATTGGTTATTTAAAAACAGAGATCATGCTTATGACCATGCTAATAAATATTAAATAATGAATGGATTAATAATGAATGAATAGGTGGATTGATAACCCCTGCTGGTGTCTACAGGAATACAAAGGTGTAACATGTGCTGGATATTAAAATTGAAATAGAACATTTTTTCATATGCCTGTTGGCCATTTGCATTTCCTCTTCAGAGAAGTTTCTTTTTAGCTCTTCTGCCCATTTTTTGACTGGATTATTTTCTTTGTTTGTGTTGAGTCTCATCAGCTCTTTGCAGATTTTTGTGATCAGTCCTTTATCATTAGTGTTGTGTGCAAAAATGTTCTCCCAGTCGGTGGGGTTTCTCTTTGTTTTTGTTATTGTCTCTTTTGCTGTGCAGAAGCTCTTTAATTTGATGTAGTCCCAGCTGTTTATCTTTGCCTTCACTATCACTGCTTTGGGTGATGTGTCTGTAAAGATGTCTTTGATGTGCATATCATGTAGTGTTTCGCCTATATTTCCTTCTATGTATTTTATGGTTTCAGGTCTTATGTCTAGTTCTTTAATCCATTTTGAGTTGATTTTTGTGTATGGTGTGAGGTAGTGGTCAAGCTTCATTCTTTTTCATGTAGCGACCCAGTTTTCCCAGCACCATTTATTGAACAGACTTTCTTTGCTCCAATGCATATTCTTTGCTCCTTTGTCAAAGATTAGTTGATCATAAATCTGTGGGTTTATTTCTGGATTTTCTATTCGATTCCATTGGTCTGTATGTCTGTTCTTGTTCCAATACCATGCAGTTTTGATGATTATGGCTTTGTAGTATAGTTTGAAGTCTGGGAGTGTGATGCCTCCATTCCCTTCTTTTTTTTTCAGGAGAGCTTTGGCTATTCGGGGTTTTTTGTGATTCCATATGAATTTCATCAATAATTGTTCAACATCACTTGTAATCAGGGAAATGCAAATCAAAACTACCATGAGATACCATCTTACATCAGTGAGAAGGGCACATATTAAAAAAAAACTAGCAACAACAAATGTTGGCGAGGGTGTGGAGAGAAAGGAACTCGCCTGCACTGCTGGTGGGAGTGCAAACTGGTCCAACCACTATGGAGAGCTGTTTGGAGATTTCTGGACCTACTAAACATAGAGCTTCCATATGATCCAGCAATTCCACTCCTAGGTATTTACCCAAAGGACACAGAAACATCAATTCCAAAGAGCACCTGCACCCCTATGTTTATAGCAGCACTATTTTCAATAGCTAAGCTTTGGAAACAGCCCATATGCCCAAAAATAGATGACTGGATCAAGAAGATGTGGTACATATACACCATGGAATATTACTCAGCATTCAAAAAAGATAAACACATGCAATTTGCAGCAACATGGATGGCGCTTTAAGGGATCATGCTCAGCGAAATCAGCCAGAAAGAAAAAGAAAAATACCGGATGGTCTCACTCATAGAAGGAATCTAGAGAACTTAAATAAGGGACCAGGAAAATGAATAACTATAAGAAAGTGAAAATCAAAATCAACAAAAAACTATGAACCAGAGACAGTTTTTGGGGAGTAGGGGGCGGGAGGGGAGGGATTGGGGACAGAATGGGGGGTTGCAAATGTATGGGGAATATAAAAATAAAATTTATTATTTTAAAAAAATAAAATAAAATTGAAATAGAAAGTGAAGGCCCCATGGGTCTTCCTGGGGGCCTAGGGGTTAAGCCTCAGCACGCTTACCTCTGCAGCCTGAGTTTGATCCCTGGTCAGGGAGTTAACCTACATATGGTACAGCAGACCTCTGCTGCCTTACCTGCTGCTCCCCTAAGCAGTGTATTTCAGTAGATCTGACTGTTCTGTTCCCCACTCTGTCTCAGGTGAATCCTCTCACCCAAGTACCTCTGGCCTGCACCCTAGTTCTTCTATGCATAAATAAGTAAATAATAACTAACTAAAGAAAGAAATATATATATATTTTTTTTTGGCAAAAGAAAGTGAAGGCCACCAAGAATTTCCACCTCTGAAACTATCTGTGACCTCCTTCTCTAACTAAAATAGAAAAATATCTATGGCAATTCTTACTGATTGACCTCATTTGTTTTTATTATGTAAATAGAATTTCTCTATTGATCATTATATATCCAAGTTTATTTTAATTATATTGATATATAGATATATTTGTGCATACATATAGATATATCTAGATATGTTTATATATCTATATATTTAGATGTTTATAGCTATGTGTGTGTATATATAGATACACACACATATATATAATTATAAAATAAACAAAGAAAACCAACTTGCTTAGCTGACATAATTATTGCAGCTTTGGTGCTTAAGATGGAAAAACCTGACCTGCTATTTGTGCTTGCTCTGTGATAATATGTACAGAGAGGATGCCACTGGGAATCCTGTTCCATTTTATATTGAGGGGTACCTATCATGCTTTGAAAGGTTTTTGGATAAGACAGTTACATGATTTCTAAATATTAAGTTTGTATCTACTGGGAATGCATGCTTATTGCCAAAGACACAGTTGAAACATTTCAGTGGAACTTTTAATAATGGTTTCAAAAGACACTGTCAAGAAAAGCATGCCACTGGGTGCTATTATCCATAAGGAGAGTAGGCTGAAGTTTAGGAAAACCAGTGAGGACATAATAAAACACTCTAAGAGCAGCTTCTATCAGTGCTTCACAGTTCTATACCACCAAGTGTGAGTAGGGTAGGAGGGTAATTACATTTTATTTTGCTATCTACATGCTATCTCATTGGGAGTGTGCACTCCTAATTGTTTTGTGGTTACTCACAAGAATCCAGCAATTATACGCTTATTAATGAACAAAGCATTATGCAGAATACTGAAGCCACCAGATAATTATATACATAAATATGAACAATATGTATATATACACCTAAATAAGCAAGTCAGCCAGTCAGCAGAGTGTGTAGTATGATAAAGCATCAACATACTGAGGGTATCTATTCCTTCCTTCTTTCTCTCTCTCCTTCATTCCTTCCTTTCCATTATTTCTTTTTTTTTTCCATTTCAATAACTTCTGTGCTACAAATCACCAGCTACAACTCAGGAAAATCTAATCTGAAAGCACCACTTAAAACTTTTATTATGGATCCACTCCTGAGCATTATTTGTAAATGGAAATAGCTTGACTCTAACCACCCACTGGAATAACTAATGTAAGTAATTTTCCTGCAATTTTGAAAGGATTGGATTCCCTTTTAGACCCCAACATTTCAATGAGCTCCATATTAGTGACATATAATATAAAGATCCAAAGACCTTCAACATTTCATATCTACAGCAAAACCATGAACAAAAACAACAAGAAAAATAGCAACAAAATAACTGTAACAGTCATTTTGGCTAATGGAAATTACTGAAGTCATTCATTTGGTCATTATCAATATTCTCTGAGAATTCTTAGTTAACAGTATCTGGTTGACCCGCAAAATTCTATGTACTCACAAAATTTAAAGTCATGAATTAAAGAATCTTTTAAAGATTTATTTATTTATGCATACAAGAGCTGGTGTACAGGCCAGAGGTGTGGTAGGTTAGAGGATTCACCAGAGACCTAGTGGGGAACAGAACAGGCAGATTGACGGAAGTTCACTGCTGAGGGGAGGAGCAGGCGAGTCAGGAGACCTCTGCTGTGCCATGTGGGTTGCTTGCTGGCGGTGGGTGGAACTAGTGCTGCAGCAGCTGGGAACAGCTTCATAAGTTGTGTCTTAATCCCTTGCGCCACCAGGGGGGCCCCATGAATTAAAGAATTTTAAAGGCACGTATAGATTTTTCACTCATAAAAACATGTTTTACATGTCTAATTTTAAACTATACAAACAAAAATCCAGGATCTTTCTAAACCGAAAAGTTTTACATATCACAGTATTTCATAATTGTTTTTGTTTCCCTCTGAATTTTTTTTAGATTCAGAAACTATTACCAGGAACACAGAAGGCAGGATACCTAAGTCTGTGCTAGAGGAATGTTTGCTTTATAAGTATTTATACTCTATCAAGAAGGTGGGCCTCCCCTGGTGGCCCAGGCAGTTGAGCGCTGCACTGTGAAGCTGTCAGCAGCCTCTGCAGCACTGGTTTGATCCTGGCCTGCCAGTGAGGGTCCCCGATGGAGTGGCAGACCTCTCCTGTATCACCCACTGCCCCCCTCAGCAGTGTATTTCATCAGTCTGCCTGTTCTGTTCCTTGCTCTGTCTCTGGTGAATCCTCTCACCCTCCACGCATCTGGCCTGTACTCCAGTTCTTGTGCAAATGAATAAATAAATCTTTAAAAAAATACACTCTATCAAGAAGGAGTTGGTTTTGTGGATGACATTTAAAGGCATATCACAAAAATAGATTTCTAATTCAGAATTAAGCTTATTTCTCTTTCAGTCTATAAACAATACACATATGTCTTCACTGATTGGGTTGTAAAACAGAAGTTGAACTCTCTTATTAAATTACTTTTCTCAAACATCACCCCTATAAAATAGTCAAAACAATAAAAAATTAAGAACTAAATTTTTTAATAAAAATTGAATGTATTCTAGTTTTATGCACTTTGCTACTATGTGAAAAATGTATTGTGTGACTAGGAATGAGAAGCAGAAAAATCTTAGACTTATATTAAGAATAACTGTTCGATGTGTCTATTTCATTGTCTACTCAAGGAAGGGATCTCTAGTCATTTTTCTTTATTTATTAATATGAATAAAAAATATGCAGCATTGTGACAGTTAATCCTACATTTTTGACAGACAAGTAAAACAGGGAAAAGGAACAGAAAATGGAGGAGAATGGGCAGGTAAGTCCTCACTCAGGAGGGGATATTTGAAGCAAGAGTTTAGTAACTAAAGTAGAGAGACAAGTGGAAAGTTATTGAAGGAGCATTCCAGGCAAGGAATGGCTTAGGAAGATTTCATAAACCATGATTATAAATTTTATTGGAAGATATTCAGTAGGGAGATAACACAATGTAATTTACATAAAAAAATTACTTCAGCTCCTGTGTAGAAGTTGGATTCAGGGCAGAATGAAAGCTGAGCTATCAGTTACACAGCTAGGTAGAGTAACTTTGAAAACAAAAAAATGGAATACTACTCAACAGTCAAAAAGATAAATCCGTGTCATTTGAAGCAACATGGATGGAGCTGAAGGTATTATGCAAAGTGAAATATGTCAGAAGGGAAAAAAAGCTACACATTGGATGAATTCACTTATATTTGGAAATCAGAGAAACTGGACAAAGGATCAGGAAAAAGACAAAACTTACTGTAAGCTGACCATATAATGGAGGCACACAGCAGGGAAGAGAAAGGGAGAGGTGTCAAAATGGGTTGGAAGCACACAACAGACTGTGGTGATGGATCATGTGCCATGGTGGTAGGAAAAATAAGGGGATAACATCTGAAGGGAGAAATCAAATACTACACACAAATCAACAATGATGTAAATTAATAAGTATTAAATGAATAAATTAATTTAAAAAATTCTACAAAATGGACACCCCAAGTCTTCTCATGTCCATATATTTGATCCCTAGATATTTCGTCCACCCATCAGTCTACACAACCTATATCTCATTCTCTGTTTTTTTCACTCTTCCCACATAAGCACTTGAATTTGACACTTCTTTTAACTCAGCAAGAAATAACCAACAATCTTCATACATGCTCTACAACTAATACCTTTCCAAAGCTGGATATTGCACAATTGCATAATTTATCAAATTACAAAAATCCATTTTTTTTTTATTTTCTATCCTTAAAGCCTACAGTCATTTTACACTTCTACAATGGATACTTTTTCAAATTTCTCTTTCAAGAGAGTCAGTGCAACTTGCTATTGACTATATTTTCAATATGAATTGCTATTTGGAAATCAACTTGACTTTTTCCATCACTGTAAGTTAATGTTGGCATCCAAAGAACTTGTTCTAGGGCCTCCCCAGTGGTGCAACAAGTTGAGTGCAGTGCTGTGAAGCTGTTCGCAGCCTTCACAGCACCAGTTCGATCCCAGCCTGGCCAGGGAGATTCCCACATGGTGCAGCACTCCTCTCCTGTCTCGCCCGATGCTTCCTTCAGCAATGTACTTTGGTCCATCTGCCTGTTCTGCTCCCCATTGTCTCAGGTGAATTCTCTCACCCTCCCACGCCTCTGGCCTGTGCTTGTATAAATAAATATTTATTAAAAAACAAACAAACAAAGAACATGTTCTAGAGGGATTAAATAAGTTTGATATGAAAAAGACTTCTTTAGTCAAGTATGTTTTGGAATCACTGAACTAAATAAAGTTAATCAGATCTCATTTTTACATGGCTGTTCAGAGAATTTAACATGATTTTCTGCATCATGGCTTTTCATGAGGTGAGATAATATTTGAAATGTTTATTAAACTTAATTGACTACAGTAGTCCTTCCTTTTTTTTTTTTTTTACATATTTATAGAACATTTCAAGGACCTAAAGTTCTGCTGAATCTATACTACTGTCTTTTGGAGGCCAGTATTTTAAAATAAATTTTAATTTGAAATAAACCAAAATTTGCAACCTATGTAGTCAAAATCATAACTGGGCTGGATATAAGAACTATTGCTCAGTTTGTACACCCACAAGGATCTCATTCCTTAGAAACTCCTTTTGATAAGAGTCTTAAATGAGGCGTGCAGACCTCTCCTGCCGCCCGCTGCTCCCCTCAGCAGTGTACTTCGGTCCTTCTGCCTGCTCTGCTCCCCACTCTGGCTCTGGTGAATTCTCTCACCCTCCCGCACTTCTGACTGTACCCAGTGCTTGTATAAATAATAATAAATAAATAAATCTTAAAAAAAAAAAAAAAAAAAGAGTCTTAAATGAAACCATTTGGGAAGAGGCTTTTGAAAGGAAAATATCTCCAGGGAGATAATTAATATTCCCTAAACTTTCTCTAGAGATTGGTATAAATATATAAGAATTACAACTGTTCAGGATTATATTCATTAGGGGGATCTGATTAAAACAAAACATGGGGCAGTTTCTGGCCACTGAATTCTTATAAAGAGAAGCAGAGACTCCTAGTGTTCAAGTTTGCAATAGAGCAGACACATGACACCCTGCCAGGGAGGGCTCAATACTGCTAGTAGGTGTTGTGCTTATTCTTTTCTTATTCCTTCTTCAAGACAAGCAACCAGCTATAGAGGACCCAAACCAGAGGTTGTTTTTGCACCTTTTCCTCCTCTTTATTGTGGTAAATATCACAGCCCAAGTGTGACAAGGTTGAGTCTCTACACATTGGGGTCCTCCTAGCAGTATATTACCCAGCTCTGTAGGAGCTGGAGACTTAAGATTGGTCCAATATTGAGAGATGCCACTTTGCCATCAGCAATTTCTTTGTATCCAGAAATATACCCAGAAAAAAAGGCTGTGTCAGATATTTCAAATTTTATTTGGACAGTTTAGTGTGGTTGTGCCAAACTACAGAACACCCAATCTTTCTGCAATCTAATGAAAATAGCACAGGTTTTAGAATAAAAAACACCTCCAACTCCACATCTGTTAGTTAGAAAAAGTGTTTAATATATCTGGACCTATTTTTTCATCTCTGTGGAATAGAGTTAGCTAAAAAGAACATACTGGAAAAGCTCAGAAAAAAAATCCTTAGATTCTGCAAAAAATATTGGCATTACCAGAGTGAAAGAGGATTGGGGGGTGAACTAGTTGGAAGAAAGCAGCAGATTGGCTTTTAGCACAGGAGGTTTGGTGGAGAGCAGTGAGTTCTTTGCACATATGGAAGAATAAAAATGTACCCCCCAAAGTTATATAGATATGTAAATGACAGACAAATTAATAAAAATAAATAAATAAAATGGGCCAAACAATTTGCCTCATGAGATGATAAGGTGAAATAATGTGACTTAAAATTTATAATGTTCTAGAATGTAAGTCTGGCAGAGTGGCTACCTTGGTCATATTGTTCTGTTTTTCCTAAGATGCATAGAGAAGTATCTTGCTTCCAGTAGGCACCTGCTATGTATTTTTAATTATACTCATTGAACATATATAGTATACTGAAGTTTAGGTTCTTTAGTTTCTTTTAAATCACAGGTCGCAACAAAAATAATTCCACTAGCAATATGACAATTTTTTTTTCCAAAAGCTTTTTATTTGTCATGAAGGACTACCTTTAATCTTGGTACTGTCCTGGGTGACCAGCTGGACAATTAAACCAAACTTAGTTGCAGTTCTACTAATTTCTTCTTCATTTCTATGAAATTTCTCTAAAAAGCAATAGTGAGGGATAGTTCTATGTTTTGGGAAAATTACAGATTTTAAATTATTATTTTATTATTATTGTTTTATTAAATTTTATTAAATTATTATTAAATTATTATTTTTAAATTTTATTAAATTTTATTAAATTATTATTTTAAATACTTTGAATACGAAGAAAATGGACCCTTACCTAGAAATTTGGCTTATGTGATTCTGAGAGTAAAAATCATAAGATTGCATGGGTCAGTCTCTTTACAGCATTTTAAAATAAATAACTTAAAAATCGACAAGCAACTGTAAACCAGAGACACACTATGGGGGGTGGGGTTGGAGGGACTGAGGGGCAGGGAAAGGAAGGACTAGAGTCAAAATAAGGGGGGAGGTGCAATTGTATGGGGATTATAACCAAAATGAAAATGCATACATTGTGCAAAGATGAAAAGATGTAAGAATTATATAAAAAGAATTAAATAAAAAATAAAATAAATAATTTGGGAAACAATTTCACTAAAATTATTTGTATATTCTATTGATCTTATACACATTCTAGTTTACCAAGTAAGTCTCCACCTCATGCCCCTTCCCATTCTGTATAAACACATGGTTATTTCTACATTATACTGTTTTCTAACATATACAACTAGTAGGTAAAAAACAGCCATGCATATGGAATTCCAATTTTTCTTTTGTTCCTGGGGGCAGAAACATGAGATATTCACTGTTGGCAGAATATAGAGTTCAAGTGTCAGTTCATATTTTTTTGCATTTAATTACTGCTGGTGACAGGAAAATAACAGTCGGATTAAGATATAATCATATACCTACATTTACCCACCTATCTTGTTGAACATTGCTCTCCACTAAATATACTGTGACTAAGGAAAGTGTATGTGGTGGCAGGTGGGGTAAATTGGATGAGGGATGTAGAAAGAATTTTAAAAGTTAAAATTTATTTATTAATTATCATATATATTTTAAAGTGATTCTATTCCCAGCTACTGTTTTATTACTTATCTATATACTAAATATTGGTAAACATACTATGCCATTTTGCCATTACATTTATCTACTCATCTATCCTTTGTATGTATACACACTTATATTTTATACATGCATTTGTAAACTTTATAAAAATAAATTATTCATAAGAAAAACCAACCAACTTGCATAATATCAGAAGTGAGGTTAAATCTCAGGTCTGTTTAAGCGGGTTTCCCTTTACGGAGAACAAATAAGATTTTTCTTTCATAAATACATGTGAACAAGAGAAGGAAAAGGCATTTAAATGGCAAAAGCCCACCATTAAGCTCATAAGGTGACTCCATTATGGTGGCAGAAGATTTGATGATCAATGTTCTATCAGTAGGGATCAACTCACAAGCCTATATATTCCTGTTAGATATATAACATTCTGGGGGTGGGCGCAACAAAACATAAATGAAGGAAACCTTGAACTTGTCATTGGCCCCATGGCAAGTTGTCTACTGGAATCAGAGCATCCTCAACTGTTGAATGGAAGCTCAACTGTTTGAAACTCTAAAACCAATTGATGCCTGCTTTGTTTCTCATTTCTTTACTCACTTAAAATATAAGAACTGTAAAAGACTTTCTATATACATAAATTTATATTAATTTGTTGCTTTCTCATCTTGTAGAGTTCAAAAGACAATAATCACAAATGATACATCACTTTCATATCTCATCTTTGCCTGAGTGAATGACAAGTTTGGGGTTCAATTGTAAAAAGATACATAAATTGTTGTTCCTAGAACTTGAGAAATACAGGGATTATATTGAATATTTGATTCCTAATATGTGTCTTTCCTGAGGGGTTTTTTTGCAAAGTATAGCTTAATGCTATGTCTTGAATCTTTTTTTTTCCTTAAAGATTTATTTATTTATTTATACAAGCACTGGGTACAATCAGAAGCGCGGGAGGGTGAGAGAATTCACCAGAGCCAGAGCAGGGAACAGAACAGGCAGATTGATGAAGTACACTGCTGAGGGGAGCAGCAGGCGTGGCAGGAGAGGTCTGCGCGCCATGCAGGATCCTCGCCCGCGGCCGGGGATCGAACCAGCTATGCAGAGGCTGCGGGCAGTTTTGCAGCCCAGCGCTCAACTGCTGCATCACCAGGGGAGACCCCCTATGTCTTGAATCTTGAAAAAGATTTTATTACTGACATTTCTTTTTGAAAGTCAGACAATAAAGTAATTCCAAAGAAATATAGCAAAACTCGTCTGTATAAGTGAAATGTTTGAAAAATTCAGGTACTACTATGCCAAATTAACCAACTTCAGCTTATAGTCAACATATTAATGCGTAAATTTGGAGCAAATTTAAGTTATGAAAATTCAGTTTAAGTATTTAATAAAGTAAAGGCTCATGCCTTTTAAATAAGTAAGGGAAATACCTGTAGTTCAACAGAAAATAGGAAAGGAAGATGGAAAAACATTCAATGGAAATGCTGAAGACAAAGTACTCCAAAACTTATGAAAACTTGTGTATAATCACTGCTTAAAGGAAGAAATAACACTGAAATACTGGCTTCATCTATCAATTCCTCTGATTACTAATTCCTGTTAAAAGCACATTTTTCAGAGGGATCACTTATATTTAAAGTGTCTCCTTTTGCTCAATTACTATTTATTTTATTGCCTCATTTATATATTACACATTGCTAACCATATTATGTAATTTCTCTTTAGCTTTATTTATCATCGATCTCTATCTATCTGTCTATCTATCTATTGTCTATCCATTAATCATCTACTTTTTGTCTATCCATCCATCTTTAATCTAGTTGCCTCTCCATATATCCACATATTTTTCTTTAGTACTTATCTTTTGCCAAGTGGAACATGGTCTTCATAAGTTAAGCATTAATGTTTCTCTTACTTGGCACCCTATGATAATATCTGACCTATGACAATATCTGAAACCTAATCGGTGCTTATAAAGTAGTCATTGAAGTAATGAAAACATGCTAACAAAGATTGTGTGTATAATCTGACTTACTACTCTTGGAAATGCACATTAATGGAAGCTGACTTATTACTGACATTTCCTTCTGAAAGCTAGAAAATAAAGTCATTCCAAAGAAAATAATAGCAAAATTTTTTATTTGAAAAATGAGTAAGTAGAGTAGTACATCATACAGTGATATTTGTGATAGCAAAAAGTCTGGAATTTATATAAATTTAACAACAAGAGACTGGTTAAACATATTACCTGACATCTATGTGATGAGCAAACTATTAACCATTAACACATTAAAATGGTTATTTTCATGGAATAATACCAAAAATCTCTAGATTCTATTTCTTGTGTTTTATAAAGGTAAGATGCAGAACAGTTTGTCTATGATATTGTTATTTGTTGGAAAATTTGATATATGTGCATAACATTTCATGCTTACACATATATGTACATACATAGTTATCTGTACAGTAATAGGAGATATATGCAAGAAAAATTGTGCTAAATAATTATATCCAGAAAGTGTGAGATTAGGGAAATGGGTGAAGAGAGACTCACTTTCCATTTTAGACATGTTTGGGTATTGATTGAATGTGTTAATATGCTTATGTGATATTTTTCTAATGATGGTGCTAATGATAACAACCCAATAACATCTGAAAAAAATAATTATGTGGACCTGAATATGTTACTTTAAAGTATATCTCACTATGCAATTTTAAGTAAATTGGCAAGTTGCAGAAAATAATGCAGTTAAGAGGAGCACAAGAAATTAAAATATGAAAGATCACACAAGTATAGGTCCTACATAGGTCGTGTGTATGTGTGTGTTTGTGTTTGTGTGTGTGTATTCTGAACTCTAAATTATACTGAAAAATGCCCATTAAGAGTTAAACACTGTAAATATTTTGGAGAAGAAACTGCAAATGACAATCAGGGAGATTTTCTTGTTTTCATCATATTGTGCATATTTGAATATTTTAACAGTGAGGATGCATCTCTTTGTAATTAAAAAATAAAGTGAAGGGATTAGAGCTTTTATTTGTTATATCTATCAGCTCTATTACCAGATCATGAATGTGTTCAATTTTTGATACTTGGGAAATAAAAAAAAATCTTTAATATGCAAGGTGATCTCGGAAAATTAATATTTAATGAGGCATAGGGTCTGAAGTTCAAAGTTAGAAATTTTATGACTCCAACCAGAAGTGTAGTGACCACACATACTAGATTATTTCTCTAAGTAAATTAGACTAATTAAACTCTTTAGATTTAGGCTGAGCTAGATTATCTAGAATATTCCTATTAGCTTTTTTAAAGTCACTTTTTAATTGAGGTACAATTGGCATATGACATTATATGAGTTTCAGATGTGTGACCTAAAGATTCGATATCTTTATATACTGGGAAAAGATCAGCACAATAAGTCGTCACCATCCGTCACCATCCATCCTACTGCATTTTATAATACGCATTCTGTTATTTTTTTTTTCCTGTCTCATAAACCTTAATGCTTCAGGGAAGAATTACTTGTTCCATATTCACTGCTGCTCCAGCATTTATTAAAGTTATCTATGTGTGTGATTGTTTAGCTGAATAGTCACTGAGTACTTGAAGTCAAATATTTGTGAGGGTCATCCTGAAGACCAGTCCATTGCAAACTGTTACATAGGTGCTCTGTAATTGTTTGTACATACTGTGTCTAATTTCTGATTGCAGAGAGCAAACACATTCCTATGAGTGTGACATCCATGTCTGCTGTCTGCTCTGCCTTGATATTTGCATATCTCTTCCTCGTGAATTATCATGGTCACATACCACCTCAAGTCAGAAAAATTGGTATTATTTTTATTCACATTTTACTGTGAAAAGAATAGAGTTAACATATTTATTTTCCCCACAGTTTCCAGAGCTCATGAGTGACACAGTTGATCTTAGCTCTCAGGACATTTAAGTCTCAAATCACAACCAGCTCATGTGAACTCAGGGTAGAAATGACACTACGCGGTTCTTCTGAAACAACATCCTTCTGAGCATTTAGACACAGCGACTTCTGTAGAGGTAAGGGAAAGTGAGATGAAAGCACTCCCCTACTGCCTTTCTTCCTTTTTTTCTCTTTTTCATTTTACCTTTATAAAACATTTATCCTGGATAGTAAAGAAATCATGAATAATCTCCCCCCTCCCCACCAGGTTAATGTTCTTTATTCTGAAGCCTATAATTCATAGGCAGTTTTCAGAAGAAAACTGGAATAAGGGCCTCCCCTGGTGGTGCAGCAGTTGAGCGCTGGGCTGCGAAGCTGCCCACAGCCTCTACAGCGCCGGTTCAATCCCCGGCTGCCGGGCGAGGGTCCCACATGGCGCGACAGACCTCTCCTGCTGCTCCCACTGCTCCCCTTAGCAGTGTATTTCATCAGGCTGCCTGTTTTGTTCCCCACTCTGGCTCTGGTGAATCTTCTCACCCTCCAGTGCTTCTGACTGTACCCAGTGCTTGTATAAATAAATCAATAAATCTTTAAAAAAAATGGAATAAAACTATCCTTTCTTCCACTTCCCATATGTGTGTGTGTATGTGTGTGTGTATATCATCATTCTTCATTTTTGTACAATGTACACTTTTTTTCTCCCAGGTGTAGTAGTTTACAGACTTTGCCTTTGCAGCAGTATGAGGACAAACTCACAAATAGCAGGAACACCTGCTCCCCACAGCCCAGTAACAGTTAACATGCAACGGTATCATCTCCTCCATCACATCCTGGGCATCCTAAAGAAACCTGTTGATCCAAATATGCAGCCCCTCCTAACAATGTCACTGTATTACAGAAAGAAAAAACAATTTCCTTCCTACACTTCCAAGATGATGATTTTGAATTACATGAGAGGGGATGTAAAAAGAAAGGAGGAAATAAAACAGAAAAGAAGTTAGGGGAATGTGGGCCTCCCCGATGGCACAAGGGGTTAAGAAGTAGCACTATGAAGCTGTCCGCAGCCACTGGAGCATGAGTTCGATCCCCGGCCAGGGAGTTACCCACATGGCACAGTAGACTGCTCCTGACTCGCCTGCTGTTCCCTTCAGCAGTGTATTTCCATCAATCTTCCTGTTTTCTGTTCCCTACTTTGTCTCTGGTGAATCCTCTCACCCTCCACATCTCTGGCCTGTACCCCAGCTCTTATGTGCATAGATAATCTTTAAAAAAAGTTATGGAAATGCTTTTCTCACTGTTAGAAATAGTTAACATTTATAGAGCACTTACCATATAGTATTTAAAACACCTAATATCCTAGAATAGAAGTAAAATGCATAAACTTTAAGTTAGACTGCAGGTGTGAAATTCAATTCTGGATCTTAGTCTGAGTTTTGACAAGTTAAAATTAAAAAAAAATATATTTTTTAGTAATTTTTAATTAATGTCATATTGCATCACAACATTGTATAAGTTTCAGATGTATAATACATATACTGCTTAGAGGTGAAAGTAATTATAAGAAATTTAAGATTCACACTGAAGCTTTTTACAGCTGAGAATATTAAAGACAGATATTGGACCAAGTGTAGGAAGCTGAGGGAAATTCATGTTTCAGTGAGACTCTACTTCATTAAAACTATTATATTTTATTGCCAATGTCCCTTTACCTCACTTTGCATATTCATAGAAATCTCAGATTGGAGGGAATAGAGGACATGAATTTGTGGCTGTCAGAGAAAGTCACATTAAGAGATCTTGATTAGGGTCAACTTCAGGCTATTCTACATTCTGCTTGGCACCTTCCTTGTACTGGAGGAAAAAAAAAAGAATTAATTGGTTCATTTAGCCCTTCACTTAATTCAGCCTTTTATTGTGCACTTCAGTTCTCATCCAAATGAACAGAGACAGTATAAGAAACAGAACATCTTTAATGGGGCTCTCAAAAATGTATGGCTGTTGCTTTTGCTTCTTTAATAGACAAATCATTTATTTCCTTCTGTAAAACTCCATTACCCGGCACAATTTCTTAACAAATGTGTATCTTATCAAATAGGAAGCCCCTCCCCTACACCCCTCCCCCACCCCCATAAGCACAGTCTTGAAGACACAAACACACAGTGTGTCCACACAGGATGCTGACCCTCCTCATTTTACAAAGCCCAAAAAGTATTTGTCTCCTGAAGCACATTAAGGGCATGATGTCCTGTACATGAAACAAGGAATCACAATAGGAAGTCTTACCAGTTGTGACATGGGTGAACCAGAGGGGATTATGCTTAATGAATTAAGCAAGAAGCAGAAGAGACAAATATCAGATGATTTCTCTCATATGTGGAATCCAGAGAAAGAAAACAAAGGAACTGACCAAACTAAAGCAAAATAAACCCTAGCAATAGGACTGCAGATTTTAAGGCTGCAAAAAGGGTGTGAACAAGGAAGGGAAGGGGTCCAGTAGTCTAGGGTAAAGGTCTATAGGTGCTTTGGCTGTGGGCGTGCTGACATGCATCTGAGGAGGTGTGAGCCTGTTCCCCTTAATCATATAAAGTATAGTAAACCAATAGTACTGTAATAAAAAATAATTAATTCTTTAAATAAGAAAAAGGGGGGAAAGTATGATAGGAATAGGGAGAAATTTAAAATACTAGTTTAAAGCAAAAAGGATCTTAGCCCACATTAAGTCCAGTCTTTCCATTTCAAAGAGAAAGAAAGACTTGGAGAAGTGGGGTGATCAGCCCAAGAACTTAAATTAAACTCCCTCTGCCAACCAAATACAGCTCCTTCTTCATAAACTAGGTTGCTTGACCTTGATAACACCCTAATCCCACAGGCGGGTCTCCTGGTCTCCAAAAATGCATGGTTACCTATTTGTTTCCACAAAAAATAGTTCCCCTTCCCTTTTAGAAAATATTCTCTTTCTGATAGTGATCACCATTTGAGAAACAGCCTTGAGAAAACACCAAGGAAGGACATTTTTTTTTTTTTCATTTTTAATCAAAACTTCCCTAATGCTCACTTGGTTTGAGTTTCTACTGGTCTTTCTGCTCATGCTTCTTCCCACACAACCATAAATACTTGCCTCACAATAATGATTCTCATCATCTTCAAAAGCCAGTTTAATTAATCCCCTCCTGTTTAACAAAAACAAGTTAATCTGATAAATATTCAGGAGAAAAAGTAAAGCTGGTGTTTTTCCCCTACTAATGTATCAAGTAGGTTTAAGGAAAGGTGTTGGCAAGTGATATGGAAGAAGTAATTATTATTGGAAAGTGGTCTAGATAAGTGTGTTCATCGCAACAGCTCGGTATCACTAAGTGGCCTTCGTTAGAATCACAAGCTGGCACATTGTGCAAGGCAAACATCCCGTCTTCTGTGCCAGAGACGGAGAAAGCCTCTGCTCTGGGGAAAGAGCCAGGTGGTAGAAGTGCGTGGCATATCCTGGTTGCTTGGGAAATAAGCTGTCATTTTATTTTGAACTTCCCAGTAGTATAAATTCAGCTTCCTTAGTAGAGATAACATTCCCCCCTTCAAAAGTCATCCATTATTTGCAATGGGGACTCTGCGTTCATTTCACTGCTTGTCAATTAAACTTATCCCTTAATTTAATTGGGAAGTGTATACAAAAACATCACAGTGCTAATTCTAGCCCTTATTACTATTTCATGCTCAGAATAAGATATATCCTTTGAGCACTCTTGATGGCAGTTTCTCCATTTCAGTTAGTTTATTCTGTGGCCACATAAATCTCTTATTTATAGTTTTGATGAAAAGATCTTCCAACTTCAAAATCTATGATTCCTGCACTATAAGATATAATCCAAATTCTCTAACAAAGCAACAGAGGCTGCAAATAATGTGAATTAACACACCTGACCAGTTCTATCCTCTCTCTTCTACTTCACTTCCATGAATGCTTTATGCCATTTAAAATTTGGCAAGTTGATAAAAGAGTCAGGATTAAAAGAATGACTGACTAATAGCCTTGAAAACAACTCTCTGATGTAACAGTGTTTATACGATTTAGGAAAAAAATAAAGTTCACACCTCAACCACATTGAATAGGATACATTTTTGAAACCCTATTGAATGAGAATTAAAAATTAAAGCAGCACTTTCTGAAAAGTAAACTGGTTCTTCTCTAGATTTGAATAAAATATATTAAACACAATTCAATCAAACACTTTATGTAGCCACAAAATAAATGAAGAGATTATATCAAACAATGTACTCTGGACTGATTATTTGTGTTTTATCCTCATCCTCAAATTCTTAGAAGTCTGGTCCCCAATGTGATGGTATTTGGAAGTGGAGCCACTGGGAGGTAATTATTACAGATGGAACCATAGGGTTGGCTCTCCTATGATGGATGGGTGCCCTTATAAGGAGATGAATTGCTTAGAGTTCTTGCTTTCTGTTACATGAGGATACAATGGCAAGTTGACAGTCGAAAACCCAGAATGAGGCTGTCACCAGAATCTGGTTATGCTCCCACCTGATCTAAGATTTCCAGCCTCCAGAAAACAAAAGCCTGTTGTGTATAAGCCATCTAGTTTTCAGACATCAGATCACAGATACTATAGGGAAGTCATCTCCAAAAGAAGTAATGAATGAGACGATTTATGCCCACACTATGTGGCCTCAAGGGAAGAAATTCTAGGTCACAATGCAAGAGAAGAAATTGCAATAGTGTCCTGACCAACCAATTTGAAGAGGCAGTGTTTAAAATTTGGGAGGCAAAGAGGACTTGAATTTGAGAGGCTGGATGTCAGAGAGGAGAGAGAGCTTCTGAGATTCCAGTGACCTGCTGAGGCTTCATCACAAATCATTTGATGAGTACCGATCAGCAATGAGTATGGAAAAATGACCAAATCTGAAAAGAGAATCAACAGAAAGGAACAGGTGGATAGATATCTGTTGCATATACAGAAAAAGGAAAATAATTCATGTTCCCTCCAGACTTAATGAAAGGACTTCTTAGCAAATGGGTCAGAAGATATTGCTTCAATAATGAGGTCAAGTGAGCCAAAGACAAATGCGGTCAAATGGCTGCTCTGCAACCATTAAACAAAAGTGAAAAGAAAGTTTCAAATGAAATAAAAGAGTGCTAGATTATTGTAATATATAGCAAAACAAAGATAAAAATATTGGAAGGAAGAATAACCTCAAAAACCTAGCAATCACTAACATAAAGTTTATTTCTGGCAGTGAATAAAAAAAAAATCAGGCATGCAAAGAAGAAGGAATTTATCACCTATAATGAAAAGAATGATCAGTTAATAGAAACAGATCCTAAGTTGACTTATGAAATAATTAATGTATAAAGATGTCAACTGCTATTATATACATATACTATGTGTTGAAGAAGGTATAGAAAAACATCAACATATTAAGAGATATAGAAGGTATAAAAATGATCCAAATTGAATAGAAATGTATTGTCTCAGCTGAAAAATATAACAGAGTCAATTAAAATGAGATTAGACACTACAGATGCAAAAGAGAAACTATCCAGATGAAATCCAGAATCCAGGTTTAAACTGACTAAAAATAAAGCAAGCTGATCAAACATCAATTAGTTATATGGCAACCTAAAGATTCTAATATATATGTAATGGTTTCTCAAAATTAGGAGGCATGGGCAAAAAAAAAAAAAAGTAGAAATAATGATCACAAATTTTCCAAATTTGATGAGAAACATAAAACTAACGGCTAAAGAAATCTAATAAACCCAGAGAAACATGAAGAAAATAGCATAAAGTCACAGCATGATCATATTGCTTATAAATAGTGATAAAAAATAATCCAGGGAGAAAACATTACCTTCAGAGAAACAAAAGATAAAAAAGACACAGCTATCTAACTGGGAAAAATGGAAGTCAGAAGAAAGTGGAGCAAAATCTGTACAGTACCAATAGCAGAAAAAAGATACCTATTAACCTAGAAACATATCAAGCAAAAATATCTTTGCAAAATGAAGGTAAATCGCATAATTTTCAGAAATACAAAACCTCAGAGCATTCATCACTACCAGACAGAACTGCACAAAATGTTAAAGGAAGCTGTTTAGACAGAAGGAAAATGGTACCAGATGGAATCTGGATTCTATACACAGGAATGCAGTATAAAGGAAATGATAAAAATATGGGAACATTTAAACTTTAATTGGCTGTTTAAAGCAGTGTGATGTGTCTAATATGTATACTAAAATAAAGTATGATTTAAAATATGTAGGGTAAGATTTCCACTATAATCAATTCTGTATTTTTTCCCCTTGATTTCATTTCTATGAGATAACCTATATTAAAAACTTGAAGTCAGGGACATAAGCTCTTTATCCAATTCTACTTCACACTGTAACCTTAGAGAAGTTGTTTCTCTTCTTGTGCCTGTTTCTCATGGGTGAAAGAAATACATTGACTCACTAAATTCTGCAGCTCTTTTACCTGATGACACCCTCCTTAATGATTTTTGGGAAAATTCCTGTCATGTGGAATTTAAGGGAAACTTTGAGGAACTTCAGAGGAGATTTTTAAGCAGAGCACTATATAAATCAAAAAAATAAATAAATAAAAGAGGGGGCCTCCCTGGTGGCGCAGCAGTTTCAGTGCAGCGCTGTGAAGCTGTCAGCAGCCTTTGCATCTTGGGTTTGATTCCCGCCGGCCAAGGAGATACCCACATGGCATGGTAGACCTCTCCTATCTCACCTGCTGCTCCCCTCAGCAGTGTTTTTGGTCATCTTCCTGTTCTGGTCCCTACTATCTCTCTGGTGAATTCTTCACCCTCCCTTGCCTCTGGCCTGTACCCCTGTTCTTGTATAAATACATCTTTTAAAAAAATAAAAAAAAAATAAAAGAGGGACCTCCCTGTTGGTGCAGGGGTTAAAGTCTCAGTGCTATCAAGCTATCATTATCCACTGTGGCCTGATTTCGATCCCTAGCCAGGGAGCTATCCACATGGCGCAGCAGACCAATCCTGTCTCGCCCACTGCTCCCCTCAGCAGTGTATTTCAGTCAGTCTGCCTTTTCTGCTCCCCACTCTGTCCCTGGTGAATCCACTTACCCTCCCATACCGCTGATCTACACACCAGTTCTTATATGCATGAATAAAATAAAAAAAAATAGGAAGGATAAACTTCTTTTTAAACAATAGTATGCTAGAGAAGAAGCAAATGTCATGGGTGGTGACTCAATCCGATGATTGTCAGATATTCATGATGCAGAACTAAAATGACAGTCTTGACAAGGTGAGAGCAATTAACTTCTTTGTCACTGTGATTTTTTCAAATATTTATTCTATTTAAAGTATCTGAGTGGGTTTTATGAAGCATAGACCTCTTTCCATTTAACTTATTAGATCTAACTTTGCAAGCTGATACATACTATCAATAATGTTTAAAATTCCTAGTCTGATTACACCTTACATATACTCTTAAGCATACACTGCAAGTTTAAGTTCAGTTCAACAAATATTTATTGAATTTCAATTGTGAAACTCAATGTGGCATATCAGAATGCTATGAGACCAAAATGTTAATATTAACACAACCACCTACTTCCATTACTTAGTAAAGGCCCTATTTTGTTTATTTATTTACTTTTTAGTTTTTTTTCTTCTGTAAAATGAGATTAAAGTAGATATTATTTAGGTGTTTCCACTTGTAAAATCTGATAAAATATATTTATGCACTTAAATATATACCAGAAACCATGGAAAAATTAAACCATGTCAAGATGTTTTTCACATTTGAAGAAATTATAGTCTAATTGGATAATAAATTGTATACATAGCTAATTCAGAATTAATTATTGAATGTTCATTACAGTCAAGTTACAAGGTTTGCTGCTACTTGAAACAATTAAAATAGACTTAAATTTATGGATAATTACTGTCAGTCAGCTTTTCAGAAATAGCTTTGTAAAGAAGTTGAAATTCAGAATGGAATTTGTAGGATGAGTGATATTAAACTGAGAATATTGTGAGAATGTGAACTAGATATAGATTTCAGAGAAAAACTATAAGAGACTTATATTGACCCCTATACTATGTAGATAAATAGATAACAGTTACTTAAGTCTCTCAAGTATATATTTGTGTGCATATATGTGTGCATATGTTGTATATATATGCATAGTTTATGTACACACACACACACAATATAATGATGTAGTAGAAAATAGCACCCAGATGTTCTCATTTCAATTCCAAATCCTGAAATTAACTATAGACCTCCACTCTTTTGGCAATCTTGTAAAATATGGCAGTGGAAGGGATGAAGACTAGATGAACTTTAATGTCTGCACCAACTCTATCTTTATATATTGACAATTTGAATTGAGTTGGTGCCCACTGTCTTAGTTTACTGAAATGCTGGCTATCTGGATAAAGGCAAAAAGAAGAAAAGCAAAGTGAATTAGCTGGAAGGGAAGCATGAGAAAATGGGGGAGAGTGTATTCACAGTACTGTATAGAAAGCATATCGTGCTATCATCCAGATTAAGACCCTCCTTTTTATTTTTCAGAATTTACATATCCATCTATCTGGTATCCTCAACCTTTGGTAAATGTTATGTTTTCAAGGAGAGCTTCCTAAATTGCTATTTAAGTTGCAAATCCCTATTTTTCTTTGCTTTCCTATTTTCTATAGCACTTCTAGAATATCATGTGAGTTACAAATGTATTTGCTTTTTATATTGCTCTTCCTATGAGCTTTAAAAGAATAACATTTTGCCTGCGTTTACATTTCTATCCTCAGCCTTTAGCATAATGCCTTTCCCGCAATAGGGTTTCAATATTTATAAAACATTTCAAATATCGTTGTTGTGCAATTTCTACCCAAGCACACTCCTGATTTCCTTGGCAGCTCTGCTTTATGACTGTTGACAATGGTCACAGCTGATTGGTCCAGAGCAGGTCATGAGCAGACGATGCAGAAACACAATTTATATTGGTATAATCTGAGTAGATCTTTTGGATGTAGTGACTCTTGAGTGGAGCCTTAAATGAAAGAGGACATTGAATTAGAATGTTCTTATTTTGTAACTGCAGTTAGTGACTACTCAATGGTCAGATCAGGGCACATGAATCTTCTGTTTAATCCTGAGTCACACAGCACCATGGATTTGTCCCTGATTGCACTAAATCAGAGATCACTGTACATGTGCTTCTGTGGCTATTCAATTAATCCTGTGTTCCCTCTAGATTGCAGTTTATGGGATCTCCCAATAGTATGGCATTTTGCTCTATATAGATAAGTCTGTTTTTAATTATATTATTATGAATGGTATTATTATAAATTACTTATATTGTCTTAATATAAGACTCATGAAATGGTTAATGACAAAACAAGATAATGTCAATGCATAGTAATAAAAAGGCAGAAGACCTGTTATTTATATAGAAACCAACTGGTAATTATTTGGTACCAAGTTGGTGCCTGCGGATACAGTGGCATAATCAGAAACATATCACAAACCTGTGACCCAGGTGAAAACCTGTTGACTCCATGTTTTACTGAGGAATTTTGGGAGATAGGAGTTGGAATCAACTCTGTCCCCTGCTCTGGAAAAATTGACTTTTCTCAACTCCAGGGAGGAATAACTTGAATGATTCAAGTTTCTTTATTTCCATTATTTGTTTCCCTCTTATCATCTCATTGTATTTTATAGTTCTAACTAGTTATCAGAATTGTTAAATAGAGGAAGCATACACCTAAGCATTATTTCCAAAATTTAGGTAAAGCAAGATAGAGCTATGTATAAAAACAGAAAAAAAGTGGCAGAATTGCCCAGTGTTTTATGGGCACTGCATATTGATTAGGCTTTTTCCATTTTTTCTTTTTTTTTGGTAGGGAGAAACAGAAGAAATTATTTAAAAAATGGCACTCTATAGGAACAAAGGAGACTTGCATGTGCAAGAGGAAATTATGAAAGAGATTTCCATTAGAATTCTTTTATCTGTGCAAGGATGCAGGAATTCTATTGACCTGCTGAGATAAATCTAGGCCTAAGAGGACCCACTGAATTCAGCACCTGTAGATACAGCTGAGCGCTGACCTGTAGAGTTCACTAATGTTGGTCTGATGGGAACCCACACAGCATGCAAAATGCCAACACAAGGCCTAGGGCAGAGACTTAAATACCATCTGAAACATCTAAAATATTCACTGAAACCACCACTACAGATGGTATAAAGGTGCTTTTATCTCCATAAAAACTGATGATCAGGGAATATGTTATTTTGAGCAAGTTTTGTAGTAGAACCAACCCACAAGGGTTAGATTAGCAAAAGAAGAAAAGGAAGACAGAAAACACCAATAAAAATGCCTTTACTTAATAAATACTGCAAATAACCTTTACAAAATGCACTAAGAATTCTAGGTTGAAGAAAGGCTTCAGAATAAACCTGCCGAGACTCACGATCAGCAAGTTGTGATTCAATAATCCAAGAACACAAAATCACAGCAACATATTGAGAGGACTTCTGCTAGACCATTCTCTGCATCAAGAGTTAAAAGAAAGCTGGCAATATTTTGGTAAAATAATTTAGTAAAGTCATTTTCGTATAAGGCTTAATAGGGAGCAAGAAGGAATATGTACTATTCATAGAGTTTACGTTCCATGAAATGGGAAGTTGTTTCTAAAATAAAATAAAATAAAATGATCCCCCAAATATCTGAAAGTAAAAATATTAAAATAAAAATTTATTTTCAAATCATTGCTACTATTCCAGAATGTTACACCCTACTTTTTCAAATGAAACTTTTGTAAGCTCATTTAGTGAACCCTTTGCAAAGTTTTAATGTGGAATGAGTCATATTTAATTGCCCCTGAATAGCGACTTTTTGAAGAATCTTGTCTAAATACAATCCTCAAACATAGAGACTGATTTTTGCCTAAGTGTTGCTTGCCAGATCACAAAGGCATCAATGAAAAAACTTGGAAAATACTCTTATAGGCACTCTTCCCACAAAATAGTTTTCAAATGGCTCACTTTTTACTTTAAAAGTTCCGGAGATAGTTGTATCTGCACTTGTCAATTTGCTTTTTTTTTTTTTTTTAATTGCCAACAGTTCTCCCAATAGTGTACACTACAATTTAATGCAATTCAGGTTTGTCTGCCTGAGGAAAATGCCATATACTTTGGCCATATTTGCTCTGAAAAGTTGAGATGGTCCTTATTTCAAATAAAGATCTAAACACTATGTTTTGTAGATTTCTGGCAATGCTGTTGGTAAGAAAATATTTCCTTTAGATCCAGAGATACGGGCTTGGCAGCTTTAGCCCCAGTAAGCATCTATTAATTTAATGATCAATTCATTTATGACAAACTTCCAATTACCTAAATCCTTAGTGCAAATGATTACAGACCATGTCGTTTTTGCAACTGAGTCTCCTCTGCATTAAAAAAGCACCTGCATGGGCCTCCCTGGTGGCACAACGGGTTAAGCACATGAAGCTATCCACAGCCTCTGCAGCATGAGTTTGATCCCTGGCCAGCCAGGGAGCTACCCACATGGCACAGCAGACCTCTCCTGTCTCACCCGCTGCCCCCCTCAGCAGTGTATTTCAGTCAATTTGCCTGTTCTACTCCCCACTCTGTCTCTGGGGAATCCTCTCACCCCACCACATCTCTTGCCTGTACCCCAGTTCTTGTATGCATTAAATAAATCTTTAAAAAAAAGGGTGCAAGGACAATTGCACTTCAATATGTACAAAGTTAAATATTAAACTCTATCTCACCTCATACACTAGAAGCAATTTGATGTAAACATATACATGTATTTGAAAAGTGAAACCAAAAGGCATAGTAAAATTCCATAGGCAAACATTTTCATGACCTGGAGGGTAGTGAACTAATTTTCATTAAACTAGATAAAAGAAATGTTAACCATAAAGGGAATTCCGATGTATTTCATGGCTAAAAAGGTAAAGTTCTTTTCATAAGAAGATATTATAAAGAGTGAAAATCAAGTGTTGAAATGAATGAGAGATGTCCGCAACACAAATAATCAACAAAGTTTCAATCTGCACAATATAATTAAAATTAAACTTTCCTAAATCAATAGAAATGAAAGACTCCTAGGAAATAGACAATTAATTGAATAATCATTTTCCAAAAGAAAAAAAAAATACAAGTAACTAATAAATTTACAAAAGCTGCTCTTATAATTAGTGCACTGCATAATACAAATGAAACTAAAAGGATGTATCATTATCCCTTCGTAATACTGCCCCAAATTAAAAAGTCTAACAATAAAAACTGACAAGAAAGTCGGCTAGGTAAAATTTTCATTCATTACTGGTGAGAATAAGAATTGCACAGCTATTTTGTGATAATGATTGAAAAGTGCTTAATATGCAGCCTCTAGCACAAAGTTTACTGAAAAGGGTTCATTGTGCTTTCTGGTGATAGTGACTGTGGTTGTTCATGAATGCCTTTCCTGACCCTCAGGATGTGTCTAATTCACTCATTTATCCATTCATTAATTTCCTTCTCTGTGTCAGATACTGTGTTAAACTCTGAAGACACAGATGAAAATGTACTCTCAGCGTTTCAATTGCTTATTGTTTAATGAGATTCATCATTTGTTTTTGACTCTAAGTTTCCCCATATATATTCGTATTAGAGATATTTAAATCTATAATTTATTACATACTTAATATGTGCTAGGAAAACAGAGGAGATATTAAGCAAAAACAAAATAAAATCAAAAATTATGGACAAGGAGAAAGGTTCAATATTTCTTAACCAACTTCATATTTTTATCATGTTTAACTCTGAAATTCCAGACTTTTCTTTTTTTCTTTTTTTTAGGAAGAGTTCATTTCATACCCAGCAAGCATAGCAGAAAGAAGAAAAATCAGTAAGGAGGAAATTTTCTAAATCTCTTCAATGTTCCTCTCCATCCTGCACAAATCACTAGTGTTATTAATCAGCGTACTGTATTTTCCTAAGTGCCTCATTGATCTCCAGGTGATGAATTCAACATCATTTGCATTTTAATAATTGGGGGTGGATGAAACCCCACATACTTTGAGATGATGTCTTCAATCTCCTTATTTTACAAATGAAAAAGCCAGAGACTACAGGAAACTGAGCAAAAGAGCTAAAGTTACACAGCTGGCAAACATCTCTTAATACTTACTCCCTTTATGCTAATTTAAAAAAAATCTAGGAATTATCCCTATGGGTCCCCTGAGATTCCTAAGAAATTTTCCTATTAAACAGAATTTTCTTGTAATTGAATCAGGTAACAGATTGGTTTCTATACCCTATTGCTGACTGTGTTATTAAATATTAACTTGAAGTCTCTGTAGTCACACATAACACACTTTCCATTTTATTACCAGTGTATCATCTTAGAAGTGGAAAAATAACACTGCAAACAGATTCCAATATCCTTCCTCAACAACAGTAATTACGCTGAAGCACCCTCTATAAATGAAGTAGAGGTAACACATCCAAATAGGTAAGGTTTAGGTATTTGAGAGATTTATCCAGGGCAGAAAATCAACCTTCTCTAACAGAGAGGACTGATGACAAAGTACAAATAAGCAAGCCCTTCCTAACACTGCATGGTATTTGGATGAAATAAGTGCACTCCACAAAGTTAACTCCATAACGTAGCCTTATATTCACATAAGAAGCACCAGATCTACTTAGTAAAATGTAATAGAAGCCATAGCATAATGTCTATGGCACACAAGTAGACTAGAGCCAGGTGAATTTGGAAAGATGAATATTGCTATAGGTAGAAGTTTCAAATGAATTTTAGGTGATACAAAATGTTTTATAATGGCCAGACTACAATTATATAAGGTTTCTGGAATTGTTTTGACCCACTTAATCATGCATAACACATATAGATAGACTCACCTTTGTTCAAAGAGACAATTCCTGTCCTCATCAAACTGACCAACCACTGGCAGTAGATAGACTAGCTTGAGAGTTACGTGCTTAATTTCTATAACTAGAAAGGCTGTTTCAGAACCTTGTCGCTGAATATTAATCAAGTCACTTGGTTTCTAATGACTAGTTACCTTTCAAATGGGACCATACAAATGATTCTCTCAGTGTAATTTAATACTGAATGATCCAATTTATTCAGTGTTTTTTAGATTATCCTGGAAATTTTGAGTATACCTTACTATTACCAATTAACACTTATGCAAGAAAAAGAGATGTGAGCCAAATGATTACTAGTAAAATGATAAGGGCAATTAAAGGTGCTTTTTTGTCATTTTTTACTTCTCATGTCTATTTTCACAAATATTCCTTATCTTTAGCATCCTGGCTTTAAAGATTTCTTAAAAAACAAGATTAAAATAATATATTATGTTCTTAGGATAACCCTCTTGCCAGCTATTCCAAGGCTGAAACAGAACTGCCGTCAACAGCCTCAAGTGCAGTAACTTTTCAGAAGTTTTTCAGGTCAAGAAAATGAGTACACACCTTAAAGATCTGATTCCCTTGTGTTTTCATATAAAACGCAGAAAGGAGTACAGTAGAGCAGAGAATATATCTGTTTGAATTTTTTTAGGAGTATGAGAAAACTTGAGAAACTGGAAAGAAATATACTCCAGCTTCAAAAAAACTAAAGGAGGTGAAAGACATCTGGTTTTTCCATATTTTTATATGATTGTTAGTCATGGATTAAAACCAATAAACTCCCAAAGAGATTAAACAGCTTTGCAGCCAGCTGCTGAAGCTTGGTGTTTGGCATGTACGGACTTGATGAAGTTACCGACTTTCAAGTGAGCAGGGGAGTTTGTGAATGTTCTTTAGCACCCCGGGACAAAACAGGACAGTCTGAGCATTGCAATGTGTGCACATGCACGTGTGTGTGTGTGTGCATGTGTGTGTGTCTCTGGGGCAAAGGAGTTAAATATGTCTGTAGCCTGCCCGGTGGTCTATTACTTACACTGGGCAGAAATACAAACTTATAACTAATGATGGAATCACAGTAGAAAATTAAGTGATTGCTAAGGAATAGATTGGATATTTAGAATGGCTAGGGTTCATAGCACATATATCATGTCAATTCATTTATCAGTTCTTGTTATTTTTATGAAAAACAAGGGCTGGTAACCCTTGGACTTGCTTCAAATTGTATTCATTAACATTATTTGCAAATTAACATTTTTTTTTTGCAAATTATTCATTATTTGTAGAGGATCTTAACACAGTATTTGAGGAGGGCAACATCCTAATGGGTCTAAGTAATATTGACCCAGTTGTCATTTTTGACCATTTTAATATAACATGACAATTCAATTAGAACACAAAATGTGAAATTATTTTATTGAAGAACACTAATTTGATTTCATGTAGGTCCACACAACCTTTAACAATCTATTGGTTTCCATAAAATGCTTAACATCCAAAATTCTCATTGTAGAATATTTAACCCACACAAAATACACAAGGTAAAATTAGATTTTATATTTTCGATAAATTCATCAAACTACCTAAAAACTCAAAGCAGAAGTCACAGAAAACTGAGACTTCTCACTGTCAAAGCTAAAAGTCAGTCTTCTATTTACTAATCTCAATTCTGAATAACTGGTTAGGAAGATCAGAGAGGACAAAACCGGGAGTATGTTTCTATAATCTCCTCTGATATTCATTGCTTTTGTGGGACTCAGTTTCACATCTGATGGTTGCCAGGTCATCACACTTTACACTGAAAACATATTAGCAACTAGTCTGAGGAAAAAATGGTGGTCTAGAGCGAGGTGTTCACGTCATGTGTCCACTGATCCATGAATGGCTCTTAAATTGTGTTCCAGGCCAAATGTGCCAATATAGCTTTGAACTTGTTAGAAGGTCCTACCCCCAACACAGACCTTCTAATCAGAATCTCTGGAGGGCAGAGTCCTCAATGATTCTGACATTGATGCAGTTTGAGAATAACTGTGTTTCAGTGAAATCATATGTAAGATATGTGGGTCACATAGGGGGAAGAGAGCTTGTTTTTCTCAGGCTATCAGGAAAAGATTCACAGAAATTTTCAATTAAAAGTTGAGAGAGTAGGAGTTATTCTAACAAAACAACAAGTGAAATAGGCATTCTAGATAGAGATAACTAGAATCCAAAGATTCAAATCTAGGCAGATATCAGGCAAGGATTTTGTGGTGGTCGATGCTTTAAATATTCTATAAAACCTTTTGCTTTTGATCTGGGTTTTCAGATATTCAAGATTAAGTCCTTATCAAGTTTGAAGGATTAATTGGGAAATATATATAAAACAAAGAAGAAAGTCAAAATCTGTAAGAGAATAGTATAATATAGTGGTTAAAGAATTGGGCACACTCCCTGGTTGCACAGGGGTTAAGTCTCAGTACTATCAAGCTATTGCCAGCCACTGCAGCATGAGTTCGATCCCTGGCCAGGAGCTAACCCACATGGTGCAGAAGATCTCTCCTGTCTCACCCGCTGCTCCCCTCAGCAGTATCTTTCAGTAAATCCCCCTGTTCTGCTTGTGACTGTCTCTCATAACTCCTCTCATCCCTGCACTTCTGGCCTATAACCTAGTTCTTGTATGCATAAATAAAAATAAAATCCTTAAAAACAAAAAAAGAATGGGACACAAATGTCAATGATACTAATAATACTTGGTTATAAATTAATACTCATGTGTCCACATAGGAGTTACTCTATTTCTACAATTACTTTTGTTACATGCAAGTGGAGATAATAATACCTACAGTATAGACCATTGCTTGTTAGGATGATTAATTGAGATAATACATGTAGAGTTACTACTAATTTTTCTATCTCTTTTAATCTGTAACTTTCTCTGCTGAGGTTAAATCAGAATAAACACATTTAGTATTAGTATCTGTTATATACTTTGTGGAAAATGTATTGTAATTATTCTATGAGAAAAATACCATGGAACATAAAATATCACTGTGAAGAGAATGCTGTGAATTTAATGCAAATGAAATCTGTGTCTACAGACACATTCACAAAGTTATACACACATATAGATAATACTAATGCCCTCAAAGAGACAAAGGTCTTCTTTCTGACACATATATTGCTAACTGATTGACTTGTCTGTGTGTGTCTGTGCACATAGCTCAGCATTACAGCAGACTGGATATTCACATTGTTTCCCTGACAACCACACCAACAGTGTCTACATATCTTACAGATCTGGATGATTGTAAAATACGCATTTAATCCCATTCTTTTTTTTAAATTTATTTTTATTTATTTATACAAGCACTGGGTACAGTCAGAAGCGCGGGAGGGTGAGAGAATTCACTAGAGCCAGAGGGGAGAGCAGAGCAGGCAGAAGGACCGAAGTACACTGCTGAGGGGAGCAGTAGGCAGCAGGAGAGGTCTGTGCGCCATGTGGGACCCTCCTCCAGTGGCCGGGGAGCAGCTGGGGATCGAACCGGTGCTACAGAGGCTGCGGGCAGCTTCGCAACCCAGAGCTCAAACGCTGCGCCACAGGGGAGGCCTTAATCCCATTCTTAAAAGAATGAACATCCACAAATTCTGAATCAATGGATTAATTTGACTTTAGAGAAGAATTAGTCTGTGTTGGAGCAAACATTAACTTCTTGTTAATGTGTTGGGATAGTTGAAGTTGATTTTATAATGAAGAACAAGCTACAAAGTCTTGGTAATAAGGTAGTAGAAAGAAACAGTGGATCTATCTGAGGCAGATCATTGACTTGGCAAATACAATAAAAATTTTGTCATGAACCAATTGATCTACCTTTAATTTGACTGCATGATTCTACTCTAGAACAACTGTAGCCCAGGTGAAATTTACTCATTTAGCATATTCAACACAATTATAGGGGAATTTAGCATAGTAAAATCTGCTATTATCCTCCAAAAATTCTTATCATTGTCAGATAAATATTGTCTCTAGTCTTAAAAATTGGCTGGATACTTTCTTAATCTTTGCAATGCAAACTGTTCCAGAGATCACTCAAAAAAATACCCTGTCTATATATGGGGTCAACTGCTATCTCTGAGTTTGGGAATTTGAGTTTGTCCTTATTTTCTGATGACAAAATCAACTTTATGTCATCGATGACTTTCTTTGGTGCTGTTGCTACCACTGTGCCATTCGCCAGGTATAATACTAAATTAGTTTCACTGCAGAAATTCAACCTTTGGGCACTGGGACACAGGATGAAGGCTTGCAAATATATGAATAATTAGAAATGATTCTAATAATGTACATAATTAACTACTGACTCTTTAAGATAACACATTTTTGAGGTTCACCCGATAAACTAATATAGCATTTGAGCAAGATCATTTTTAGATACAATGTGTTTTTGGAATTGTAAGACAGGTAACTCTACTGGGAATATCTCTGCTCTAGATGGGGATGAGAATGTAGACATAATAGTTAAGGAATCAGGAAAATCTTAGAGTCAAAATTAGAGTAAGGGAAGGAGTAAAAACAAAACTGCATTACAACCTTTTAGCTTGCAAAATAATTACAAATAATATACCCCAAATTTATTGGTAAGCATTGTAAATTATACTTATTGCTATATATCTGATCTCATCTGATCTTGTCCTATGAGTCAGGTACAATACTTATTCCTATTATAATGAAGAAATTAGACAGTTTTTTTTTTTTTTCCCCAGGGTCATGTAATAAAGTCATCGTACATATAGGATTCAAAGTCATGGCTAATGGGACAACCACTCAGATTGTTCTTACCATACTATTCAATCAGGAAACTACCTGGCAGGACTACTAGGACTTTCCAAAAATTAGATATGTTCAACACATTGAATAAATAGCATTTCTGTGCTCAGTTATTTTTCTTTCAGCTTTCACTTTTTTTCTCTTCAGAGACAGACCATCTCAACCGGTATTTTTTCAACCTTCCTTTTCTGGTTTTTTTTTTTTTTTTTTTTTTTTTTTTGTCACAAGGGATTCCTTTAATGAAATTAGAAATCCACTCCTGACAGATTTATCGTATTTCTCTATAAACAATATATTATTTGGCCAATTCATTACTTACTAGATTTCCACTGGGTACCTTTTAATAAATTTTGAAAAATCCCATAGGCTCAAGTAAACCACTAGAGGCAAATCCCCCCAAGTTAATAGAATCCTTTTAAAAGCTGTTTATTACAATATTCTTTTGTATGGGTGTATTTTATTTTGTGTATTAAGTGTATTTCAAAAAATTGGCAGCATAATAGAAATAAATATATTTATTATACCATCTGTCCAACATTACTTGAATATAAACACTTTGAATACTAAGCTCAAAGTTATTTTTAGAGGCAGAAGTGAGCTTCCACAGACACAGTTTTCTGATATATGCTCATGTGGACAGCAGCTGTTTGTTTCTACCACCTCATGGTGATATCTGAAAAATGTGCCCCTTGACTTTAGGAAGAAAACCTAAGAAAACAATGACTTCTTCTTTTTCTTCCTTTTTTATTTATGCATGCAAGAACTGGGGAGTAGTCCAAAGGAGCAAGTGTGAGAGGATTCACTAGAGACAAAAGTGGGGAGCCAACCAGGAAGATCTACTAAATATACTGCTGAGGGGAGCAGCAGGCAAGACATGTGCCATGTGGGTTAGTTCCCGGGCAGGGGATTGAACTCAGGCCATAGAGGTGTTAGCACTGAGTCTTAGCTTCTAGGCCACCAGGGAGGCCCTGATTCACTCTTTTTTAAGGGGGGAAATTAAGTCATCTCAAGGAAAACTGAATTTATAATCAAACACTGATTAAAAGAGAATTTTTTTTTTAAATCTATTTGGGACATTTCCTATAGAGTCTTCAAGCCCCATTTGTTTAACCCAAATCATTCTGAACATGTCACAGTGATTAGGATTCAAGAATATTTAGAAAATTTAAAAAAATAGACATGAATTATGACAGTAAATAAAGATATCTAAAGGGTCCTTAAGATGTCTTCAGCATTTAAAGTTAACATTTTGACACTTTTATTCTCACAAAGCTGGCTCTTTATCTGACATATGTAAACATGAATATGTACCTTATAAGAATATTGTTGAGATTGTGCTAAAGCTATAAAATAACTTAGTGAACTTATTTGATTATATTAAATATATTATCGTTTTCTCCCAGTAGTATTTCTGGTAGGTTGCAAGGTGCTACACAAGGCCTCAAAAGAAAATCGGTATTAAAAATTATTGTCTCTTCCACCATGTATTCTTTTTGTTCATTCTTATTCTCTATTCCAGTTTTCCTCACTTTATTTTTATGATATCAGATGTATCAAAGTCTCAGTATAACACTTCAGGCTCTTTAAAGTAAAACTATTATATCAATGTAATAAACAAATATGTGGCAATAATAGCAAAGTATCTCTTACCAGATGGGGCTTACCAGCTACTCTTTAGGGGCATTTGCAATTGTATGGGGGAATATAAAAATAAAATTTAATATTTAAAAAAAAAAAAAAAAAAAAAAAAAAAGAAAGCCCACATATATTCAAATGTGGCTTGCTTTCTTAGGCTAATAGTTCCAGAAAGTCCTTCATTTCAATTGGGGCTAATTAAAATCTCCTATATTATGTCACACACACATATAGTATATATGTATATATACATATTCATCTAAATATGCATATTTATCTATATCATATTGCATAGAATCTATAATATGTATTACTGTAGATAGATAGATAGATACATAGATAGACACACATCTGTGTTTTCTGACTCATTGATTTGACCCAATTTGCAATTATTAATGATGCACTTTATTACCCAGCAATATCTGAAGTATCTTGGATTTCATTACTTGCATATAATTGTTTTAAAATACACTTATTCAGGGCCTCCCTGGTGGCGCAGTGGTTGAGCACTGGGTTGCGAAGCTGCCCGCAGCCTCTGCGGCGCTGGTTCGATCCCCGGCTGCTCCCCAGCCACCGGAGGAGGGTCCCACATGGCGCGCAGACCTCTCCTGCTGCCCGCTGCTCCCCTCAGCAGTGTCCTTCGGTCCTTCTGCCTGCTCTGCTCCCCGCTCTGGCTCTGGTGAATTCTCTCACCCTCCCGCGCTTCTGACTGTACCCAGTGCATGTATAAACAAAACAAACAAACAAACAAATAAATAAATAAATAAAACATGCCTTTATAAAAAAAAAAAATCCCAGCCTTTAAAAAATAAATAAATAAATAAATAAAATACACTTATTCATTTAACCTCAGGATGAAATGGAGAGTTGGAAAAAATATATGTAAAAAGTTGTCCTTTTTTCATTGCTATTCTATTCCCCTGCTTTCTTTTCTTTGGTTCTCATATCATGAGAACATTCTGATGCACAATGCATACACAATAAAACCAGCTTACAATTCAAAAAAATAAAAACAAAAACAAAAAAAACAACAGAGATTTCTTGCGTGTGTTTGAATAGATCCTTCTCCTAAAAATAAAATTCCCATTTTCAGAGTTACGCATTAAAAGAGGTATAGTACTTGCTTCAGATATATACAGATTTCCTGGGAGATTTATCACTCTTTTCTGGCACATTTTTATAAGGGATTATGAAAACAGTGGCCTCAAGACAGCTGCAGCCATGCATTCCTCTCATCTTGTATCTGTAACAGGGCAGTCCCCAGCAAAAGGAGAGGTCTCAGGCTCCCTGTGACTCCCATGGAGGGTGGAGCTGGCAGTGCAGGGAGGAAGCTGGAGAGGAGACTGGAGAAGGAAGGAAGCAGGAGGGAGAGCAAGAAGGAGACCTGGAGGAGGCATTAGGAGCAGAGAGACATGGGAAGAAACTGTTTGCTTCTTGGTCCTGGACTGGGTGAAACAGATGTGGGTGAGGGACTCCTGGGGAGGTGACAATGGCAGCATTGATCTTGATTTTGATTTTGCTCTTTTCCTTCCAGATTTGTCTGACTATTCCTGACCCTTTTCAATGGGCCCCTTCAGGAAGGTGCTTTCGACTTAAGACAGGTTTTCGGGCCTTGTTTTGGGCCAACTCTGGCTAGATATTTACCCATGAGGGGATGGGTAATGCAGGTGCTGGATTTGCAAACTAACTGTATTAAAGTTCCTTTCCATTAAAGGTTTTATAGGTTTTGTCTCAATGTAGTGGATGGCAGAACCTATTTATAGCAGGCAGATTTGGGGGTTCCAGATTTGGGGGTTCCAGCAGGCAGATTTGGGGGTTCCCTGCCCTGTAACATATCCCCAGCACCCATGAAGACTAATCCTTCAAGAGCAAAGATAATTGCAAAAGGTTCATTATTTGTCCTCTTATGTTATATCAATTTCTAATTCCTATTTACTTGATTAATAGGGAGTTGAGCCATAGTGATTGCTGCTGATATAGACACAAAATAATTTTTTTCTGTGACAGTGAGTTTCCCCAGGGCAATGATTACAATGGGATCAAAAGGGATAGTGGAAGTTATCAGAGAAAGGTATGTGGCAGCAAATTCTTTGTGATTTTTACTGGCAGCAACAGTAGTAGGCCAAGTTGAATGAATACATTCTCTCTTTTTATCAAAGTAACTTTGCAAATGGTTGGTGTAAAATTTGCATTTGTTGTCCTTTTTGAATGCTGACCTTCAAATTTGCAATTGGGCTTCCTTGCTTTTGGCAGCATTTTTGTTTTTTAAAGACTCTTTTGAGGCCAGGTTAATTTCCACTGAGATTTCCTTTTGCCTCAAACATTTCATCTCATTTTACCTCCTATGTTTGGTCCTCATTACAGCATGATTGACTCAAGTATGAAATATGGCAGCTCATAGAGGAGATTTTAGGTCCAAATAAACCTTCTCAAGCTTATGTATGTATGAATACATACACACACACACACACATACACACACACCCTTTTATATGTAAATATGATACATACATATATATATATATATATACAAATAATTTATACTGAGAGAAGCAGCCTACAAATGACTGCTTCTCTCTGAGTGTTGCTGACTTATTTAACCTTCATTTGAAAAGAGAGGCTTTTTTCTTTTTTTTTGCAATTAGACACATTCCCATCTATAAAAGTAGATGAAACAGGAGGTCCAGGTAAGATGTATTGTCAGACTTCTTGCCTCTTGATCCCCTGGTAATTCTTGAGGCCTTTCAAAATATGATACCTCTTTTAAAGAAGAAATTATATCATGTTCATTTGCCCTGTTTTTATTGAGCTCCTGGCACCCATCCGTATACTATAAAAGTATTATGTGTTGATGTGACCTACTGCTAATACTATTATCTGGGCCAAGAACTGGGCATTCAGGTTAGGCTTAGAGGTTGGAATCTTGTAGGATGCTTTTCCTGATACCCAATATCCAAATGCCTAAGTTTTCGTTCAAAATCTCAGCGAGGATGTGGAGCCAAAGGAACGTTCCTACATTACTGGTGGGAATACAAACTGGTCCAATCCCTATGGAAAAATGTGTGGAGGTTCCTCAAAATACTAAAAATGGAGCTAAAATATGACCCAGCAATTCCACTCCTAGGAATCTAACCAGAGGACACAAAAACATTAATTCAAAAAGACACCTGCATGACTATGTTCACCGCAGCACTATTTATAATAGGTAAGATAAGGAAACAACCCAAATGCCCAAAATTAGATGACTGGATCAAGAAGACACAGTATATATACACAATGGAATATTACTCAGCAATCAAAAATATAAACTCATGCCATTTGAAGCAACATGGATGGAGCTAGAAAGGATCATGCTTAGTGAAATAAGCCAGAACGAAGAAGAAACATATTGAATGGTTTCACTTATAGGAGGAATATAGGGGAACCAAATTAGGGATCAGGGAAACAACAACAGCAACAATAATAAAAACAGCAAAACCAGCAGGCAACCGTAAATAAGAGACATTCTGTGAGGGAGGGGGAAGGAAAGGGATAAAAGCAGGGGAGAGAAGAGCACAAGGTGATGGTTCATGGGTGAACTGGTTGTGGTAATTTTACAGGGAATATATAATGA
This sequence comes from Talpa occidentalis, assembly GCF_014898055.3. NCBI lineage: Eukaryota > Metazoa > Chordata > Mammalia > Eulipotyphla > Talpidae > Talpa > Talpa occidentalis. Next base: position 9,575,007 of record NW_023603184.1, on the reverse strand, counting down.
TGAAAAAATCGAAATAAAAATACATTAAAAAAACAACAAAATCTCAGGAAATGCCAAGCATCTACTCAAAGGAAGAATTCATGGGGCTCTGATGCCATTGCTTTCAATTTTATAGTAGAGCAACACCATATCATTGTGTGCAAGTCAAATTCCAGTATTATTAGTCTCCATTTTATCAACAGACGAGCAGCAATTTATTAATTAAGCCAGATAAGGGGAAAACTTAATTGATTCTAGAGAACTGTGTAAATTGGCCAAATGGATTTAGTATGAGCACTGTATCAGCATGGCTGTTCCTTGTGATTTCATTTTTTTTATTTGATTTTGGTTTTGGATCAACTGTATCAGTATTCAGAGATTTCCTGAAGTTAAAGGATGAGGTACTGCAAAGCCCAGATTTCAGTTTCTTTCCATTTCTAGAGGGACAAAGAGTTGCTCAACATGTTTATTTTCTATTTTTATTCAGATGCTCACATTTTTGCATTCATTTTAGTGCTGTCCTTCAATTTCTTTGGTAAGAGAAGAGCTATATTCAAAAAGACAAACTGAGTATTAGCTACTGAATGTGAATGAATGTTCCTTAAATGTTTATTTAAGCTAACAAGTTATATAGGAAAGACTTTGTAGCTGCAGGACTGTTTTTGAAAATGGAGATCCTATACCTCTAAATCACATGTAGTTTTGTAAATCAATGTTATCTCAGGTTTAAAAGAGAAATTGAAGAGGGATATATCAGTGATCCTAACAGAAACATTAAACATGGGGGGAATTATTGGGGCCACTAGAAAGCAAACTTAAGGAGACATTTTATTTTACCTTATTTTTTATTGAAATGGTATTACATTATAATATTATATGTTTGAGACATCATCCCTGATAATTAAAGAGTCTAAATAATACATTAAGTTTACCACTAAATGCCTAATTTTATCATTCACCATATTATTGTCCCCATGTACCCAATCCACTTCCCTCTTCCCTTCTAGTAATTACTAATTTGTCTGATGGGACAAAAGTTCCTTTGTTTTGTTTAATTTATTCATTTGCTTTCTCTATACACCTCATATGAATGAAATCATAGGGTATGTGTCTTTCTTTGTCTTATTTCATTAAGAATCATACTTCAGGCCTCCCTGGGGGTGCAGCGGTTGAGCGCTGGCTTGCGAAGCTGCCTGCAGCCTCTGCAGCGCCGGTTCAATCCCCAGCCTTTGGGCGAGGGTCCCACATGGTGCGCAGACCTCTCCTGCCGCCTGCTGCTCCCCTCAGCAGTGTACTTCGTTAGTCTGTCTGTTCTGCTCCCTGCTCTGGCTCTGGTGAATTCTCACCCTCCCGTGATTCTGACTGTACCCAGTGCTTGTATAAATAAATAAATAAATCTTTAAAAAAAAAGAATCATACATCCCAGGTACATTTATGATATTGCAATGGCAGGATCTCATATTTTCTATTGCTATATAATATTGCATGTTGTGTGTGTATGTGTATAATTCTAGGAAAAATATGATGTAGTACCATTTGTATATTTTTGCCTTTGTTTCCATTGTTAGAGTCAAGTCTTCAAATGAATCCTAATGAGACATTTTAGAGTGTAGAGGGAAAGCATAATGTGCCATTGAGAGTAGAGCTAGGGGGCCTCCCTGGTGGTATAGGGGTTAAATCTCAGTGCTAACATGCTATCACTGTTCCAGCCTGAGTTCAAACCCAGCCAAGGAGCTAATCCACATCTGGCACAGTAGCCCTCTTCTGTGTCTCCCATTGCTCCCTTCACAGCGTACTTCAGTAGATTCACCTGTTGTTTCCCACTCTGTCTCTGATAAATCCTCTCACTCCTGAGCCTCTGGCCTGTACCCCAGTTCTACACACAAAAAAGTATTTTTTTAAAGAGAGTAAAATAGGGTATCATTTTTATACTGCATCCTACCTTTACATGACTCTAATTGGCCGAGAATATTAGGGGTGGGCTAGTCACTAAGAACTCATAACCAACCTACTAAAGAGAAAATGTTTCTCTTTCCATGTACTGAATATGTATACATTATCTCAAGAATGTCCATTAAAGAACATCTTTTATTTATGTGCCATGGTTATCCTTATTTTAAATATTTAAAAACTAGGAGATTAAATTACTTGGCAACTATTTTACCTTTCAAGCAACAGATTGGGATTTTACTTCAGGAGCAGTAATATAATTTTATAGACACAATGAGTCGCTAATAATCATCACTGTATCCTTCTTGTTAACACCCTAAATATAGACTTATAAGGACTAGAGAGTAGGATCATCTGGTAAAATCTGTCTAAATGAGCCAATTTGTTAAACTGTATTTTACTGACAGCTATCTCTTAGTACTTTAGCATAACCTTGTCATAGGTGGCTGAGGTAGTTGGACAATTAGAAGGATGAAGGTGAGCAAAGAAGGGTTCTTACAATAGGGTGAAAGAAAATGAAGGAACTTCCATGCACCAAGAATTGTTTGCTTATAGAGCTTTAGAGACAGGTGTAACCCCTTGTGCAATGTTCAAACACAGGGTCATTATATTTTGCCAGAATCATAGGATCCCAAATGACAATTCATAATTGCATCAATAAACATTTATAATTTATGTCTCTATTTATAGGAGTGATCATAAGGCTAGAATATCCACTCTGATCTTATAGCTGACATGTTGAAAATGAAAACACATCAACTGAATGCCATGAATAATCTCTGCTTAAACAGTAAAGCAAATAACCTTTGATTAGTATGGTTGACATTAATTTAGACATCACACTTCTGTCAGTGTTTAGCTGTACAAGACAGTTACAGAAAGCATCAACCATGTCTCTTTAAATAAAACAAGGAATTCAGCTAAATCTGAGTGTGAAACAAAATTAACTTAATCCAAAATAGACTTCTGATCTGTTGATCCCAAGCTCACAAGTTGTTCAGAATATCCTAAACTTGTAATTATCTCTTTAAGGCTAAGTTCCCTGTGAAGAAGAAACCTGAAAAATCAGTTGTTTCTTACCATCTAAAATCTATTTAAATTACCTAATGAAAATGAATGGATTAATAGTAATACCTGACATTTTTTAAACATGTATTGTGTGTAAGGTGACATACTATTGTGTTATGTAATCCTCATATCTGCCTTAGGAATAATCAGATATCTGCTACACAACTGAAAAACTGAATTGAGGTTTGAAAAGAACAAAGAAACTGCAGGAGTTTCTACAGTGATTTGGCAGTAGCAGAGGCCTTAAGACCCTTCTCTGCTGGTCTTTGTGCTCCAAGTAGACAGCCCTTGCATTAAAGGACTTTGTGTAGCAAATGATGAGAAACTGCCACTTCCCTTAGAGTATAGACTGCTCTGACACTATATGCAAATGACCTTTTTTGTTTTTTTGGAGATGTTTGCTCCTTGAGGGCAGGTATTCTGTTTTTCCTATCAATTATTCAATATCACCAGAAATCCTGACTGACATTAACACTACATAGTTTCTGAAAATGCATGAACAAATGACAAATCTTATTAGTTTTTGAAGTTCACAGATTGATACCATTTCAACTTTTATTCCATTCACAAACCTGATTTCCCCAAGAAGATCAACACTTATATAATAATCTCTTGCAGGTCAGCTCACTTTTACTAAACAATGCTTTAATCATTTTATGCATATTATTCACTTAAACATTAAATAGGATATACTACTCTTGTCTCCATTCTGAGTTGAGAAATTTGAGACAAAGTTATATTTTGAGTTTATATGCTCAACATCTGCACAATAGCTCCCCTGAAAAGCCTAAAAACTACATTTGACAGGCCTTTCCACTACGGTAATCCCCCTGTTGCACTAGGCAAATGTTGACAAATACTGTATTGGAAGTCACAAACTTATCAACAGATACTGTATATTAGCAGTGGGAGGAATAAAATGGTAATATGAAAAAAATATTTATCCAAAAGAATCAAAAACTTATGTTTGCAAAAAATCTGTCTGTGAATCTTCGTAGCAACTTTATTTACTATTGCCAATGCTCAGTGAAATAAGTCAGAAGGAAAAAGAAAAATATTGATGCTTTCACTTATAGGAGGGATACAGGGGAACCAAATAAGACATCGGGGAAAAGAATAATAACAATACAAAACACAACAAAACAAAAACAGACAATTATAAATCAGAGACATCCTGCAGGGGAAGAGGCAGGAGAGGGATCAGAGGGAGGGAGGGAGGCGCACAGGGAAATGAGGTGATGTTGCACAGGTGCATTGGTGAAGGAAATTCTATGGGGACTACACCTGAGGGGACAAAAGAAAAGCAAACACTGTTTAAAAATGAACAATGATATAAAATATAAATAAACAAATAAATAAATAAATAAATGTAAACAAATAAACAAGTAAATAAAAAAATGAATGATCAAGTTGTGAAAAAACATAAAGGAACCTTAAAAGCATAGTTTTAAGTAAAAGAACAAATTCTAAAAGAATACATATTTTATAATTTCACATCTTATGACACTCTGGAAAAAGCAGAGCTATAGAGAGTGTAAATTTCTCTGGTTGCCAGGAGTTCAGGGAGTGGAGGTGGGAACCTAGAGATAACAGCTGTAGCACAGATAACAAAGGGTTTTTAGGTGAGAAATACTATAATGTATGGTATTGTAATGACAAATATATAATAAATGCATTTAGCATAAATAATAGGACTTAAACACACAGAGCTAACTCCAAGGGAACTGTGAACTTTGTTAATGATCATGTATTGCTATTAGTTAATTAATTGCCATTAATCATAAATCATGTATTTGTATCTACACTAATAGAAGACTCAATAATAGGGGAACTGTGTATGTAATAGGGGCAGAGGTGTATGGGAACTCTTCATAAATTCCATATTATGTTTTTCTGTAAAACTGCTCTAAAAAGTATTTAAGCTAAAAAAAATTAGTTAATTAAAATTAAAGAAATGTCCTTGAAGGCATGGACTTTTATACTGGATAAGGTTATAGAATGACCTAGTAGCTGCTCTACATAAGCAGGTCAATAGAGCTTGGAATATACCAGGGACAAATGTAAACTTAAATTTTATAAATAATACAGATGCTTTACTACATTCAATATAATATCCTATGTCCAACATTTACTCTGAAATAAATAATTTCATTACAAAGTGATTTTAGCTAGATTTAGGTTGCTAATTCAATATTTTGCTTAAAATATTCTAACTAGAAAAATGAGCTTTCAGAAGAGGCATTGAAAATGTATGAAGAAACTGCAATGAATATTGACATATTAAGAATGCACTTTGATTTGATCCACCACAAATCTTTCAGCTCCAGTAGTCTTTTGAATGAACAATTTAACAGGTAGAATTCAAGCCAGAAACAACAACAAAAATGCCAATGCAATAATTCTTTGGAGAAAAGGCAGACAGCAATGTTAGGGGATAGCAGGGTATTTAACTTCAAATATGTGAACGTTGACTCAGAACCTTCAGCAATAACAAACAAGAACAAGAGCAACATCACAACCCAAGAGAAAAGGGAACTGCAATGTTGATTAAAATGACAGAATGCTATGACCCTTTAATGAATTCTATATTATAACTGTCACAAAGGATTGGGATTACTTGGGCTTGAGGTTAGGACTTTTGTCCCCCCGACCAAAGTTCTCCAACCAGAGACTTCATGGAATTTGATTAGGGAATTTCCAGACAAATCACAGGGAAAATAAATTAAATGTTATTGCTGTACAGACATATGACAGCAGGATGTAGATTCATACCTGAATCCAATGAGAGAGGAAAGACTGGATAAGAAGCTAAATATGAATTCACAATTGCCCAGCCACCAGAAAGACCATGAAGAATAGGAAAAATACAATGGTAGGGAAAAATGGAAGGACCAAAAAGATTAATACAGATGTAAGAAAAATTGATAACTTTGTATGAACAGAGTTTATAATACATGGAAGAAACACAGTGACAGCAGCAAGGTGGTCCTCATTACTATAGGCTTCTGCAAGTTTTGCAGACAAGACTATAGAAGACAAAAATGTTAAAAAATCAAGTCATCATACAAGGAACATACCTCAACATCCTAAAGGTCATATATGACAAATTTTTCTCAATGGTAAAAAGTTAAAAGCATTTCCATTAAGCTCTGGAACAAGACAAGGATGTCCACTCTCACCACTGCTTTTCAATATAATACTGGGAGTCCTAGCCAGAGCAATAAGACAAGAGAAAGACATATGAGGAATCCAAATAGGGAAGGAAGAAGTTAAAATATCACTATTTGCAGATGATATGGTACTATGCATAGAGAACCCCAAAAACTCCAAGGAAATACTAATCAAACTAATAAGCTTAGTAAAGTTGCAGGATACAAAATTAACACACAAAAATCAGTAGCCTTCCTATACATAAACAAAATATCTGAAGAAGAAATAAAGAAAACCATCCCTTTTATTATTGAAACAAAAAAAAAATCAAATACTTGGGAAGAATAAACCTAACAAAAGAGGTAAAGGACCAACAATACAAACTATAAAACACTGTTAAAAGAATAGAAGAAGACAAACGGAAATGGAAAGACATCCCCTGATCATGGGTTGGAAGAATTATCATTATCAAAAGGGCCATCCTACCAAAAGCAAGTTACAGATTCAATGTTAGTCCAATAAAAATTTCAGTGATATTCTTCAAAGAAATAGAGCAAATATTGATGAAATTCATATGGAGCCACCAAAAACTCCAAATAGCCAAAGCACTCCTGAAAAAAATAGAAGGGAATGGAGGTAACACACTCCCAGACTTCAAACTATACCACAAAGCCATAATAATCAAAACCATATGGTATTGGAACAAGAACAGACACACGGACCAATGGAACCAAATAGAACATCCAGAAACAAACCCAAAGATATACGGTCAACTAATCTTTGACAAAGGAGCAAAGACTATGCATTGGAGCAAAGAAAGTTTGTTCAATAAATGGTGCTGGAAAAACTGGGTCACTACATGCAAAAGAATGAAGTTTGAGTATTCCCTCACACGATGCACAAAAACCAACTTAAAATGGATTAAAGAACTAGACATAAGACCTGAAACCATAAAATACATAGAAAGAAATATAAGCAAACCTCTACATGACATAAACCTCAATAACATCTTTAAAGACACATGACCAAAAGCAGTAATATTGAAGGCAACAATAAACAGCTGGGACTACACCAAATTAAAGAGCTCTGTACAGCAAAAGAGATAGTAACCAAAACAAAGAGACACCCCACCAATTGGGAGAAAATTTTTGCACACAACACTAATGATAAAGGACTGATCACAAAAATTTACAAAGAGCTGATGAGACTCAACAAAAACAAAGTAAATAATCCAGTCAAAAAAATGGGCAGAAGAGCTAAAAAGGAACTTCTCCAAAGAGGAAATGCAAATGCACAATAGGCGTATGAAAAAATGTTCAGCATCACTTGTAATCAGGGAAATGCAAATCAAAACTACAGTGAGATATCATCTTACACCAGTAAGAATGGGACACATTAAACAAAACTCTCAACAACAAATGTTGGTGAGGATGTGGAGAAAAAGGAACTCTCCTGAACTGCTGGAGGGAGTGCAAACTAGTCCAACCACTATGGAGAGCTGTGTGGAGATTCCTCAACCTGGTAAGATGGAGCTCCCATATGATCCAACAATTCCACTCCTAGGTATTTACCCAAATGACAGAAACATTAATTCCAAAGGGCACCTGCATCTCTATGTTTATAGCAGCACTATTTACAATAGCTAAGCTCTGTAAACAACCCAAATGCCCCAAAATAGATGACTGGATCAAGAAGATGTGGTACATATACACCATGGAATATTACTCAGCAATCGAAAAAGAAAAACTCATTCAATTTGCAGCAACATGGATGGAGCTGGAAGGGATCATGCTCAGCAAAATAAGCCATAAAGAAAAAGATAAATACTGGATCGTCTCACTCATAGCAGGAATTTAGAAAACCTAAATAAGAGACCAGGAAAAAACCTGACTATGATAAAGTAAAAATCAAAATCAACAAGAAACTATAAACCATAGACACACTATGGGGTGAGGGTGGTGGAGAGGAGGGAATAGGACCAAAACACTGGGGTGGGGACTGTATGTGTACTATAACCAAGATGAAAATTCATACATTGTACAAAAATTAAAAATGATGTAAAATGTATAAAAATGATAAATTTACAAATAAAATCAATACAGCAAAGGAAAAAAAAATCAAGTTATCATGTACCCAGTCACACACCAATCTGTTAGAGGAAGAACACAGCTCTTCTTTATATACAGATAACAAATCTGGCAGAATAACCTTTTCCTTCTATGGGAACAGGTCTGACCATTGTCTTTCAGCTAAGAATTATCTTCAAGGGGATAGGACAAATGAGAAACCTGGATGTGGCTAAGAGCTGAAGACCTGAAATAAAAGACAAATCCCTCTTCTGAGAATTACCTGTTCATTTTTCTCAGCTATATATACTTTCCTAAACAGTCTGTCAATAGCTGATCTCTGATTCCTACCAGTCCTTCTGTGATGTACTCAGATAAAATAGCTAACTAGACCCACCCATAAGCTGACCCACTCGGTCCATCTTATACATAGTCTCACCTGCTGTCTCAAATAATCCAAAAGATGCTCTGTGCTCACTCTCTTCACCTTACGATCAGGTAATACAGAGCAAGTTAAGGATAGAATAGACAAAGAGAATAAAGAAACAGTGGAAAGGAGTGTGGGAGAGCAGAGGAAAGAAATGGTTTATTTTATTTTGGAAATCTCTCTGTTTTCAAATGAAGTTTATGGTTACTCAAAGTCAAAGGAGTATTCACATTATATGAAACTATGATTCAGGGAAAATAATTTCATAATATATCTGTTTCCTTTTAAAATATATTGCCCATGAATCTCAATGGGTTCGGTGGTGACCTTGAGAAATAAATCAAGAAAATCATCCCTTGTATAATTACATCAAAAAGAATGAAATAACTAGGAATAAACCTTTCCAAGAAGGTGAAGGAACTATTAAAATATATTCTTTTTTAAACTCTTTGAAGATTTAATATTGCTTAAATGGCCACTTTACCCACAACAATACACAGATTCAATGGAGCCCTTGATCAAAAGTCCAATGGCATTCTTCAAAGAAATACCACTGAAATTTATATGGAACCCCAAAATACCCCATGGTGCCAAGGCAATCCTGACTAAAAAGAAGGGAGAAATTACACTCAAACTTAAGATTATACTGCAGAGCTAGAGTAATCAATACAGTATGATACTGAAATAAAAACAGACTCCAGAAAAATGGAATTGAATTGAGAGACCAGAAATAAATCCACACTTATGTGGACAGTTTATCTATGACAGAGAACTTAAGGGTATATAATGAAGAAAGGAAAGTCACAAATGGTGCTGGGGAAACTGGACAGCCACATGCAGTAATATGAATCTAGATCACTCTCTCATACCATACACAAAAATTAACTCAAAATGGATTACATTGAGATTTAAGACCTGAAACCACACACACAAAGAAAACAAAGGCAATGAACATGACTCTCGTTTCATGTGACTCAAATGACAAGGAAACAAAGCAAAAATAAACAAATGAGACTATATCAAGCTATTTTTTTAAGACATCATCTACAGAATCATATCTGAAGTGCATGAAAGTCCATGTGGGAGTTGTTCACTGGATAGCATCAGAAAGTTCCTAGTTCTACTGTGATCCCCACCCCCGTTGTTAATTAATATTCTTACTTTATGATACTATAGTTTTAAAACTCTGAATTTGTAATTTACATTTTTAATAACTTTATCCCATTTCCATTATCATATACTTTATTTCTAAAGATATATTACACATGAGCCACTCTAGGGCATAATGCCCTATTTTTATCATTACCTGGTTAAACACAGAGTTGGATGTTTAAATGGTGAAATTATTTAGTACATATGTGAGTTAATACTCAATGATGAACACTTGAGACATATTATAATGCTGCTACTTGAATTAAAAATGTTAAAAAATGAAAAATAAAAACAATAAAAATGATTTGCTCATAGTTCTGCAACTACTTTTTGCCTTCAGAAGGGCTTTTTTAATTACTCAAACTTAAAGAGCTTAGATGTAGAAGGAATGGGAATGAAATAGAGTTGCAGTAATTTTGTAAGAATAAAAGTACAGATTTATTCCAAAAGATTAAAGTAGCTATAGATTACTTAATGGGGAAACATATTAGTAAAACTGGACACCTATTTTTCATATTGCAGCTTGTTGACATACACTTGGTGCTTACTTATCCTTTCATTTTTGGGGTAAAAAGACATGAGAATAAAGGAAAATCAGTGACACAATTTTGCTAAGAAAACCCTCATTTATCTTTCAAAACATAAATTTAACAATGTATATTCAAACTCATTCCAGTGACCTTGAGATCATTTATGATTTGAAGATGGAAAAATAAAAAAGATATATAAGGTTCCTTAGAGGGCACTCTATTTGATTTATAATATATCTTAATGTTCTGTTTAATACAATTATTAATAAGATAGAAAATTTTTCTTATATTCATATATGAACCATGCATAGAATCAAGTGAATAAGTAAGCTTTAAAATACCGCAAATTAAAAATATACTTCAATTTGAAAAGACATGAACTTTGCTAGGATTTTATTGGTCTTGCCATTTAGATAATAGTAACTCAATTCCATCTACCATAGTTTCTGATATCCTGTGATTTATAACATGGATTTAAATGATGAGGATGATTTATCATCCTCTACCCAAACTCTGGAAACATTTCAAATAGATATAATTTTAAAAGAGCTTTTATCTTCTAATCTCAGTGTGACAGAGTGTGTTCATAATGTTTTGATGATGAGGTGGAGAAAAATTTTAACTTCAAAAAAGAATTCAGGAAATAGAATAATTAAGCAAAACATATGGGATGATATAATAATACTGGCAGTCATCCTAGACATCAATTTTGAAGTTAAGGAGAAGAAAGTGAAAGAGCTCTGCTATAACAAGGGAGAAAAAGTTTTAAGAACTTAGAAATAAGCAATTTATCACTCTTAGTAATGGGATTCTCTGTATCAACATCATTATCTCTCCATAGTTACTAAACAAAAATTAAAATAAGATTTCTTCTGCCCATTTCTGTCTAATGTAAGGGTAATTGTTAACATGCTGAAAGCTTAGGAAGTTGTGGGTGGACAGAAGTCATGTTTCAGATGGAACCTTCATTCATGAGGACAGAGAGCTGGAGGTAACTACTAATTCTATGTGGAATGAAATACAATTGCATTGTACTGGACTTTGTGTCCAAATGTTATGGTTAGCCACATACTCAGACACAGAATGAGAAGCAAATAACCAGGATGGTGAAAAGAAGTAATAGCCTAAAATGCTGCATGTCAGAAAGAATTTTTAAGAATTTAAATTAAAAATGAAATGTAAAGTCCAGTATGGGTAACATTCTAGAAAAACAAGCATTTCTATATAATTCTGGTGGGAAAGTAATTCCAATTTTTATAGGACAATTTGTAATTTGTAGAAAGATACAACATATGACTCTATAGTTTTTCTTTTGGAAAAGAATGATGCAATGATTAAAATATGTATATAGATCTAATTGCAAGGATGATTGTTCAAAAAGATGTTTGCATATGTAGAAAACTAGAAATACCCTGAATTTTCAAAAATATGGTATTGTTAGAACAATTTTGGTACTGTATGAAATTATAGACTCTGGAGTGATTATAATGATGCCATAGAACCTGATTTTTTACATAGAAGGACATATATGATACCTTGTTTTGTGGTGATAAAATGGTGTATTAGCAATGAAGATTATGGTATAATCTTAAATAAAAATGCTATATATGATAAGGTATTCAGAAGAATATAAGCTGTTACAATCTGTAAATTACAATTTTCTTGTGTTGATAGTACATGTAATGGACTTTATTTACTTGTATATTGTCTATTTCACCAATTAGAACCTATGCTCTGTGAGTTCACTATGCTGTCATGGGTTCTGACTCTATTCCAGTGTCTACTTCGGTGCCTACAAAGAGCTCCATAAAACATCATTCTTTTTACATAAAATTGCCTCTGATCTCTGACATGTTTTCTATAACACAATATTACATGCCATGAACAACAACAAAAAAAGCTTCAGTCATGCCAAATACCAGCTACAGGTGGTTAAATCAAGCTTAATGTGCAGGTCAGGGAACAGATGAAGGGACATGAGACACCTCTGTGTGCACTTTGTTCTAACTCACCACTCTATTTAAATCAGAGAACAAAGAACATTATGAAAATAAAGGCCTTTCAAAGAAGGTCCACTAATCGGTCAATTCAACAAATCAGCATATGCCATTCATATCTTTGCTGTCAGTAGCTATAAATAATGCTCTGATTCATAAAATATCAGTTTTTAAGCAAATCCCCTTGTTGTATCAAAACTGCTTCTGAATATTTACTTTTATAGATAACCTTCAAATTAATATTAATATATTGGTGGGAAAAGCTATTTATTTTCACTGATAATGAATGTGAAATGGAATCATCACAAATGTTCACATCACATAAATAATAGCTGGAAGAACTGGGACAATTTAGTCTGTAAGACTAGAAAAAAACACACAGGAGGGCATTCCATCACTTCAAATACTGACTTCTGGGAAGCATTTTAGACTTAAAAAATAAAAGGTCTACAAAGGAAGAAATGAAATTCAGTGGTGGGAATTCTAAGAAAACAGTTTCAAGTTCATTCCCAGGACTGATTTCTAATAGTGATTATGACACATGCAATATATCTGAATTTCCTGTATTTTACAGAGAACAGAATATTGACATGTCTTTCTCAACAGATTGAAAGGAAGCACTGGGGCTATGATTTCCAGTTCACCTTTCCATCCCTCAGAGGTAGCAGAGTACAAAAGGATGCGGTGAGCCCCACTGACTACTCAGTGGGTTGTTGCAAAATTATTCATCTCCAAAATAAGAGTCAAATCAAAAGTTCCATTTCCAATACACTTTCCACCAAGTTGTGTAAATAGCTGTTCATTTTCCCCGTTGAGGTCCCATAATTTCATTGTATTTAAAATGAGTGTGTAAATGTGTATAGCTACTTAGAGCAATGATTAGATTTTACAACAGTTTATTTGCTAATGCCATTTCATAGGTCAAAATCCTTCAATAACTCATTACTCCCTGGATAAAAGCTGAACTCATCATCATTTGGGATGTGTTTGCTGATTATTTTTTGAGTTCCAACTCTTACTATTGAACTCACCCCCCGCAACACTAGTGAGCCTCTAGACATTCATTTACAGTATTGAGGTAACAATGGTTTGTAACAGAGTTTATAATTTGTGGGTACCGATTCACATGTCTTCAGTTGTATGCTTCTGTCAACAGTTTCTAAGCAAATCCCCTTGGAGTATCAAAACTGCTTCTGAATATTTACTTTTATAGATAACCTTCAAATTAATATTAATATATTGGTGGGAAAAGCTATTTATTTTCACTGATAATGAATGTGAAATGGAATCATCCCCAAAAAAGCAAAATTTATGAATCTTCAGTTACAACACTGCCTCCACCAATATGGCGGCCACTATCCTTCACCCTAGTGAAGTCTGCTTCTCCCCTTGCTTCTACACCCTACTGGGTCTGTTTCTCCCCTTGCTTCTCTCTCCATAAGGTAGTTTCATTTCCATAGGAAGATTTCTAGGGTGTGTTTTGTTTTAATTTTTCTATTCTTTTGTTTTGTTTCTCCCTAGTCCACACATGAACAAAATCACCCAGTATTAGTCTCTTTCTCCTTTCGACTTACTAGCAAGCATTACACCTCTAGCTTCATTAAAAGGGTTTTTTAATAGCTAAGTAGTATATCATATCTTCTTAATTCACTCACCTTCCATTGGATACTTAGATTCTTTCCATAACTTGACTATTGTAAATAGTGCAGCAGTGAACATAAATGTGCAACTATCCCTTCATATTATCATTCTTACATCTTACAGGTAGATACCTAGGAGGGAAATGCAAATCAAAACCACTGTGAAGCAACACCTCACACCTGTGAGAATGACCTATAATTAAAGATCAGAAAGAAAAAGTGTTGGCAACAATGTGAAGAAAAGGGAATCCTTGTACACTGTGGGCAAAAATATAGATTGGCCCCACCCCATAGAAAACAGTATGTAGTTTTCTCAGAACATTAAAAATAGATCCAGACTTTCTTGCCATCACATCATTACTACTCTTGCTTTAACTGTGGAGTCATTGCTTTCCCAGTTTCTCCTAACTACTTACAGTTTTGGTCTTGCTTTGGATATCACATCTTCTAAAATCACTGATTTCCATATCTGGATTATAACTTCTGGCAGCATCCCATTCTTTTTTTTTTTTAAGTTTTTTTTTAAAGATTTTTATTTATACAAGAACCGGGGTACAGGCCAGATGTGCGGGAAGGTGAGAGGATTCAGCAGAAACAGAGTGGGGAACAGAACAGGCAGACTGACTGAAATACACTGCTGAGGGGAGCAGCGGGTGAGACAGGAGAGGTCTGCCACGCCATGTGGGACCCTCGCCAGCAAGCCGGGATCGAACCGATGCTGCAGAGGCTGCGGGCAGCCTCACAGAGCTATGCTCAACTGCCTGCGCCACCAGGGGAAGCCCGTCATCCCATTCTTATCCTATCCCAAACTACAGTGGCTCAGTTTCTTTAATTTTCTTTCTCCCTTACCAAATTATAAATTCCAGGGGGACTAATATAAACTCTATCTTTTGAAATTTCATATTGCCATTAGCATGGAACAAGCACATAGCAAGGACTCAATAAATATTAAATGAACAACCGATTGTTAGCTTTTTTGCAAGACATGAATCAATGAGCTCCTAGAAGTCTATTTTCTCTTCAACCATGTGTACTAGCACAGGAAGAAATCCACAGAGTAAACAGGATTAGATTGAATTTTTTAATGTTTCTCCTGATATACCCTGGCATCCATATGTAGTCATTCTCCCTCTCTGTTTCTCACGTGTATGTGCATGCATACACACACACACACACACACACAGATGTTTCTCTTACCAGAAATACCTGCATTCATTTTGCGACCTCAGTCCAGTCAGGGCACTCACCTGAAATGTTATATTGACAAAGCTGTCTGTCATCTGTGTCTGCCCTGCATTTGCTAATAGGTATTCAGGATGTGTCCATGGAACCATGTGGCTGGTTTTGGCTATCACTTACCCTTTGAGTACCTTTGGTAATTGGCTGTGTTGACAGAAGCAGCCAACATTTCGTATTAGGGTTCCAGTGAGTGCATCATGCGTTGATTGCTTTCTCTGTCAATTCATTCTGGTTGCTCAGTAATGAAATTGAAATGAAACCATCACAAATCGGTAGCTCATCAAATCTAAAGCAAGACAGACAGCCTATTCCTTCTGACTAGGGGATAGTCCACGTGGGTGAGTTTTAGCCTCTATAGCTTAATGCATAAACACATTTTCTGGAAGGAGGATGGGAAAAAAAAAGGTTGTGAAATATTCTTAAGTATATGAAGCCTACATGTATAACTTCACAATCTGATCATTCATGAGGAACTATAGCCAAGTCATTGTGTGTGTTGTTGTTGTTCAATTTGGTATCTACACCAAATTGCATGTGTATGTACATACATGTATGTATGTACACACATACATGTACATGTGTGTATGTAGTATATATGAAATAATACATTTATTCTGAAATAAATACCTATTACTTTCAGACAAAGAAGAGAAGTTCTGATGGAAATATGGAAAACTGGTAGCAAGTTTGAAAGTGAAAGAAATCTAGTCAACCAAACAAATTCTGCAATTTTAGGAACAAATTCTGGAATTGCAGTGCCTGTAGTACTTAAAACTATTTGCTAAAACATCAGATAACCACTCAAGAACACCAAACAGAAATAGATTTCCACATTTTCTCCACACACCCATTAACCATGGAGTCTTACTCCTCAGAATCCCAAAGGCAAACTGAACTTCACTGTGAGTTTAAAATATACCAATTTCCTTCCCACTTGCTGATGTGAGAAGTTGGTGCTGCATAATGCCCTGCCTACTTGAAAATTATTTTTTTCTAGATATTTCAGTAACCATCTATACTTTTGTAGTATATTTGGTATTTGCTGTTTCATAAATTATGTGTTTGAGCCTTACAACTACCCACTGGAGTTGATCAGGTAAAATATTTTCTTTCTTTTTTTGAAGACTTATTTATATATGCATACAAGCACTGGGGTACAGGCCAGAGGTGTGGGGTGGGGTGAGAGGATTCACAAGAGACAGAGTGGGGAACAGAACAGGCAGATTGACTGAAATACACTACTGAGGAGAGCAGTGGGTGAGTCAGGATAGGTCTGCTGCTCCATGTGGGTTGCTCCCTGGATGGGGATCAAACTCGTGCTGCAGTGGCTGTGGATATCTTCATAGGTTGCATCTTAACCCCTTGCGCCACCAGGGAGACCCCAGGTAGAATATTTTCTTCCCATTTCACATGATAGAATTGAGACTATGACCAGTGTTTACTCATGACAAAATGGAACTAGAATGCCTATCCCTGGATGCACCTCAATGCCCCAATACTTTCCCCAGAAGATGTATATGGCATCCAGAAATGTCAAATGAAATCACTTGGATGATGGTCAAATTAGGAACATAAAACCTAATCTTCTTCACATCACTGAAATAGGTTCCAAGAGTTCATACATGTACGCTCTTCTCACCAAATAATACACAGCCCAAGATCATTCCCAATGAGTTAGCAAATTGATGCACATAAAAAGAGGAAAGAATTTATATATATATATATATGTATATAAATTTAAATATATATGAAGATTTATTTATTTATGTATACAAGAACTGGGGTACAGGCCAGATGTGCGGGAGGGGGAGAAGATTCACCAGAGACAAACCTGGGAACAGAACAGGCAGACTGACTGAAATACACTGCTGAGGGGAGCAGTGGGCAAGACAGGAGAGGTCTGCTGCACCATGTGGGGATCTCAACGGCTGGCTGGGATTGAACTGGTGCTGCAAAGGCTGTGGACAGCTTCACAGCACTGTGCTCAACCGCCTGCACCACCAGGGGAGGCCCTAATATATATATATATATATATATTATTATTTTAAAATTAAACAAATTCTGAGTATCAGTTGTCTTCTATGTATTAACCTATTTAAATCTCACAGAATTCTTTGAACATTGAATATGTTTCCTTTCAAGTTATAAACAAAGAATTAGGGACATGCCAAAGAGGGTGAGCAACTTGTTCTAATATCTGGTAGAAAGCAGGTTTATAACAAGGTGCTTTACACTAGGTCACACCACCTCACCTCAAGTCTACATACAGGTGTCTTGACAGAAAGTATTTATGCAACTTCTTGCCTAATGTGTTAACAGATAAGCTATTATTTTATTGGAAATAGTAAAATGTAGTCCAGGTTGATCGTTGTGATGAATTTGAACTTGAGCGTGAGTTGTAGTTGGTATTCTCACCAAATGACTTGACCAATATGTCTTCATTTTCCTATAACACAAGTGACTTGAATATGATTATTTACATTATTTATTCAAACTCTAAATTCATATCAAATAATTGTATATAGTTCCTGATCTGTAGTACAAATGAATGCTTATGGCAGCAATTGTCTCCAAGGCAGCTGATAGCATAATTAGACAAGAATCAGGATGACAGCTTCAGATAAACTAAATTAGCAAGTCAAAAATTCAGTGAAAGTTATTAAAACTCAGAATTATACCTCAGAAAACAATTGTCTTTAATATGTGTCCCCATTTTGTTATGAACAATAAAAAACATGCTTCAAAGCTGCCATATTTTAAATATTTTAAATCAGAAGTAATGAAGAATAAGATCATTTATGTACTAATGCTGATGCACTAATTTCTATAAGCAAATAAACATTAACATAAGGCCAGTGTGGCATATTACAATTGGACAATTTGTGCCAAATTGTGCCAAATTGTGGAATCACAGATCCATAGAACAGAGAAACAGAACAGAATCAACAGCATAAAGACTTCACCTCATTTAATATTTTTTTTTCCTCTTCTATTTGAAAGAATTCAGATCTGATAGTTCATGTTTCAAAATGGCCTTTTGTTTATATTACCAGAAGCAAAAAAATAATCAATTCCTATCATAAATCTTAAAGTGGAAGAGGACATTGGACTAATCATCTCAATCTCTGTGGATGCAGAAAATGAAGTCCAGGGAGGTGAAGTGATGCACAAAATTATACAGAATTGGTTTCCAGGAAGAAACTCCACACTCCCTATCTCTGAAATTCAAGTCCACACAAATGTTTCCATTACACAGCATGGAGAGTTTCCTATATCAGATTAACAGACTCTTGCAATCACAGCCCTCAAGATGCTCATGGCCCTCACAATGACGCAGCATGGGCCATCCTTAGTGCTCTTAGAATTTGTAGGCAGAGTGTGAAAAAGTCCCAAATAATCTCCTGGTTTATGGGAAAACTGAGGCTAAGGTTGTCTTGTTTCCAGTTCACAAGCAGTCATGCCAGCAGTCTTGTAGCTGACCCACATAGCTTAAAATGCATAGTTGGCTGAGGTTAGTAGAATGAGGCTTAGCTGAGCCTAGCCTAAT
This sequence comes from Talpa occidentalis, assembly GCF_014898055.3. Taxonomy (NCBI): domain Eukaryota; kingdom Metazoa; phylum Chordata; class Mammalia; order Eulipotyphla; family Talpidae; genus Talpa; species Talpa occidentalis. The sequence goes on along the minus strand of NW_023603184.1, from coordinate 9,556,262 downwards.
TGACACAATCATGAGCTAAATAAAGAACAGTCCTAGGTTTAGTGATGCCCTCTAAATTAGAGCTAAATCTGTGGATAAAGCCAGTGGGTGATACTATTCAACCATTTGTTATGCCAGACATTTTGACTCCTTCTTCTTCCCTCCATGTTAAACTATGCATCAGCCCTGCGATTCTACCTCTTAAGTGCTTTTTCTTTTTTTTTTTTTTTTAATTTTATTTTTATATTCCCCATACAATTGCAACCCCCTTATTTTGACCCCAAGCCCTCCCCTCCCCGCCCTCCACCCCTCATAGAGTGTCTCTGGTTCATAGTTGTTTGTTGATTGTGATTTTTACTTTCTTACAGTTATTCATTTTCCTGGTACCTTATTTAAGTTTTCTAGATTCCTGCTATGAGTGAGACCATCCAGTATTTTTCCTTTTCTTTCTGGCTTATTTCGCTGAGCATGATCCCTTCCAGCACCATCCATGTTGCTGCAAACTGCATGTGTTTATCTTTTTTGAATGCTGAGTAATATTCCATGGTGTATATGTACCACATCTTCTTTTTTTTTTTTTTTTTTTATATAAGAGGCAACCATGTTATTACTAAACTTACTTTTTTTTTTTAAATATTAAATTTTATTTTTATATTCCCCCATACAATTGCAAACACCCCATTCTGACCCCAATCCTTCCCCTCCCGGCCCCCCCCCCAAAAAAGTGTCTCTGGTTCATAGTTTTTTGTTGATTTTGATTTTCACTTTCTTATATTCATTTTCCTGGTCCCTTATTTAAGTTTTCTAGATTCCTGCTATGAGTGAGACCATCCGGTATTTTTCTTTTTCTTTTTGCTTTTTCTGACTTACAAATGAACTGCTCTGTTTCTCCTAATACCTCCCCCTCTATCCTAGGCCTGAATGATTTTTTCTCGGCCTTTCCTCCAGTGATCCTGTCTCCACCCCTGTTAGCCTTTAATTATATTCTATGCCATAGCTTAGGGGATGGGCTGGAATTCATATCTGATAGTAATATTCCTTCATTTAAAATTCTCAATAACTTTCCATTATCCTTCAAATACAATGCAGATTTCATAGGTTGGTGAGACAACTACTCTCTTGCTTTTGCTTTTATATCTGATAATAATTCATATCTGATAATAATATTCCCTCATTTAAAATTCTTGATGACTTTCCATAATACTTCAAAATACAATGTAGATTTCATAGGTTGGTGAGGCAAATACTCTTTTGATTTTCCCTTTAGTATAGAGTCTATAGACTCTCCCTTCCAAAATTCAAGTGAGTAGGCATGAGACAACCTGACTGGAGATAGTATTTCTCAAGATGATCAAGTGACCAAGTTCTTGACAATAGAATATATACAACTTTATGTCAGTTCCTTAAAAGGAGAGTTTGTGTGCATTTTTCTCATTTCTTCTGGCAGGGTAGAAATGAGAGGTGGGTGAGCTGACTGGGACCACACTTGGGCAACACCCTAGGGGCCAGGGGGAGGAATTGGGAGGAGGGATTGGGTACTCTGGATCATGTGATAGAACAAAGCTGCCTGCTCCCCTGTGCCATTCACCTTCCCCTGTGTGGTTACCAGAGAGAGAATACAGTTTCCATCTAGTTTGAGACACCGACACCGTGTCTAAGGTCTCTTTTTAGTTTCCTTATCTTGTTGTAGTTAATTAAGTTAGTCCTTGCTTACTAGTCACTTAAGAGTTAAGTAAGGCCTCACTTAACATCATCCACTGGTTCTTAGAAATTACAAATTTCAATGCAAAGACATAAATCAACACCAGATATTCAAATAATGTTCTTTTGTTCAGTGGGCAGGATTTCTTTTCTCTCATTAAGGGAATAATGAAAAGAGAAACAAAATGAGGTCACTCGAGGACATTCTGTATATTGCTTCCTCAAGTCACTGCCAGATGGTCCCATCACTCTTTTTCTTCAAATCTGCTCTTCTCCCTCTGCAGCTGTAATAAAATGCTATTTACCTTCTAGAGCATCCACCTAAACTTTTACCTGAGCCATTCCTCAGTTCAATTCTTGTCCATTTCTTTCCTTCCCCTTCAGTGATTAAACATTAAGTTTAACTAGTATTTCTTCTATTCAACCTTCCCTCTGTCCCCTTAGTCTGAGTGAAGTTCTTTCTCATCATGTGCTGCTATCATATTCAGACTCATTCCATTATATCACCAAGGATGTTAGTTTGTATTAGTTTGTTTGCCTCTCTGATTGAACAATGAATTCTGGGAACTCACTGTGGGGAAAAAAAAATCATTCACTATCATACCCCCAAAAGTGAACTGGATGCCTAATATGTATTCGGGATTATACATATTCATTGAATAAATTAATGTGAAAGTATAGCAACAAGACTGGAATAAAAATATATTTTAAAAACCCAGCTGTTTCTTCAGTCTATGGGAGAGTGGATTACAAATGATTTTATTTAACTTAATTTTCATTTTCTAAATTCTCTAGAGTGTGCATAAGTTATTTTGTATTCACAAGACCCAAAATAACAACACAGTTTTGAAAAACATGCATCAGATAAAAACTTCTAATTGTGACTTACATACAACTAGAAATATAAACATTACCTGGATATCATATAATATATATTGTATGCTATCTAAAATATGTTTCTTTCTACTAGTCAGAACAACTATAATATGATTAGGTGAGCAACAGGGAATGGGCAATACAATAATTGACCAATTTTGAAGTTATATCCCCAGACGGATGTAGAAAATTGATATGAGCTTCTCTTCCCTTTCTCTCAGATGAATTTGTGTGTAATAAGATATATACTGAGAATGATGGATGTGGGCTACATATATCTCCTAGGTTCTTGTTTGCAAAGGATTTGTTGCCCAGCCTTCCATCAGGTTATCATAAAAGCTTTAAGGATTAGGGTTGTTTTGTAACTGAAATTTTACTCTCTGGAGAAACTTATGATCTAGTCTGAAAGGGTTATTGCACAGGATTGGATTTTATAATTTTTAAAGTATATACTATCCCATTGCTTCTATCCTCCAGAACAAAGTTGTAAGTGTACAATTATGTGGATTTGAGAGAGAGGAATATCTACTGAAAATATTTGTTCTTTACATATCAGGTCAAACTGTAGTTCAAGCACATTGAGTTCTTTGGCAGCAGCTAGAAGATATTCTCTACTTTTCTCCTTTTTGTCCTTGAAATAATTTAGTTGATTTGATTGATTTAGATTGGTGAGCACTCAGTTTTAGATTTCTCATTTCCAAACTCATTCTTCAGGAAGTTAATGTTTCAGTGTATGAAATCAAAGGAAATCTCCCTGAAAATCATCAGTTTAATGAGGATTGGTCATTCATTCTGATGAGTTTCCCTCATTTTCTCCCAGAATGAGGACAAATGTGGCAAACACATTATACACAGAGAAGGCTGGGCTAAGGCAAAGACAGGAATTAATTTAATCTCCTGCTCTAGCTTCCACTACCTACATCATTCAAACCAACAACAGCAACACAAAATTAATGGCTTGACATACTTTTGTATTTAACCTTGAAATATAGTTGGACAATTTAAACCAATTCAACATGCAAATTCAATCAGCATAAAGAATGCATTAATGATTGAGACCAATTTATTTACCAAAATAATGTAAACCTAGTGTAATTGCATCAAACATTGTATAGTTATAACCCAACAGAAGAACACAAAAGGAATTGGGAAAGCTCATAAAAGCACCAGGGGAGGGGGTGTATTTATTTAAAGTACAGCTTAAAATATTAATTATCAACATATTCCCAAATACTGGTTATGCATTCAGATAAATTTCAGAAAATTTACTAATAGTGCATTAATAGATAAAAGGGAAAATTACATCAATCTACTTCTCATAATGACATTTCCCTGTTAAAGCTTTTTTATATCCTAATACTGAAGGAGAAATAAATGCAGCTGATCATATTTGAGATTCCTTTGAATGCCCTTCCAGAAGCTGATGATTTGTCAATGCAATAAAATTGATTATTTCTGTGGTAGTAGCAGAACTTGAATTCTGAGCTCTTGTTGAATTTCCCCCCAACATTTTAACTAAAATTGAATTGACAAATCATAAAACAAAACACATTCTTGAGGTATGGAAGGGAGTTATCACACATTTATCTAAATCATGTACCTCTTGCTTAGATTTTCTATACAAAATACTTTTCTAGAAAGTTCCCTCTATTTAAACACCTCCCATGTCAGGAGACACACTAATTTTAGAATTAGCATATTTTATTCTTGGCCAAATTTATGCTTTTTGTCAAGTTACAAAGTTATCAATATTTACATGAGGGGTCCTCCCTGGTGGCATTAGGGGTTAAGCACAGCACTATGAGCTATCTCCAGCCATTGCAGCATGAGTTTGATACCGGCCAGAGAGATACCAACATGGTGCATCAGAACTCTCCTGTCTCACCACTGCTCCCCTCAGCAGTGTATTTCAGTAGATCTTCCTGTTCTGTTCCCCACTCTGTCTCTGGTGAATCGTTTCATCCCCCCAACCCCCAAACTTCTGGTCTGTACCCAGTTCTCATATGCATAAGTAAATAAATCTTTAAAAAAATATTTACATGCTACCTCACGTGAAACTCCAAGGCAGAGGGCCTTTATGACAAAGCTATGAGCATCACCATTTTTAGCTGAGTATGTAGATTAAGTCACTTTGCTAAGGATCAGAATTAGTAAATGGAGAATAATGTCTAGAGCAAGAGTTGTCTAGCTATGCTCCATGTGCAACCTGCTCTTAGATGCCAAAAAGACCTTTTGCCTATTTAAATTGTTGGAAATAACTAAAAAAATATTTCATGATATATAAGAACTTATAATATTGAACATTCAGTATTCATAAATAAACCTGTATTCAATCATACATTCGTTTTCACATTGTCTATAGTTGCTACTGCACTATGGTTGAGCAACTGTGACAGAGAGGAAGTTTAAATATTTAATATTAGCTTTTACAGAAAAAAAATCTAGAAAAAATATTGTCCAATGGAAAAATAATGGGAGGCACCTATGTATATAAATTTGTTGTAGCCACATTAAAATGTTAATAATACATTTTGCTGAACACAAAATAGTCCATACATTATCACAACATGCAATCAATAAACTATAAATATAGTAGTTTATATTTCTGTGCTAAATATCCTAAATTTACTGCCTATTTTATATTCACAGCTCCTCTCAATTCAGACTAACCATATTTCAAATACCCATAACTGTCTATAGCCAGCAGTGACCATATTGAATGTTAGGTTTAGATGATGCCTTCCCATGTTATACTAACAAACATGTTTATATTTTATTGAGTTCATGCTTCTTGCCCTATTCACTTTAATTCCACCATTGCCTGCTGGATTAAGACCTGTTTCAAGTGGGATTGGGGATCTTGGCTATCATGGTGTAGGAACAAGGCTCTTACTATGGCTGATGGTAATGGTACTGGTGGCAGAATCCTAACACTCTATTTGTGCGTTTCTACTTAAGTTAAAACTCTAAATTCTGAACTGAATCCAGTAATCTAGGTATTTATTTCCACAGTAGAGTAGGGAGAAATGTCATCTCTTTTGTTCTAGAGGTAGTTTTGCTCCAAAACTAATTCCAAATTAGAGGTAGTCTAATTCCAAATAGCTTTCCTGGCAGCTACATCTCACCATTGAGTCTTATTATATCCATAGGAAAATATCACTGCTCTATTTTTTTTTAAGTGTTGTAACACTTAGCCACATAAAATGGCCTTACACTTTAAGCGGAACTTCATTTCTTTCCTTTCTTCTGTGTTGTGACTTAGAAGCTAAGCTCACATGGAACCGTAGTAGTTAAACAATAGGATTGTGCTTCTCTCTCTATAAAACACAGTGTCGGTATTCTCATTTTTAAGGGGAAAAAAGAAACCATGATTGACACTGAACTCAGGTTATAGTATTTAAATATATATGCTTCTGAGTTTTATTGTTAAACAGCTTGGTCATTAAAAGATAAAATGTGTAGCAAACATTGCACTGGAAGAAGTCAGAAAAAGTCCCTCATGCTTACTTACTTTAAACACTTATTTTTTGTGAAGTTGTAGTCACAGAGCTGTGATTTTATAGTATTTTTAATTTGCACAGTGATGTTTTAATGTAGTAAAATTGTTCCCAGATTTTAAGATGGAATTAAACACATCAGAATGTATGACATTAAAAAATTCCATTTGGCTGTTTTAGATAAAAACAACACATTTCCATGTGTTCCAATATCTGAGCATGGTGAAAGTCCCCTGCTCCAGAGTACATTTTATTCTTCTTTTTCAACATTACTTTATTCTTTCCTTACATTTTATACATCAAACCCAGCATGATAGATGGAGAGTGTTCAATATAAACCCTTGACATAAAAGTATACAAGTCAGTTTCCATTTTTCTCTCTGAAATCACATAATAAAACCAATATTAACTGCTGCAGGTTTTAAGACAAAAAAAAAAAACTTCAGCTGATTTTAATTGTGATTATAAAATAATAATTATATGCTAATTTTCAATAAACATTAGGGACTCTCATATTTCTCTGGCAAGATCCAGATTATCAGAAAATTCAGTAAAAGTAAAAATAAACAGTTGTACTGAGACAGTGACCATTGCTATGTGCTGTGTGCAGATTTCACATGTAACATCTCATTTAAAACTCACAACAGGGGCCTCCCTGGTGGCACAATGTGTTATGCATCAGCACCATGAAGCTTTTCCCAGCTAGTGCAGCACAAGTTCAATCCCTGGCCAGGGAGCTACCCACATGGCACAGCAGACCTCTCCTGTCTTGCCCGCTGCTCCCCTCAACAGTGTATTTCAATCTGCCTTTTCTGCTCCCCACTCTGTCTCAGATGAATTCTCTCACCCCCTGCACCTCTGACCGGTACCCAGCACTTGTATGCATAAATAAATAAATCTTTAAAAAAAAATACTCACAGCATCATAGTGAGGTTAGTCTCAATACTGTTCCCATGTCACAGTAAGGAAACTGAGATTGAGCAACTTTCTCAAGGTTAAAAATACTCGGGAATACCGATTTTATCTTATATTCTGCTTTTTTTATAATCTATTGAGAAATTGATTTTCACTGATGTTCTGTTTATTTTTTAAAACATTTTTTGGTGAAAATTCTAACTTCCCTTCTAAATTGCCTAACAGAAACATCTTTTACACGTGCTGCTTGTTTTCTAAAATATGTCATAATTTGTCTGGGAAAAATATCTCTGCAAAAGCAGACTACAAAGGACAACAGAAGTACAACCTAAGTTGTATTGTCAATGTTGCCTTATCTCTAAGGAATAGAAATCATAGAATGATGTCACACTCAGATATGTGGAATTTGTAAATAATAACTAAATTGCTTTATTGATCACAGAATTAATGTCTCCCTTATTGATCTTGTTTTTAACCTGGCTTTCCAGCTTTGGCCAATGAAACTATTCTCTTCCCCATTACACGGGCTCAAAATTTCATAATCTTTTATTCCTCTCTTCTCTCATCTCCACATTGAATAATTTCTGCACTTTAAATTCTGTGAAAGACAAGTGTATCTCCAGAGTTCACTGTTACCTCCCCACCACAATAATGGAAATTGTTTTGTTTTTTTCTCTTGGAATTGCCCCCAAGTTGAAGTGTTGGATTCAGACCTCAACCTTCTGATTCATCTGGAAACTTTTGCCAACTTTTTCTGAAGCATAGCTCTGCATGGTAGTTCTCCTCAAGCCAAGTTATCAGGGCCCAAATTCTGGCTCCCCCACTGACTGACTGGTTCTGGGCCAATCCCTGAAACACTGGGCCTCAATTTCCTACTCTACTATGGGAATAATGGTATTGCCTATGTCATTTGCTTGCTGTGAAGAATATATGAAATGAAGATTACATGGTCCTTAAAATAGTTTCCAGGAAAAAAATGGCTATTTTATTATATTCAGGGAATAAGTGGACTTTGGTGGTTTTTAAGCTTCTAAACATAGCATTTAAGATCTGTGGTATCTGGTTCAAGTCCATTTTTGCAATCACCTTTCTTATGATTTCAATTCAATTCAATTTGACATCTACATAGCCAGAATCCATTTATACAATAGAGAGGATTAGAAGGCAAGAGTTAGTGCTTACTTTAAAGGAATTTGAAATCTGGTAAGACTAATAGAATCATAAATAAATAACCATACTCTAGCATGTGCTATGCTATGGCATGTAGCAGGAAGTGACTGGTTCTTCATAAAATAGCTTAATGGGAAGAAGCAGAGAAGGTTGCATTAAGAAGGAAATATTTGTACAAATCTCGTAAGAAGGGAATTCCCCAGACCAGGCCATTAAATGAAAGGAGAGGTCATGCAAAGCATTCACACACACACTATCCCCAGGTTTACAGGTATATATTGTACACTTAACACATTTTCTCTTTTTCAAATCTTCATCTATGTTCTCTGTTTAGAGTTCCCATTTCCCCCTCATTTTCCACACATACAGATCTTTTATACCTCCTAAGACTTAATGCAAACATCATTTGCTCAAGGAAGTCTTGATTTTAATAGTTGGAAACCCTTTGCATTTCTTATTCCCGTGGTATGTTAGCTATAACTTTGTGTGGTACTTCATATATTCTATCTCCATAGTTATGGGTGTATAGAATATTAGATGTGTGGAAACAGGAGCTGCATGAAATTTATTTTCATACCTATTTTAAGATGTGGACGTTGTCTAATAAATATCTAGAAGATATTTGTGTGCTGATGTCAATGTATTTTAAGCCAATGGTGGAAAACTGACTTGCTCAAGTCATTAAGACTAAGTTGCCTGAAGATATAAACTATGCTAGCCTTGCTGATTACTATCTCATGATATAGCATGCCCAAAATACTTTTGAATCAATATCAGATCATACCAGTAGCAGAAGTATTGATCAAAGCGGTCTTCACAACTCCAAGGTCATCATTCACACCTTTAAATTATGAAGCTCTGCATTATTTGAAATCTAAGAATTATACACACTATCACCATTCTGTGTTAATTTCTCCAGTACATGGATATAAGATTTAAATTTATTCATTCATTTGACTTTATTTAGATGCTTATGCACCAAAATCTAAATATAGTGTTTCTATTTTCATGGTTAAAAATAAAAAAATATTATACTTAAATATATCCTTCCCCATGTAAAGTTTATGAAAATTCTAGACACATGGATGGATGGAATCTTTTGAAATAATTTTGAAAGAAAGAAAACATGGGCAACTGGGGACCAGAAGATTGTCTTTTAAATAAGTAACTTCTGCAAAAAAGGTCAGAATGTGAGATTACAGATTTTGCTGTACATTATATTTGGCTAAATCTCAGCAGTTTTGTTGATTTGAATAGTGTTTCCAAATTCGCTTTCATTAGCTAGAGTGCTGCAGGACCCAGCAGTTCAGGGAGGGAATCCACTTACAGTAGCTTACAGAGATAATGATAAGCCATCTGTAAGTCTGGGCTTATTAGAAATGACTGAAATGCATTATAGGGCAGCAGTAACTATAATGGTTGGTTTACCAACCAGTGGGGTGAAATTAAAAATGCATTAAAATTTATACAAAAGGATGTAAATAGCAGTGAATGTCTACTGGTTTTGACATAGTTAAATGAACTATTATTTCTCTCTGTGTGGATAGTAAATAAGACCTGCAAAAATAGAGGAAATATTCCCTTTTGGAACTTGAGCAATGTAAAAATCTATTATTGATGAAATGGACAGTTTCTTTCTTTATATATGTGAGTGATGTATTCATTATCAGGCCACACTCACAGACACCACAGGAAAAAGAAAAAAAAAATCTCTTTGAATGGATAGCTATATCACTGATATTTTTTGTGATCAAGCAGAACACTGAAAAGAGATAATTTGAAAGTAAGGCATAACCCCCAGACACCTATGGGATACACCTAAGAATTTTGATCATATACACTAATCTTGACTCCCTTCATTACTTTAAATTAATTCTACAAAATTTTGTGCATGAAGATTTCAGATTCCTGGGCTTTCCACACATGTTTTTATTGATAATTCCATTCATATGCTCAAAATCATTTTCTGAGGATAGGTAAAATCCAAAATACAATATCATTGTCCTCAGGCAGTTTGCATTTTAATCATGGAGATATATGCAAAACAGATATTTTCATGAGCTTTTATTGAAAATGCTATGGGTATTTCCTTGAAAAAGCCCATGATGCTACCAACAGGGTCAGCTATAGGGGCTGAGATCTGGGAAGTTACATGAGAGCTTCCATTCAGAAAAGCCATGAACCTGGTTTAAATCTTCCCTTGTTGCTGTCTTGATATTCCTGATAATTTCATTTGAAATCATGTTTAATGATTAAGTCCAGTGGTATAATGGATGATGCATATGACAGAGTAGGGAGTGCAATTTCAATTTTGAGTGCACTCAAATTTCAGTGGCCACCTTTTCTTGCTCCATTCATATGGAGCATTCTGCAGGTGCCTGTGGTAAGTGGGAGTTCAGGAATACTTAAAGTGATATAAGATGCATATGTTACATTTACAATTGAAGAAGCAGGTAGCCTGACCATCACTGGAGATGACACTTTCTGTTCTAATCAGAACTAAGGTTGAATGCCAGGGACTAATGCCACTGAAAGAAACATGAAACACAAGGAAACTATCAAATCTTCTCTTATTCATGTAACTTTTCTGTATCAGCTCATCGCTTATGCTGAGTATGATAACATTTAAAGCAAAGAGGAAGCTAGGGTGACCCATCATTCTTTTTCCTTCCAGACCTTCTTAATTCATCAGAAAGCTGAAAGTAGACAATACTGGTAGGACATGTGCGTATCAAGAAACACAATAAAAACATTTAAATTAGTTTTGTGCAATATTTCTTTTACATTGGTAAGAAGTGAATACATATGCATATATGAGCTATAGAACAGGAAACTGAAATTTCTATATCTGCATTTAGGTTAAACTATTTGTAGTTAAAACTGGTAGTGCATGATATAAATACACATGAAAAATATCATAATTAATTTTATGCTAATTTATAAAATTAGTGCTAATTTTAAATTTCTTTTTTTTCTTTACTCAGGAAAGCATTAAATACATACAAAAAAGCATCATGACAAGTTGTAAGAGCAGAAAAAACCTTTATATAATTTAGCACCTTTAACAGTACTTTTGTTTTACTTTTGTAAAAGGGGTTCTGTATTTTCATTTTGTACTGGACTCTAATTTCTGCAAATGGCCAAGTATATAAGAGTATATAAAGGAGATCTAACATAGCCTGGGAAGTTAGGGATGGACTACTTAGCAAGTGATAATTAAACAGAGAAAAAATGAGCAAGGATGAGGCAGATAAAAATGCTGGTGGTTGAAGCCTGGGTGGAGGTAAGGAGGGCTGAATGCTCCAGGCAGAAGGTCAGATATAAGGACACTGAGGGAGGAAAGGCCTCAGAGGAATGTCTAGGAACAGAGATCAGATCAGTGTGGTTGGGATTTAGTAAACAGCAGAGGGGTCATATGGGGTAAAACTTACATTTGCATCACAGTGCAACTTAGACTTAGAACATGAGGCTGAAATGAGGGCAACTGGAATAAACAGACTTGATTAAGCAAAAGGCATCCTCCATCATGATATTATGCACCTGAAACTCTACCAGGTGACTTACTGATGCTACCTTTTGGTCCTCCAACAACAAAGCAAAATAAGATTTACTGACTTTGTTATTCAGACAGAAATAAAAGGCTTAGAAAGATTAAGACATTTGTCCCTGTTCATACTGTCAATGAGTGAGAGTACAGATGAAACACTCTGAATATAAACCAGAATGTAAGCCTTAGGAGGGAAGGGCCTGGATTGTCTTTGTCTTTCTGCATTCTTAGCACACAAACCAATGTCTGCACATACTAAGCTCTCAGTATTTTCCACAAACATTAATTAATGATCTGGATTTGTCTTACTTGGCAAATTCACTTTGTCTTTATACTTCAAGTGGATTTTGGAATATCTGAGTAATTTTGTTATATACTCTGAGAACAAGTAAATTTTCCTTTTCAATTAAAAGTGTTTATTTGACTGTAGGAGGGAAATAGCCTTATACTTTGAGAATCAGTAAAGTTTCTTTTCATTTTCACTGTAAAAAGTGAAAAAGGACTTTCCTTCACCAATGTACCCAATGCACCATCACTTCAGTCCCCTGTGCTCCTCCCTCCCTACCTCCCTGTGATCCTTCTCCCTCCTCCTCCCCAGCAGTACCTCTCAGATTTACACCTGAGGGGGGAGGGGGAAGCAAATATTGTTTACAAATGAACAATGGGGCCTCCCTGGTGGCACAGCGGTTGAGTGCTGGGTTGCTAAGTTGCCAGTGGCTTCTGCGGAAACAGTTCAATCCCAGGCTGTTCCCTGGCCACCTGAGGAGAGTCCCACATGGTGCGCAGACCTCTCCAGCTGCTGCTCCCCTCAGCAGTGTACTTAGGTCCTTCTGCCTGCTCTCTGCTCTGGCTCTGGTGAATTCTCTCACCCTCCCATGCTTCTGACTGTACCCAGTGCTTGTATAAACAAAACAAACAAACAAACAAACAAATAAATAAATAAAACATGCCTCTATTAAAAAAATTTAAAAAAATGAACAATGATGGAAAAATAAAAAAAATATTAAAAAATAAAAATTTAAAAAATGTCCACTAAAAAAGTGAAAAAAGGAACTCAGCATGGTGCAGCTGAAAGAGGAAAAGACAGGAAGAAAGGATATGACTTTGCCTTTATGAGTTGGTAAGTCACTTCTCTTCAATTCTTAGTTTTGTCTTTTTTTTTTTTAATAGAATATGTGTGAAGTTCTTTGCAGTTCTCATATTATGGTTTGGTTATTCTGTGAGTTGTCTGGCAATAAAGGAACTCAATTCACGGAAGGAAACACAAAATATGACACACATAATTCTGAAGCATGGAATTCCTCAAACAAGCTCTCTTCATCCATTTATTTGTTCATTCATGCATTCATTCACTCATTCTTTTAAGAAGCCTTTCAGAGAGGTATAGTATATGCTGGCAAGAAGTCTATGGGAATGATGAAATGGACAATGACCTTGCTTTCTGGAAGCAGCAAAACCTTAAGTCAGTAAAACACTGGTTAGAGTTTATCTGCTATTCGAAGATAGTAAAAGCCAAATCTACTGTCACTGTGAACCATGACTCAGGTATCAAGCATAATTGAAGCTGCCATAATATGGAGTAATAATGCCAGGGCCTATCAGAATAAGTTCCCACATGTGACTCCTCTGATAACTTTCCTCTATTTGACTTTCCCTGGCAAAAGAGCAAAGGCAGAAAGCTGTAAAGCTTCCTACCCAAAGCAAGGTCTGTGCCTTTCAGTAATAAAAACAGGCCCCACTGATGCAGAGGCAAACATGATCAAGAGGAGCAGGGCAGGAACCATGATGGGCTCTCACCTCCCAGTGGATTCAAGAGGTTGGCCCATGGACACAAGACTCTGATGTCAACGTAGGGCTATCATGCTAGGGTAGCAGGCATTTCTTACAGGAACTGAACACCTCAAAAAATGAAGAATGAGGTATCAGGTTCAGATATTTAGGGTACTTCTAATATAAGGGAAAGATAAGCTGGTAAATAAGGCAAGTGTGACTTATTAACTGCTTATAAAAAGTAGAAAACATCAGAAGATGCAAATAAATAAACAGTCAAGACTAGCCAACACCTGGAACACTCTAGCAAATATTATGAATATATTTATTTTTTTAAATTGAAGGATTAGATGAGTTAATTACACATAAAAAGTTATCACAGTTTATAAAGGCAAGGAGACTGAGGAGCCGATGAAAATGAGGTTTATAGACACAAAGCTCAGCTGGCCCAGAGGCCTGATTGCTGTATTCCAAAAACAATTGCTACATTTTGTACCAGGGTCATGCCTTCCCTCAAGCTGTGTCCAGCCTAAAATGATATGAGATAGCCTGTAATGATATGTACCAGGGCCATGCCTTCCCTCAGGCTGTGTCCAGCCTGTAATGATATGTAATAGATCACATCAGACTTGTTTCTGGCCTCCTCTGACTGCTGAATTTATCCTGAGGACCCCAGATGCCTTACTCAATCTTTTTTAGTCTACAGTAAGACATAGGGTACTCTCATCCAACCTCCCTCCCCTCTCTCCTACACTTGGAGACAGACATTCATCCTGATCTGATGGTTCTCCCAGTCTTCTTGATTCTCTCTCTACCTTCTTTCCAAGGCCTTTATTTATTTATTTATTTTTGGAAATCTAATCTTGGTGTCTGCTTCTTGAGAGACTAACTGGGCTAACCAAGATACATCTGGTAGAAAAACACGTTGAGTGAACACTCTTTAGTCTCAACCTAGTAAATGAGTTACCAAAGAACACTCTAGCTCAGCATTTACAGAATCAAATGGGAACACGGACACACTCAAAATATTGAGTAATAGTTATGTTTTGGGCACTGTACTAAATCCTTCTCATGCCTTATCTGAAGAAATTCTTTAACAACCCCACATATTAGTTTCTTACTAAAGAAACTGTCTAGCCAATTATTAATTGTTAGAGTCAGTGCTCCAAGCCGGGTCTTTAGTCTATATGTTTTAATTTTAAAGTCAATGCTTTCATCTATCCTATATGACAGCTTTGACCAAGACTGTTCTTGATAACTTTTTACATGGTCAGTGCATAGTATTATATCTTTCAAAAAAAAAAATCAATTAGCAACCACTGACCCTACCATCACTATCATCATTCCCCTCTTCTTAATCATCATCATCAGACACAATTCTAAAGGAGACTTGAAATTATCAAGCATTTATACATGCATTTGACCCTTCAGTTGTCACAATTTCCAACTTAATCATAAACCCTGGAATTTAAGCTCAGAATTATTATCTCAACCTAAGACCAACATTCTTTTAACTTTAATATGCCATCTTCTCTATGCTATGTCTTTGCCCAAGGCAAACTACAGTTGCTGGAAATTTAATATTTTGTTAATATGCCAGGTCTTCATTGTCCATAGGACATTTGAAATCTTGGCTTACTAGCTGGACTCAGTAGGACAAGTCTGACGTCCTTATTCTAGAAACAGTTTTCTCTTCAGGACCAAGAATATTGGGCTATTTGGGTGGTATTATAGAAAACCTTTTGCCTCTGGGTCAAAGTCACTGGGCTCCAGACCAAGTTAGTAATGTTCAAATGCCAGTCTGTCTGACAGCTGTCTGGTGGCCTTTGTGATAGGGCCTCCAGCCAGTCACTTGTGGGCAACCTTCCATGCTGCATTTGGTGCCTGCTGCCATTTGTAATGACAGGCACAGCAGAGAGGTTGGCAGTTCATATAGGCATGGAGACCCTTGGTATCCATTATTCAAGACCAGCAGTTAAACCCTAATTTAATAATAGCCCCAAAACCAGTAGCAATTTCTTTCCAAAAGAAGGGCTTTTTTCTGGCCCATCTGCCCCAATCATCACCCTCCCACTATTTCTTTTGCAATCATGACATGAAAATTTACCTTTGAATTAAACACAAGGTCAGATAAAATAAGTCACTGTGAACAGTCATTATATTTTCTGTCACTGGACCAATTAAGATTTCCAGCTGTCAGTTTCTGATGCTGCAGCTTCATAAAAAATGACACTGAGATGCATTGATCTGTGTCAAAGCTGCTTCTGAGGGAAAATTGGACCCAAAATAATGATAATTGTCATAGGATGTCATGCCATTAAATGAAAACATAAAACGCAAAATGCTGTGGAGAATCTGCAAAGTCATCCTCCTTGTCGAGGCGACACCACATCTACCAAAGCAAGCCCACTGTCTCAGTGACCGGCCTGGCCCCGACACGGGGCTCCCACCTAGCATTTTCAACAGATTCTGCCCAGTTAATGCTAATTTGATTTCTGCTGCATATCCAAGCTATATATATGGTTTCCATGGAGCTCTCGTTGAAGTACAGCATTTACTGGAAGTGAAATTGGTAGTTAAAAGTACATAGCATAATAATCCTCAGATGATGAAATGGAGTATTTCAAGGTCATAGAGGAAGAAGGTGTTTCTTGCACCCAAAATGAGTGCAAAGACAAAAAGCAGAGCTTAGCAAGCAAAGGTGTATTGGTAAATTATGATTGAACTTACTATAGGATGAATGACTAGGAAGTGAACTTATAATGAATTATTTCATTATTTGAATATTTTTTTTTCTTGGAAGGAGGAATTCATTATTTTACAATTCCCTGAGATTGTAACAACAACAACAACAAAAAAAAAAAAAACAGAAAATTTTGAAATGACTTTAAATTAACTCATGTTGGCCTCTTATTAGAGGGAACAACACATTTTCTATTGTTACTGTGTTCTCTTACTAGTAATTTCTACTTGGTTATTCTATAAAACAATCATTCGTATAAGAAACTTGTGCTAGAATCTCAAGATTTAAGGAAGTAGGTCATTTCTTTTCAAGTACTACAAAATAATTCAATGTTTTAGGTTCATTTTACCTAAAATGCCAATTCAATCAATTCTTTTCATGGTTGGAACTTTTTGTCCATCAATCTTGAGGGGCACTGAGGTACAGTTTTGAAAGCAGGTGATTTTACTCTTGGAATACAGATGTGATGACATGGTGAACTTGAGTCACTAGCACAGTTATCAGGCTTTTAAGAACTGTGTGAATCAACTATTGAACATAAAGATGACTAAATCATATCCATTTACAATTAAGTAAATTACATTTAAAAAGTAATATACATTCAAATGTTCATCACTTCCTAATAATAGTCATACTTTCTATAATTATCTTGGTACGTTGTAATATATGGTAGAAATAGGAGGTAATGGTCTGCCACTTCACATCTCTCCCCAGTTCTGTGAGCAGTGATGTCTTCTTGGTAAACTTTTTCTTAATGTTTTGCTTCTGTCTTATTTTATATAACATCACTAAAATATTAAAGAACAACAATGTTGGAACTACAATCATGTGCACTGCAAACAGACTGACTATGAACATAAGAGTTCGACTAAAATCAATGAGATCATAGTTTGAGAATCAGTAAGCTTGTTGGAATAATGTGTATTATGTAGATCATTAACATTATGAATTTCAGACTGCTTATGTGTATATATGTGTATTAATTATATATATTTGTGTATATGTAAACAATACATATTAAATATGTGTCTGCCTATATGCACATACACACATATACACATACACAACTCAAAATGCACAGATAAAATTGACCAAGTAACAGCAAATTATGGATGACCTTACAAATCAGAAGGTAAAATACTTCACTGCCAGTGAGATTAATTAATCTTTGCTTACATCTATGAAATTTGCGTATCCTTCACAAAGTTTAGCACATCGGCTCTAAGAAACCTGAAAACTGGGCCTCCCCTGGTGGCACAGCAGTTGAGCGCTGGACTGTGAAGCTGCACACAGCCTCTGCAGCACTGGTTCAATCCCCAGCCGCCAGCAAGGGTCCCACATGGCGAGACAGACCTCTCCTGCCACACCCGCTGCTCCCCTCAGCAGTGTGTTTCTTCAGTCTGCCTGTTCTGTTCCCTGCTCTGTCTCTGGTGAATTCTCTCACCCTCCTGCGCTTTTGACTGTGACCAGTGCTTGTATAAATAAGTAAATAAATCTTCGGGAAAAAAAAGAAAGAAACCTGAAAACTATGTTTCACCATTTCTTTCAAGACTGGTACTTGAGTGAGTATGAACTAACAAGGATCTTCTGATGAAGGTAGGATTCTAAATGGGACTTCAATTAAAGGTAGTCATATTTTCACATTTTTCTACATATTAAAACAACTTAAATGTGTTTGTCAACCATAATTTGCCTCTTCTCTAAGAAGAAATAATTAAGCATAATATATCTTCTTGTCAGTATCTATGTTTTTAAGGGTTGCATAAAATAGGGGTGCTTTGTAGTTCCTTTATTATAGATTCATTCTCTACAGTTCATTTTAATGAAGTTATATGCAGCACTTTACAAAGCACTTCTGATAGATTTCAGTGAACACCAGATAAGTTCCAATGAACAGGCATTTCTTGCACCATTTGCAATAATGACAAAGTGGAAAAATCATTAAAAAGGACCACATTATAGCAATTCATCCAAAAATATTATGTAATTAATAGAAAGAGTGAGGAAGACCAACATGCAACATGGAATGACCTCAAGTGAATAATGGCAGCCCAGTCTATATGTTTGAATGCATTGTTTTGAATATCTCTGCATATTACGTGTGATCTAGCATAGACCATTCACTTCAAACTATTAACATGGATAACCTCTGAAAAATGAGGAGCTTGGCGATTTTATATTTGTATTCTTTTTTAATAGTGTCTATGTATTTTTTTTCAATGTTACATTAATCTAATGAGAAAAAAATATCAGAAAGTCATCTGGAGAACAGATGTTCTGGATACATTTTGGTTTTTGCTTCTTCTTGCAGGTGGGAGTAAAGAGGACATGATTACAACATTGACAATCCAAATGCTATCAAGGTAAATAATTGCCATGGCATGCAAAGCCTCCAGCTCCTTCCAAGGTTATAACAAAACTTATGCTAAGAGGAGAAATAAAGAATTATCACCTATGTGCAAAAACACTTATGGGGAGGTGTTCAATCATTGCAATATTTAATATTTCAACACACTTATTAAAATCCATAATGCTGTAAATATCTGAACAAGAGGTTACTTCATGAAGTTCATAGCAGATCAATAGGATCTCATAAAAGGATCTGTATTTTCATGCACTTAGCCAACGGTAGTATTTGCACACTTCTGTAAGGACACAATGAGAAGCAGAAAGGGATAGGATATTTTTATGACTAGAGGAAATGCTGCTTGTGTTCTTGCTCTTAGCTTTATAGAGATTCAAAGGTGTATAGTGCAGACCTGTCTGCTCACCTCTTATGATCTCAGTTTTTCTGGGAACTGAGAACAGTTCTTTCTGGGAACTTTCTTTCTGGCTGCTATTAATCTGAAACCCTAAACTTGAGTGAACCATTACTATATATTGTCAGTTACATGAGTTCAGACTATGAGTGAGAAGTATGAAAGGAAGGGAAAATGGAACTTAGGAGAAAAACAAAAGGGGGGCAAGTGAGAACAGTGGAGAAGGAAATGAAACAAGTAGGAAATAGCCAGATGAGACATAGTGACACTGATTATTTTGTCTCATTATGTACAACACTAGACCTAAATCATTATCTAATCTCTTTCATAACAGAAGTATATAATTAGCCCTTTTGGACACTTCCTCTTCTTACTTAAACAGAAGGAAACACTTTTAAAACCCACTCATACTTCCAATTGTTTATCCGGTCATTTTTTAAAAGCATGTACTGAACATTATTTTATGCCAGGTACTGGGCATAAAATCGGTGATAACAAAAATGAATCATATGCATTCACTGCAATATCTACTATAGCTCTTCCCTCCCTCCCTTTGATTTAGCCACTATTTTGTTCTTTCCGTGATACCATCTTTTATTTCACCTTTCGAAATTTGTAGTAGCTCTTTGTTCCACTTGGAATGCACTTTCCCTAGATCTCCACATGTTTATCTTCTCATCCCCAAACAAGTCTTTTCTCAAATGTTATCTTCTCAGGGAAGTCTACCCTGTCCAAGTCATTTAGTTCTGTGACTACTGAGTCCGTAATACTTTTTCTTAGCATTAAGCAAGTTATGAGATACTATCTAATCTACTTGTTTATTAAGTTTCTTACTTATTGTCTATTTCTCTGCTCAGTTACTATGTAAGCTTCTTAGAAGAAAGGATCTTACTAATTTGCTCAATTTGATACATCCTGAGTACTAACAAAATTTACTGGTATGTACTAATTAATATATATAAAATAAACAAATATTTATTGAATAACTAAGTGACTATGACACACACTATGGATGCTTTGAGTTTCCTACTCTTCCTTAGTTTTGGAAATACCTCAAACCTCATTCTATTTTCAGTGCCATGTAATGTTTCTATGGTCAAGTTTTATTTCCAACTTCTGATACTTAAATTAATTTGTTTTATCTACTGGGTCAATTTTCAGTGGATACAAGAATATCGCCCAAAACCTACTAAACATTATTACATTTATAATCACCTTCTGCAATACTGAAGTAAAAATAACAGCATGTAGTACAAAGTTTTTACTTGTGAGATAGTTGGAGAACACATGGTAAAAATAATATTCACAATAACATTAGAGGGAAGTTAACAGCCGGGAAAAGATCTAGAAAAAAGATGATGGATAAAAATAAAAGGAAAACTTCACTAACTAATGGAATGTTGAATTGCAAAATCTCTGAAAAATGATTTGTCTTAAATCTATATAGTAAAATCTTAACTATTCTTTCAAAGATTATTTTATTAAAAGCAAAAAAAAAATGCGAAGTAAAACCTTACTGAGATATGTTACTGGTACTTTTAACACAAAAATAAAAACAACCTACTACCATTATTTAATTTTAAATCAAAAATAAAAATAACCTACTATTAATACATATTGAGTTTTTGGTCAACTTCCAAGCCATTGTAATCTTTATATCCATTCTGAGTCATAGGCATGTTTATTTCCATTCACATTTGTCTTGCTTTGACATTGACTTGCTTCAAAATAGGAATTCTTGTGTAGCAATAATCGAACTAAGAATTCATAGGGGGTATGTGAACTCCTTTGAATGATGTTCAAAAAAGTGTGGGTCAAAGGGTACGTGAATGCCTAAGAATTAGAATATATGGTTTTCTTCGAATTCTCAAAAAATGCTCTATGACCCTTTCCTTTAGAAAGGTCCAAGAATCTCTTTTCTATAGATGTTTTGAAAAAGCAGTTTGGCTCAAATTTTCAAAGATCATGACAAAAAGTTTGTAGAGGCAATGGGATGCATCAGAAGAGATTTAGCATTCATTGCATTTTTGCAAAGACATTAAAATGCATCCTTTGATTAGTGATGTGTGTAGATTTTTGAAGGGTATGCCAGCTTTCCCCTTTTGCCTTTTTTCTCCAGTGTTAAATATAATACATGAAATATGACCTAAGCTATTAATCTAAACATTATTCTCATTAGTTTCAAAGCACAGTTATTGCTACAAAGTATTTTTACAAATGGCACCCCGCTTCATCTTACCTCTGCTTTCACATTCAAGTCCAAACAAAGCTTGCTATCCCCCCTATTCTTCATTGCTGAGCCAAAAAGCAGTGACTGGTATCTCCAATTCCAACTGTGCTTTTATTGTGCTTTACATCAATCAAATCTTCAAAAAGATCCCAGAAAGATTTTTCTCAGTTTTCACATCAGAGGGGTTCACACAAAATCACTGTGCAGTAGGGGGGCACTGATAAGAAATCTCAGAAGGAAAGAAGTGTATGTGTAGGGAGGCTGTGGGAGAAGGTTGATGAAGGATTATCAATGTCCTGGAAAAAAGTTTTCTCATGGAAAACCAGTACAGTTTGAGGCACAGTGACTCATTTACAATAATTTTTATCTTTTAAGCAACAATAGATGTTACTATGAACACTGGATAACAAGATTGATGTTTACATGGTCAGATGAACCCATTTTAACTCATCTTACAAGAGTGTCATTGGTCTTTATGGGCATTCTTGCCTTCTATTGCTACAAGTTCCCCCTTCCTGCTCCTCCCTAGTTCTCTCTTTCTCTCTGTTTTTCTCTCTACAGGCAAGTGGTCAGACCTCTTCAAGTTTGCATATCTGCTGATGCTTACAATTTTTATTCTATCCATACTTTGCCAAGCTTATTCCTTATTAACTTATCCACCCACACATTGCCATTCAATTTCAGCCTCCTTGGCATGCCCCTTGCTATTTATTCTGTCCAGGAATACTCCCTTCATATTGATGAATCTGTCTTTTAAGATACAGATGGCTTTCTAACATCTCCTTGAAATCTCCTCTGACTATTCCAACCAATGTCAAGCTCTCCCTATGTACTGACCACTCACAATAGTCTACTCACAATGCATTTCTAAGCTCTTGATTCAATACAAATCATTCCTTGGCAAAGTTGTTTGTATTTTGAAGAAAGCAGTCACTGTTGATGCATTAGTCTTTCCATTTTTTTTTTTTCGTATAGTGTTAAAATAACACACTGACAAGACTAGGTTTTTCCATCTGAAATCCCCCTGTTATTTTGGAAAAGTTAGAAATTGCAGAAAGTGACAGGAATTGTCCAAGTGCTGAAATCTGTTTTTATTTTGATCATTCAGAATATATTGGTTTTCTCCACACAAAGTGATGTGTAGATATCTCCATATTTTCTTAGAATGAAATCCTGTATGAAAACCTCAATCTTACTTTTATATCTTGACATAATATATCCAGTTTAACTTATTCACAGGTACTTTTTGCCAAAAATCCACTTGACTGATGAACCCAAACAATGAGTAACCATAAACAAGACTGTATTTCAAAGAGATATTATTTTTCCAAGAAATATTCTTCTCTTAGACCAATAAACTGATATTGCCATTTAATGTAGAATTGGTAAGTTCATTTGTTTTTATTTTAAATATATATATAAAGAACTCTTATTTTATGTAATAAACTATATTTTATGCAGAAAATTTAATATATCACACAAATAAAACAAAATTCATAACCCAGAGGCAATGATTTGAATCACCTTGCCATTTGCATTTATACACACACACAGACTCACATACAGCAGACAACAAATTGCATTATACTGTACATAATTTTCTGTAGCTTTCTTTTGCACTTATTATGCAAAGAGCATGTAAGGAAGTTAATTGTTTTTAAAGGCTGAGTTGTGGATATAATCTATTTTGATACTACATTGTTTCTAATCATTTCATATTATATGTAAAATTATTGTACAGTATAAATAACAGCAATGGACAGCCTTGTTTGCATAATCATACCACAAATGAAGAACACAGA
This sequence comes from Talpa occidentalis, assembly GCF_014898055.3. NCBI lineage: Eukaryota > Metazoa > Chordata > Mammalia > Eulipotyphla > Talpidae > Talpa > Talpa occidentalis. The sequence continues at coordinate 9,533,273 of NW_023603184.1, read as the reverse complement.
GGTATTTTCAACCATAGGTTTGTGATATCACAGAAGAATGCAAGTGCAAGAGAGAAAATTTCAGAGCCTAGAGCAACAATTCAGGTAAGAGAATATGATGTTTCCAAAGTCCTAGATAATTGGGTGAGTTGGGGAGGAAGATATAGAGGAAGGTGAAAGTTGGGAGAAGTCAGGGAGTCTCTAGCTTTGGTGATAAATTTATAGTGAGAAGCTTATTGTCTATGGCCTGCCTCTCAGGAGCAGATAGACTAGAGGAAAGATCTGGAATGTTGAGATAAGTTTGGGCACACACACATACATGCATACACACATACATACATAGAATGTATAGTTTCATGATATGTAAACATATTAGATTTACCAATTGCTAGAGGAGAAATGGTCCCACAATTGAAATGAAGGTTCAGTATGTGAGGACACATATGGGACCCATGTGTGAGATAGAATAAACACTAGAAAATGATAGAATGAGAACTGGGAGAAGAAACCATTTCATAGAGGAAGGAATGGTTGGATTTATGAAAAATCTATGGTTAGGTAAGGGATTTGAATATGGAGGATCTTTTAAAACTTAAATGAAGACTTGCTTAAATAACTCTCAAATTCATAAACCTTTGTGAGGCAATTCATAGTGTTCAGGCTAAATGTAAACAGGGTCTGAATACAATTTTCCCTTCTCTTTATTTGTTACTACCTGGAAGATTAGTTGAAAATTCGAAAAATCTATCAAATCTTGTCTTAATAGTTTCCATTTTGCCTTACTCAGCAATCTCCTGGTCCTCCCCTTATAAAATGTTGATAATAATACTTGCCACTTAGGATTAGCTGATAGAATGTTGGCAAAGCATTTAATAAGCTTGGGATGAAATACTCCAAGCAGACACAATATGTCATTATTATACTCAGCGCTGCTCTCTTTCCTGTTAGGAGATTGCCTATTTCCCAGCTGTTCTAGAGCTTTGACAGGGTCTTCTGGGAGGCCAAGCTCTCCTCTTCTGCTATCTGGTAGAGGGTGATAACTGCTAACCTTGCCAATGGGGTAAAAATGAACAAAGCCAGGGCATCACTTCATCTCCTTTGAGGGTTCTGAAAGGGACAAGGCATGTCACTGTTCAGCATCCAGGAAGAGGAGAGTTCTGAACAGACTTTCATGAAGACTAAGAATCAGAACCAAAACTTCCAAGACTCTCAGAAAAAATGGTAGCCCATGTTTTTCAACAGAAGCATAAGGATGCAGTCAGCTGGGAAAAGAGCACAGACCTGTACTTATTTCTTCTGCTGTAGCCACAGGGCCCGTGCAGAAGTGTTCTTCAGAATCACAGATGAACATAATGCTATGCCCAGCATCAGGTAACTAAAGAGAAAAATAAGCAATCATCTGAACTCTTTTAACTATTGGTTAACTGTGCCATTTCAGGAAAAGGTAGGTTTTGGATACCTGTTTTCATTTTGCTTGAGTTTTAAGGATTTTAAGAGGGGCGTGTGAAAGAAAAAGAGAGTAATAAATTAAGAGATTTGCAGATTTATCTTTTAAAAAAGTAACAATATTAAAAAATCTTTAAAGCCTTATTATTTGGCCACCAGCTTATTTGTGCAAGGTGCTGAAAAAAAGCAATGCACTTTCCCCCAAATCACAAGGGCATTCTCCACCACCTTGCCTGCTGGATAAAGCTGAGTATCAAGAGAGCTAAACATCTGGGTGGGAGTAAGATAAAAATATCTGGGACACCACCACCATATGTTGTAACAAAATGGCTATTCCCATTCATCCAGGCTTTGTTTATGCTTTATATTAATGGACCCAGTCAGGGTAACCAGCCAGCCAACTAACAGCATATGCTGTTCACACTGTGACTGCCTTGATTCCATTTTCAGAGGCAGTGCATGAGTACACATCCCCCTTCCATGTCCAACCACCTAAGCTGTAACAGCACCAGGCACTTGGTCAAATTCCCGGATGTTGACACATTCATTTTAACTGCTTAGCAAATAGAAGCCTTTTGAATTCATATTGATTTTTTTTTGGAGAGTTTAGAAGATATGATTGGGAGGAATGATGAGAGGATTATGTATATTTTTTTTCTATCTGCATTGATTTATTAGACATCCCTCAGTTCAAACTTTCCCACTGGCTCCCTAATGCTGATGCAACAAAACTGCTGATGTCAAGGTCATCATGAAGACTTTGTCCTCTACTTTGAATGAAATGGAATGTGAGTGGAGGGTTCTGAGCAGAAGAGGCACAAACTGTTTTACAATCTACAAAGTCTGTCTTGGCTATTAGGTAGAAAATAGATTGTAGGAGCAGGAGTAGTGAGGACAAATAGAAGGCTTCAGCAATTGCATTACACATGTGTAACACAGGTACAAAACAGTTAACCCAAATGTCTTCCCACACACCACTCAGTGTGGGGATGCTATGGAGGGAATGGAAGGAAGAGGAGTGGAGAAAACATCCAAAGGTTTTACTTATTTTTACCTCACCTTGCTCATTTATCCTTACTTCTCTCTTTCCCCAGCATTAGTTACAAAAAGATAAGTATCCTCATTATTTTTTTTTTTTTTTTTAGAGGCATGCTTTATTTATTTGTTTGCTGGTTTGTTTGTTTTGTTTATACATGCACTGGGTACAGTCAGAGGCGAGGGAGGGTGACAGAATTCACCAGAGCCAGAGCGGGGAGCAGAGCAGGCAGAAGGACCGAAGTACACTGCTGAGGGGAGCAGCGGGCAGCAGGAGAGGTCTGCGCGCCAGGTCTGCGGGACCCTCCTCCGGTGGCCGGGGAGCAGCCGGGGATCGAACCGGTGCAGCAGAGGCCGTGGGCAGCTTCGCAACCCAGCGCTGAACCGCTGCGCCACAGGGGAGGCCCTATCCTCATTATTTCTGTTACTCTTTATGTGCCCAGTTCATCACAGCACCCAGAATTTGTTCCTTTTCATTCTTCCCATCTGAAAATCCTTCTTCTGCTTAACCTTGGTCCATCTTTAACTGTCTAGCTCAAGCTCTACTAGCAAAAGGAAATATTATACATTATTCTAACCTCAGGAGGTTAGAGTAGAGATCTAGAGATCATAACCACCTTCTATATATTGGTTTCCCAAATAAATGAGTTTGGTAGTCCATTCTATATTGCCAACATGAACAAAAATTATGTATTCTAATTTATTAAAGAGACCCAATAATAATAATAATTAGGTATCAATAGAAATCCTTGGGAAGTGCCTGAGAGGATTTTTAAAGGAATCTGAAGCATTCATCCACCCATTCATTCAGCTTATGAGTGTAAGAACCACAAGGACCCAAAGGTACATAAAACATATCCTACACATCTGTAATGGAAATAGCAATGTAAACCAATATTAACTCAGTGAGAAATATTTACCCAAAGAAAAGGTAAGCAAAAAAAAAAAAAAAATGAAGTCTTCCTAAAGGCATGTCAATATATGAAGGAGAATTATGATGTGACAAATAAAGATAAATTTCTTGGCTAGAGAGGGAGAAAGCCTTATTAGGAAGTACCCAATTCAGACACACAGAGATGGTCAGTGATAGTTAGGTAACACCTGTCAAACTGGATCTTTTGTGTCCTGCTTTTGGAACCTAGTATATGTACTCAAGAGGAAGAGCTCTAACCCAAATGCTCCCTGACTCAGCAGAGCTATTACAGAAAGAACACAAGTATGAGATGAGCCCTCAATGCTTGAATGGGACTTCAGGCTGAAATGCAGTCCAAGGTGCTTAACACTCACTCTGAGCAGAGGACAGAGTAGCATGGTTTTCACAGCGCTAGAGCACTAGGGCCCAGTGCCATGCAGAACAACGCCGTCCAATGGCTGTTCCACACAAGGTTTCAGCGGGAGCTGGAGCTTCCAACTGCGGTTGCTGAATGCTCACTTCCCAGCTCCAAAGGAAGTGTCTCTGAGAGGCTGCTACCACAGGGAAGTCAGGGAATAAGACGTTTGCAATCAGAGGATGTTGGAATTGGCCCCTCTACCCTAGACCATTCAGAGGTGAGTAGTTGCTATGTCTAGGAGACAGTATTATACTTTTTATTATATTTTTTGTTGGTTTTAACAAACTTGATAGTTGTTTTTGATTTCTGGAAGCCAGAGCAAACCATGTTTGCTGTTAATAATGAAAACGCAAACTGTGAGTGGATACTTATTTTTTCTCCCAAGACAAGGATCTTGTCAACCTGCATGGTTATTTCACATACTCACACTGTAATTGTAGATGTCATCATTTGGGGAGATATCCCTAAAGTATGTTTTCCACATAGCAGCCCCAGGGAGCCTGGGTCTTAATCAGAGTGTTTCTCTGCTTAGAGGACCCCAAAGATTTTCCTTCTTCTTAGGCACTGACTGTCCCTCTGCTAAGGTTCTTCCCTTAGCACACTCTGATCCCCCTGCTGCAGGGCTGGTTTTTGAATCCAGGCCAGGCCCACTTCAACATCTTCACACTACTTGTTATTTTACCTGTTAGGCTTTCCACATTCTATCCCCATGGCCCATTTTCTCACTTCTGCAAATGTGCTCTCCAGTGTGACTGTCACAGTGAGTCCTTCCTTAGCCACCCTTCAAAATAAAACAAAACTATACTCATAGCCCCTCAAAAGCAAATTATCATGTTCCTTTTCTCTCTCTTGCCTTCTCCAAACACATGCTTTTAATTTCACTTGCATGTTTTATCTGTCATCTGTGACCCTCCACTGAATTTGAGCCCTGATCAGTTGGTTTATAGGTCAAATATGGTCTGCAGTCTATCATTTTATATAAAGATTTATTTGTTCCTTTATGTAATTGTTGGCTGCTTTAGTACTACTATGTCACTTGAATAGTTGCAACAGAGAAAACTGTCTGCAAGTCAAAATTATTTACTATATAGCTCCTATGGAAAAGATTTTCCAAATTCTGCACTAGTCTCTATGTTGTGTGAAGATATGTATTTTGTATGCTATGTTCTCTGGTGTAGTTCTAGCATCTAGAACACTGTATGTCAGAGTAGGTGCTGAGTAAATTTGTAAAAACGAATGTATAATCACCCTAGAATCGCGTGACTTCTTATCATAAAATCTTCACTTTAACCCTTTTTAAAACATTTTCCCTAAGTTTGCATGTGGTTTCTATAAATAGTACATAAAGACAAATCCCATTACATGCAAAAATGATCACCAGCATATACTTAAAATAGAAAATGTATCTGATGCTCTGATCTTCAGTCTCAATCCTGGTAATGACTAACATAGGACCAGGACAATAGTCCACCATTATTGAATTTTTCATATGTCTTCATACCTTTAAAATTCTATTGTGCTCTTGAAAAGTAACTTGAGAGACAAAGATTTCCATATTCATTCTCTATCAATGATGTCCTAATCCACTTGCCTCAGTTTTCAAGGAAGTATCTTCTACTGGAGGTTATTATTTATTTATATGGGCTAATAATGATATCAATAAATGGTGATTATATTATAGCTCTATCATGATCTGAAAACAGCTTCATTCTCTCCATTTTTTTATAGTTGAAAATAATAGATGGGCCCCCCTGGTGGCTCAGGCGGTTGAGCGCCACACTGTGAAGCTGTCCGCAGCCTCTGCAGTGCAGGTTCAATCCCGGCCGGATGGCGAGAATCCCACATGGTGAAGCAGACCTCTCCTGCCTCGCCCACTGCTCCCCTCAGCAGTATATTTCATCAGTCTGCCTGTTCTGTTCCCCGTTCTGTCTCTGGTGAATCCTCTCACCCTCCCGCACATCTGGCCTGTACCCTGGTTCTTTTATAAAAATAAACAAATCTTAAAAAAAAAATAGATGTTGTACAACTCAGCCAAAAGTTCTGTTGATGATGCACCAGGCTGAAGGGAGTCTGTTCCTCTGGAGCACAGTTGCAATATCCTAGGCAGTCATTTTTATTTTTTGTTTGTTTGTTTGTTTGTTTGCTTGTTAGTTTTTATTATTCAGCAAATAGGTAAGATATGTTTGCTCAGATTTTTTTGCTTGAACAAGATAACATTTTTGAATTCATATGCAAGTGACTAAATCCACTATTAATTAACATTTTTTGGAATGATCTATCCATCAACAGGTGTCCAAAATTCATTAGGGTTTCATTTGATAATGTCCAAAGTTTTCAAAATGCTATAGTACAAAACAGGAGTTTCATTAACTTGATATCCAGACTCTTACTGGAATTAGCACTGCTGTTTTCTTTGGGAAAAACTACTTCTCTGCTTTTTCTCGGTCATTCTCTTCGGTTTGATGCCATAGTAGACTCCAGGAATCAGTCCAGTTGCCATAAATCACAGTTATCCATCTTACAATTGCAGTGACTATGGTGGTGATGAAACATGACCCAGGTTGGGCCACTGGATGCCAGGGGTTGAATTATTTGTTCCACTACCACTCCTTAGGAATCAAAGATGTAACTCTTCAACTGTTTTTGGTCATTTGCAAATTCAAGGAGGGGTACTGGCTGAGTTTAAAACTAACTCAGAGATGACTTGGTCCAAGACATGAGGAAAACAAAAGAAATATTATTGGTTGCCTAGTTTGAGTTGCTAGTACCAGGGATGCCTGAAATTTTGTCCCTAGACTATTTATTTTTGTGACATAATAAATTGTGTCTTTAGTTTAAAACAGGTTGAGCTGGATTTTTACCATTTGCAACCCCAAGATCCTTGATTGACTTAGAAAGTGAATTCACTTGAAGACTTATCTTTCAGGAGAGTTCAAATGTTTAAAAAGGGAACCATGTTAGAACTGAACAAGAACTAAATTTAGAGCCAGAAAATGTTAATTCAAAATTCCATCCCTTTGATTATCTGTCTTTTATTTTAGAAGATTTATTTATTTATGCATACAAGAGCTGGGGCACAGGCCAGAGACGTGGGGGGTGAGAGGATTCACCAGAGACAGAATGTGTAACAGAATAGGCAGACTGACTGAAATACACTGCTGAGGGGAGCAGTGGGAGAGGCAGGTGAGGTCTGCTGCTCCATGTGGGTTGCTCCCTGGCTGGCCAGGGATCGAACTTATGCTGCAGAGGCTGCAGATTGCTTCATAGTGCAGTGCTTAATCCCTTGCCCCACCAGGGAGGCCCCTTGATTATATGTCTTAATGAACTCAATCTGTGAGAGGGCTATAATAATATCTGTGCCTGCCTATATTACAGGGTTGTGGTAAAAATTGAATGAGAGAATGAATGCGAAAAATTTTCAGAAATTGAAAGTTTTGTGTAAAAGTAATGGTAAATCAATTTTCTTTAAAAAACACAGAAACCCATTGTGTTTCATAAAAGATGAATTATCTAATACCCTTTTATTGAAAAGTCCTATCAAAATACAAAGTTCCTCGCTATAAAGTTTTTGAGTGTAGAACTTGACTGCTATCCTGTGTTCTTAAGGAAGTTTTGTGTTTGTGGTTTGCAAAATTAGAAAAAAAAAAGTTAAGTGTAGAGTCCAGGTAAGAACATCATTTATTCATTCACTCATTCATTGATTCACTCACTTAGAAAACATTTCTGAAAACTAACTACTCAGTGAAATACTAAAATAAAACCCAGAGATTTAAACAACAAAAATACTCTAGGTCCAGCTAAAGAGACCAACATATAAATAATTGTAATGTGATAAGATAAATGCTATGATAGAGATAAGAATCAAATGTTTAGAAACAGAGGGAACCATTATCAATGCTTAAGGTTACTGGAGAAGATTTCACTAAAAATTTGGTCTGTAAGTTTAATCTCAAGAGATGGAATAGAATGGTTTAAGGAGATAGCACTGAAGGAGATTTTTCATTTTTAGACCTAAAGGTAACTGTTGAGATTAAACAAGCTTTGAGCAACAGATCTGACACTGATTTCCTGCTGAAAACATCTGTCTTTCAATATCAGTTCTGCTGACACCATGGTATGACAATTATTGGTCTTATGTCAATTAAAAAAAATGAGGTGACCATTAGCATACGTTCTGGTCTAAAACACCTATATTCTCTATTCTACATACAAAACCCCAATTTACAGATGCAAATTCTGAGTTGTACAGAGTAACTTGCCCAAAGATTGGACATGAATGTAGAAGACAAGTATGGCATCAGTCATAAGCTCCAGTAGAAAATTGCTATGTATATTCAATGTTGTTTTGCTTGAAATGGATTTCTTGTTACATGTTCAATGTCTTCACAGGTATTGTGATTGGCAGCTTGAGACCCATAAGCAAGACTGGTTCAGCATGATAAACAACAGGGCCTCTGGATATACTATATTTTGGGTACCTTAGGGGCATGAAAAGAATGTCATGGCCCCAGTGCACCAAGAAATTATACCTCTGTGCACTGGCACCATAGGAATTTTCCCAATACTTGGGAAAGATCATACAATGGTGACACCAAATAAGATAAAACCCTGAATCTGTCCCCAAAATCCCTGCAATGGTGCTTTTATTACTATAGGAAGCTAGACCTCATGTAAATTACTGTCCCTGATGTGTTGGACTTTTGAATAGGAAAATTACTATACCAATTTTGTCTTGTCTTGCAGAATGATGTCACAGATGAGATTCATGTTCTAGTTATTTATACACTACCCAGGGGCATGTTCTCAAATGGGGCATCAGCATTTTCACAGTCAGATTCCAGGATCTGCCCAAAACTCCAAAAATTCCTCTCACCTAACAGTCATTTGGTCATTATCAGTAAAGCACCCTGAGGAGACAGACAAGTTTTTGCAAAGGAGAAATTCATCACCCAGTGGCAAGTCACTAAATATTAATTATATTGAAGGGCTACCATATCACTCTCAATGAAGACCTAATGGGCTATATAGTGGTAGGGTAACAACAAACAGCAGAAAAATAAAAATCGTGCCCAAGCACATTTTTCCAAGGCCTTTCATATTTTGAAAGTATATTCTAAGCATCATTAACCACCCATCACCATTAAATATGTAGGCATAGTTCATTTTTTGAAAAGCATAATATATAAAAATCTGGACTTTCTTATATTGTATGTTAGAAAGTTCATATTATAAAGGGTTAGTTTCCTAAGGAAGATCTTCAATTGCATTCTAATAACGACACCAAATTCTGCTTAAAATCTTACTATGGAAATCATTCCAGGAGGCAACAGAGAATAAAGACATTCATAACATTAGCTAATATTTATTGAGTGGGTTAGGTACTGTTGAAACACTTCATATTAATATTAATAAATATTCATATCACGTCAGTGCTATGAAGTAGATAGTATTGTTCCCCTGTTCTTGCAGGTGAGAAAATTAAAGATCAGAGGGGTTACATAATTTTTTTTTTAATCACACATGTAGTCACTGATAAAACCAGATCTGGACACAAGGCAGGTTAACAGATCTTTTCCCAATTCCTGCTCTAACATTTCAATTATTAATGCTATAATGTTTCTACAATTACAAGAATCAGGAGTGCCTTACCTAACAATTCCTCAATAAATACTGATTAAAGAGTGTGCTGAAATTAGCATAATTACACTGATTATAATAAAACAAAACAAAAATAAATTACTCCATAGTTTGTGTTTTCTTTTTCAGTGAATATAACATTCTAGTTTTTCTAATGGAACTTCTAAGTTTTTTCACTTATTTGTTTAATATCATGGCAAAACTGGTGTATACAATTGTTTGTAGTTCAGAAGTTTAGAATCTCCCCCAACAGGTGTTGCTATCACTCTACACCTACCACCAAGATGCTCATGGTCCACTGCCTTGGTCAACGAAGCTCCCTCCTACCTTTCTCCTGCTCCTCCCCCTCTGGTAGCTTCAGCTCTATAATCAGCTTTCTAGGGTTAGTGTTTTGACTTTATCCAACCATTTTATTTTTTTTATTTCTCTATATTCCACATATAAATAACACCACCTAGTATTAGTCTTTCTCCTTCCCAGTTTCTAGTTTTTATTTGTTTGGATGTATTTTTCCTGTTTTTAGAGGAGTAATTGTTTGTCTATATTCTTTTATTGTCTGTATATGTAAAAGTATATCATGCACAACTTGCGAAATAAACATTAAGCACTAAAGATAAAAGTCTGGGAATCTGGAAATTATTTAGAAAGTAATAAATAAGAGCTAGGACTTTGGATAATTTTTCAATGTGAGCAAAGCCTTCTTCCTTAAGTGAAGGCATTTGCAAAGGTTTCAGATCTCTTCCATGTAGAGAATGTGGATTCCTCTTGGTTGTGCTGTATGAAGTTGTCTGCTAGAGATCCACAGCAGTGGCAAATGCATTCAGAACACTCCTATCAAGCATTACCATCAGAGTTCAACAACACACTACTTAGCTGTTTGGGATGCTTCTAGAGAAAACTACAAAAGACAAGAGACATTTTACTTAAAAGTTCTGGAAGTCTCTGACCTTATCATCCTCCCTACTTCTTTTTTTTAAAGATTTTATTTATTTACGCATACAAGAGCTGGGTACAGGCCAGAGATGCGGGGAGTGAGAGGATTCACCAGAGACAGAGTGGGAAACAGAATAGGCAGATTGACCAAAGTACACTGCTGGGGGGAGCAGCAGGCGAGTAAGGAGAGGTCTGCTGCACCATATGGGTTGCTCCCTGGTTGGCCAGGGGATCAAACTAGTGCTGCAGTGGCTGCAGACAGCTTCATAGGTTGATTCTTAACCCCTTGGACCACTAGGGAGGCCCCCTACTTACTTCTTAAGCATTCAGCTATAGTAATTGTAAATATTGGATGAATCTTTTATTTTTAAGTTTATTAACCATTTATATCAATAAACAAAACAACAGCAAAACCCAACAACCAACCAAATTAAAAAAAACAAAAACAAAAACAAAAACACCATACCATTTGGTTTGCTAGAAGATAACAGGCTTTGTTTAGAGAAGAAAGAAACAGGTAAATCCTTTCTTTTTAATTCCCATTTACCACCTTGGAGAAAAAAAAAGTAAATAGATTTTTAGTGATTACTTAATCCAAAACCTATATTGTAAACATACATAAAACAGAGATCCCACAGGTTAAAGACATTGCCCAGTCACTTGTCATTAGAGGCAGAATTAAGTTTTGACACCTCACTTCCAAGTCAGTTGCTTTTGACTTGCAATCATGTCTGCACTTCCAAGAACATACGCCCTATCCCAAGCACAGGTAGGGAGGGATACCTTATAATCAAAGCACAACTTTGGTCCTTTTATCATTCTTACAACAGCATTCCTTGAAACTACACATTTAAGCAAAATAAATATAGTAGGTACTCTTGAAAAGAGAAAGCAAAAGAGAAATAAGTTCAATGAAAGCTAATTACCTGGATAAATATATTTTCATCTAAGGAACAAGCTCTCAGAACTCACCCTGAGAGATGTGAAAAGGATGAAATTCAAGTTAATCTGTACTTTGATATTTACCTTGAATCTTTACTAAAGTCTGGCTAATTAGCCTTAAGAGCACAGTCTTTTTTTTTTTTTTAGAAGCATTTCTTTTCTTTATTATTTTTTTAAAGATTTATTTATTTATTTATACAAGCACTGGGTACAGTCAGAAGGGCAGGAGGGTGAGAGAATTCACCAGAGCCAGAGTGGGGAGCAGAGCAGGCAGAAGGACTGAAGAACATTGCTGAGGGGAGCAGCGGGCGGCAGGAGAGGTCTGCGCGCCATGTGGGACCCTCCTCCAGTGGCCGGGGAGCAGCCGGGGATCGAACCGGCACCGCAGAAGCTGCGAGCAGCTTCTCAACCCAGCGCTCAACTGCTGCGCCAATGGGGAGGCCCAAGAGCACAGTCTTTTTAGATTAAATGATATTTTAAAAAATCTTCATTATTTGTATCCATCATCAGGAATAACACCAACATGTTATTGTTGTAATAGAAATTATTATTTGTGTGCAGATGCAGAAAGTAGGTCATGGGGAAGCTCCACTCATAAAATATGCCCTTGTGTCCCTCAATCCTTCATTTCTATACCTAAGTTCACTTAATTAGTATATATCACCTTCATGATTGTCAGTGTTAAGAGACAAACTATTGATGTTAATAAGCTTCCAGGCCAAAATGTTTGGTATGTATGTTAAATTGCCTGGTTGTTAATTAGGTTTAAATGAATGGAATATGTCTCCATTTTTCTATAAGAAGAAGAGGGAATATATAAAATATATTACATAAATGTGCTTGAACAAATATAAAATGTAGTAACTATAGATAAAAATATAATTTATTATATTGTTATTGATACAGATATAAATAGCTACAGATACTGAGGAAAAAATGTCTTGTGACCTTAAATGATTTGATTATTCAAACTTATTCTTCATAGCTGAGATAAGAAGACAGATTTTCTGATGCATATGTAAATAAAAATGCACTGATATTTCCCTAGTATTTTACCAATATGTTTATGAAATCATCACTTAAAAGAAAACCCTGTTACTTAGTGAGTGATCTTTTATTTTTATTTTTACTCTTAGCAATCTGTTACCCACAACACTAAGATTGTGATACTCCTGTGTCACTCATCCTACTAAAATTATAATTTAGACAGTAGTAATAGCCTTATAATCTTGTCACCCTCACTCACTTGTGCTACTATTTTTTCTAAAGTGGGAGAGCTATATAGTTGGAGTTACAGGTAACGCACCTATGGAAAATAGATTTTGTTTTCATTCTTCTACAGTTGCTTTTAGAGTAAGGACATTTGTCTTCATAGTAGTGATAGGAAGAGATTTCTTCCCCATTTCCTAACTTACTTGCTTCATCTATGGAATAACGAATAATATATCTTAAGAGTAACAACAGGACAAAGAATCTTTACAATTCAATCTCTTCTTGGCTCTGTCTTTTGGGCTTGCCTGCCCTGGCAGAGTGTGCATTTTTTAAATCTTGATTCATGTAGTAAACACAAGTAGGTCAAGACATTTGTCTTCTATATGCACATCTGAATACTTATCTTTCTCAAATCCTACTATTGGGACTCAGTGTAGTAAGGCAATTCCTCCTTGGGTGAGCAGATCCTATAACTAGGGTGAATGATGAGACTGGAGTGGAGAGAATTTAAAAAATCCATATATTTATAAACCACTCTGTCTTCATCAGTAATGAAGCAATATTTGATTCCTATTCCAATTCTCAAATGGAGGGGTACAATGTGATGTTCTTAACTACCTTTTCCAATGGGAACACTGTGTCGACCAGCACAAAGCCTTGGGTTTCTTGTTCCTGGATTGTCATCTGTTGCATGGATTAGGAAAAACAGCAAAAATGGTGTTCACCAGTTGTTTGAACTTGCAGAAAAGCATGTTACCTCAAATTTGACACCAGGAAACAAGTTTACACCCTAAAATATGTCTTAGGTTACGCAAGAAATATAATGCACCTGAGTTCTCCTCCCACCATGGAATCTTACAGCATCATTTGAACATCCTGGTAACTGTCTTTGCACAAAATGAAGTGCTCAGTGGTTCCAGAAGGAAGCATGCTGACATTCTGCTTCTGTGTCCATCACCACTCCTAGTTGTGTCCCTTCTCTCCAAGGATAGGCATCCATCTGTCCAGAATTACTTAACTAGACTTCTGCCTGGGGGCAGAAAGCTGGGCAACATGGCCAGACTTATGTAACACTCCCCAAGTGTACTTTCACCCCATTTATTTCACTGATAGGTCTGAGATTCCCTAAGAGAGGGAGAAAAGGTAAAATGGGGAGAGAATTGGTTCCTATTCCCCACATACTTAATATTCCATGCTTGAATTGTTCATCTGTCCTTATTCTCTTTTCCCTGAGTCCTAATTTCATTTCACACTCCTGTGACAAGGGAGAAAAAGGTCCATTCTATCACCTCTCCCCAGGTGCATTCTCTTTTTGCAGACACTGTTGCCTCTAGAATTCATCAAAACCTTGTATGAGGCACTCCTTTAACTGTCCCTTTGCAACCCTTTTGTATTGGTGACATTGGTACTCTTACCTCAGACCCATAATTGAAATAAATAGTGCAGAACTGGATTCTGGGCATATTTTTTTTTTTCCTTTCTGTGCTGGCCACCTCATTTTATCTGCAAATTTTAAACTGCATGGAGATGAATATTAATGGCCATATTAGTATGTAAAGGTGGCATTGAGATTGATGCGTGGTAAATGCTCCAACTAGGAGATGTAGAATTGCCTTTCTCTAATAATTCTATGTCCTCAATGCCTAAGTAGACACTCCTGAGGCCAATACTTTTGCTTTTATTCTACTGACATAAGATCTCCTGTTATTTGAGCGGCTACCTGGCGGAAAATGTCTACCAAACTGCAGAAAAAAACAGCATCCACCAGCTATGCTAATCAGCCTAACCTTTCCCTTTGAAGGCACAAAAATCATCAACTAAGAATTGTCAGAAATGTGAGAGGGGAAAAAAAAAAATAATGCTAAAGGTAACTCCCTAGATGAACAAACAGAATCAACCTGAAGGAAGTTTAATTTAAATGACTATTATCCATCTGTATACTATTTATATAGACAACAAAGTCTAATTCTTTGATGCTATTTTTAAAAGCAATAAGTCATGTGAATACAAATTAGATTATTAATAAATTCTTTTTTTAAATTTATTTATTTATTATTTATACAAGCACTGGGTACAGTCAAAAGTGCGGGAGGGCGAGAGAATTTACCAGAGCCAGAGCAGGGAGCAGAGCAGGCAGAAGGATCGAAGTACACTGCTGAGGGGAGCAGCGGGCGGCAGGAGAGGTCTGCGCGCCATGTGGGACCCTCCTGCGGTGGCCGGGGAGCAGCTGGGGATCGAACAGGTGCTGCAGAGTGCGGGAACTTCGCAACCCAGCGCTCAACCTCTGCACCACCGGGGAGGCCCTATGAATAAATTCTTGAATGGGATCCTGAACCTGATAATCAGCCAGGGATCTAACAGAAAAAACTCAGGGAAAACTTCCAGAATACAAGATCCCAAAAAGTGAGAGAAAATATAGAAGAATCTCAGTTAGGAAAAGTGTTGAGCTAGAAACTCAAAAGGATGTCTCAAAGGAACCTCACAGAAAGAAAACAGAGACAACAGAGTGGAAAAAAATAATAATAACTGAAGAAAGTGTCTTAAAGTTAATGAATATCTCCTGTCTTTCAGATTGAAATTTTCTCCCCAAGGGCCAATAGTATCCATATATCTAAGCAGATATGTGCTTAGATATATGCTAGAGAATTGTTAGTTTTGTAAAGATATATTTTTAAGTCTTTTAGAGAGATTATTTACAGAAATTATGTCTGGGATAAGGGGAAATGCTAAGATTAAGACTGTGTGGTCTTGGAAGAAAATATTTTATTACCTTAAAAATATTCAAGAAACAGGATGCTAGAGGACAGTAGTGCATTGTCTTCAAAGTTGAAGAAATAACTTGAATACAAATCTAATCAAAATAGGGAAATATTAAAAAAATCAGTATTTCTTAATGTTTGAAGTGGATGTTATTGTTCTGAAGAAGATATAGTACTTGGAGATGTACTGCAGACAAATTTTAAAAGGAATAAAAAAAGCACAATAAAATAGATTGCATGTTGATAGAAATGAAGCTGAAAATAATCACTAAGATTATAAAAGAAAATTAGAGAACTACAGAGATATAACCTCATGAAAAATGTATGCCCCTGGCATAATATAAAATTAAGAGTTAAAAAGTTCTAACTGTATGGTAAAGGAAATTATTTTTATTACAAAGAAAAACTCATACAGTCAGCTAAGTGTTGTCTGCTACTAGATTTAGAATCTTCTTCAGGGCAGAGCACCTTGTCATCTATCTTTGCATCTTAAGTACCTATGCATTAAGCATCCATAAATGTGCCTTAGGGATTTCTCATTTCAACTCATCTACATCCAACTTCTTCGATCATGATCATTGTCTTAAGTCCATAAGTCTATCTGTCCTGGAAACTAAGAATAAGAGTTAACTTCAGTTCTTTAATAATTTGCAACCAGAGACTCACTGAATTCTGCCAGCACTACCTCTTCAATATAACTTCAATCCATGGAATTGTCAATCTCCAGTATATTACCTTGGGCACTAACGATTAATCAAGGTCTGTTTCCAGAGCATCTTAATGAGTCCCCCTTCTTACTGAGTCTCTCCCTTTGAAGAAATCCGTCATTATATTCAGAGTGGATATAGTGCATTATAAAACAGAAAACAGAAAAAAGTTTCACTGAATTCTATTGCAGATAGCACTAATTTCCGTGCAGTAGCCATTTTCCTTTTCCTCTAAAACAATGTAATTCCTGATTATTACTTGGTCATGTGGCTCCTTCCTTCCTAGATGTAGCCATGTTTTGATTAGAAGAATGTACACAAAAATAATTGTTCCACATCGCGGAGGTAATATTTTAAAGACAGGTAATGTCCTTCTGCTTTACTCCTCTCTGAGAGGCTGACAAGTTGGTATCATCAGTGGAAAGGGAATAAACGTATAAGATAAAAAGTTGAAGCCATATGTTGAAGGAGCTAGGTCTTCATGATGACAGATTCCTTATTACTGGATGTGGACTGTCTATGAGGAGAATGATTAAAATGCTGTAATATTTGAACTATTATAAATCTGGGGTTTCTGTCACTCATGCAGATAATGCAACCTGATATACCTAATTACAACTTCTTCAATGATCACCAAGGTTCTTCATAATCTGTTGAAAACCTCTTTCCTAACACTGTACTCTGCTACATTTTATCACAGTATCCTTGCTATTGCAACCGCTCCATTTCTTCTCCTTTCCCTCATCCATAAAGTCTCCTCTTCCCTTTGTCATCTTCCTCCATGGTCCATTTTCTCTAAGTCTTAGATTTTCCCATCATGCTTAGGTCAGTATATAATGGGTAAATTGAGTAAAACAGAGTAGTTTTTCTGGTCTACATGCCTTTGCTTCTGTTTACATAAATTTCAACAGTTTGCCAAGAGATGATCAAATATACACTATTAATCAATTTCAGATCCCGCAAAATCCCTTGAGATTTCAACCTCATTGAAACATTAATATATTTCAATGTATTTACCTTTCCTTGGCTTCAAAGACTAAGAAATGAGAGATGAATTTGCCTAAATTTTTTGATTGTACACCTTATTACAATGCCTTTCTAAGAGTGGTTACAGATTATAACTATGAAAATAACCTAGATAATCACACATACACAGATATTAAAACACACACAAGCATGCAGATGTACAAAATAGATATGTTGTATATCCTGCATATTAGTTGTCTCAAGATTTGGGATTATCAGACACTGCATATTTTTAATGACCTTTCCTGCCTCTACATACATATTCATAATCATTGACTTTTATAAGTGTTCTCTTATTCAGTGTTTCAATACTAATTTCCTGTTACTATTGAGTCCAAATTCAAAATTTGATGAATACATTCCAATTACATCCAATTTAGAAGCCGTATGCAATTTATTTTAAAGATCTATCACTTTCATTGGCACTCATTTGTGGCATCATTGTACTGCTTTTCATCTGCTGGAGCGGTGATTGTCAGTTCTCAGGAATCTGTCAGGCGGCTTAAGGGTGCCCATCTCAATCAGAGGGGAAAAATGACAAAAGGAAGCATTATGCCTCATTAAATGATATTACAGACACCACTGTGCTCTAATCTGTAATTGAAAATAATTTCAAAATCACACAAAGAATGGCCTCCTGTGAATTTTCTAACACCTTCAAATTCAGAGCCAGTTTTAAGACATTTAATGATTATATTATACAGCCAATCCATATAAGTCAGAAAAAACTGCCTCTCTCCAGACTTAGAATTGGAGAAGACACATTAGAGGAAAAACAGAACCATTATGAGACGGGAAAAGGGTGACGACAAAGCTCTATTCAAGAGCCAGGATTTGGGAAGAGTTTTGCTGCTGTCATTACAGGACTTCTTCACACCAGGGACGCCTGTTGTGGACCCTACAGAGCAAGGCCAGGCAACCCAGTGTGCTGCTTCCCCTCCCCCTTTTGAGTGGTTTGTGCCAGGTGAACATTGAATCACGCCTGTGCCACAAAATGAAGTTTGCATTATACACACAAAGGCCTTTAACGGCTGGAGGGAGACAAAAGGCTTTCACTCTCTTTGGCTGACCATCAAGGGTCTTTCTGCAACAATGCAATTTCACAGGAGGACAAGGCAAAGGAAAGAAAGAGCAAGACAACTGCAGTTCTCCTTTGAGCAGCTGGAATATCTGGGGTGATTTGCTCTTCCTCAAACAATTTCAACATGACTTTCCTTCCAGAACTGGGTAGTGGACTCAATGGGAACAGCTTCAGAAGCCTGACTTGAATATCACAACATCTGGCTTACATATAAGGCATTGTGCTGAACATTAGCAACATACGGTTTTGCTCCTTTTAAAGCTAATATCAAAAGAGAAAGAAGGGGGTAAAATAAGGTTGTGGTGAACAAATGCCTATGCTTGAGATTAAAATCGGCTCGTGAACCAGACAAAAATGTAAAGAAATAGCAATGAGATTGGCAAACCTGTCAGTCTAATAAAATCAAAGAGAAAGAGAAAAAGACCTCAGTAATATTTCTTAAGTACTATCTAGAAAAAGAGTATCTTAATCAGTTGGGGAAGCATTCTGAATGATTTAGTGGGGCTTTCTTAAATGACAATTGTCAACCAAACTAAAGAAAGCATTCATTCTTCAGCACAGTCATACCATATTAAAAAAAAAAAAATATCTGTGGAAAAGAATCATGAGTTCACTGAGTTTTCATCACTTTTGAAAGACACAGTCAAATAGAGTCACCAAATACTTTTCATTATAGATATGCAGAAAAGACACTGCATGAAGGCAGGTGCATTGTCCTTTTTAGCAGCTGTGTCCCCAAGACCTAAAACACTGCACAGTACATATTAATATGCCGGGTTAATATGAACCGATGAATGGAGAAGGCCTCACTACAGAAACAGCTGTAATGAGATATTGAAGGAACCAAATACAAACCATCAAAATATGAAAAGCAGGGTAAATAAATTTTGCTTCCAATTCTATTCAACTAGCAACAAATTCAAATGTTATTACATGGCAAATGTACCAGTGGTAAACAGCTTTCAAAAACACTTGATTTTCTGGGCCTCCCCAGTGGCACAACGGGTTGAGCACCACACTGTGAAGCTGTCTGCAGCCTCTGCAGTGCAAGTTTGACTCCCGGCCGGCCAAGGGGAAACCCACATGGCACAGCAGACCTCTCCTGCCTCTGCCTCGCCCGCTGCTCCCCTCAGTAGTGCACTTTGGTCAGTCTGCCTGTTCTGTTCCCCTCTCTGTCTCTGGTGAATGCTCTCATCCTCCTGCACCTCTGACCTGTACCCCAGTTCTTGTATAAATAAATAAATCTTTTTTAAAAAAGCAAAGTGAAAAATTCAGGAGGAAAATGATAAACAATGAATGATTTCACTTATAGTGGGATATAGTGAAACCAAAGATCAAGTGAAAATGAGCCAATAACAAACCCTAGAAATCTGACTATAGAAATGAAGCCTTAAGAGAGTGAGGGGGAGACAGAAAGCAGATGTGGAGGGGTCTATGGACTTTGGTGAGGACCCTGGATGCTGTGGTGGTGGTGGGGTGTGGTAATGTACACCTGGAGAGGAGGGGTCCTTTATTTGTAAAGCATGTATAGTGTTGTAAACTATTTTAACCTAAAAAAATAAGTTGGAAAAACAACAAAAATACAAATTCAGAAAGAGAACTCAGGACTTCAAATTTCAAAGTTGGGTGGAGGATTCTGAGGAGTGTATGAACTTTAATCTCCAACTTGGGATTAATTGCTTCCTTTTCTATAAACTAGTAGAAAGAAGTCTTTTGTCTGACTTGCCTAGTTTTGAAACTCAGCCCTTGTACTTACTAATTTTGTAGCCTTGGGCAAGCTATGTAACTTCCCAGAAACTTGGTGTCTTCCTCTGTGAAGTAAAGGACAAAGAAATTACTTTAAAAAGTTGCTGTGAGGATGAAATGAGTTAATGCAAGTACAGTGTCTAGAAAATATTAGTTGCTCAACAAATAATTAGAGGTAATTTGATTTCCTTCTCAAAGTTGTTTATTAACTGAATGAAATTATTTTTACTTTTTTTGTCCCTCACTTACTTTATATATATTTTTAAAGATTTATTTTTATTTATTTATACAAGCAATGAGTACAGTCAGAAGCGCGGGAGGGTGTGAGAAATCACCAGAGCCAGAGTGGGGAGCAGAACAGGCAGAAGGACTGAAGTACACTGCTGAGGGGAGCAGCGGGCGGCAGGAGAGGTCTGCGCGCCATGTAGGACCCTCCTCTGGTGGCCAGGGAGCAGCCGGGGATTGAACCAGCGCTGCAGAGGCCTCGGGCAGCTTCACAACCCAGCGCTCAACTGCTGCGCCACCGGGGAGGCCCTTATTTTATTTTTTTTAAAAGATTTATATATTTATACAAGAACCGGGGTACAGGCCAGATACGTGTGAGGGTGAGAGGATTCACCAGAGACACAGAGGGGAGAAGAACAGGCAGACAGACAAAATACACTGCTGAGGGTATCAGTGGGCGAGACAGGAGAGGTCTGTGGCACCATGTGAGATTCTCGCCAGGTGGCGGGGATCGAACCCACACCACAGAGGCTGCAGGCAACTTCATAGTGTGGCACTCAACTGCCTGCGCCACCAGGGAGGCCCATCCCTCACCTATTTTCACTTTAAACATCCTACCTAGAGCATACATTGTTTCTTCACTTCTCAGCTTTTCATTATATTAAACAATATCCCTAAATATTTCTTTTTTTCTGTATAGCTTTATACATACCTTCTATGTGGGGGGAGTAATTCTTTTAAAGTAAATAACACAACACACACATTAGAAAGGGCTCCATAAAGTAAGAATGAATGTTGGAGATGGGTTATAAAATAAGTATAACTATAAACATAAAAAGGGGGGCAGGTGAGCCACTTGTTAGAGTGTCCTTTTATTCAGCTTTTTCATAATACTTTTACATAGTCCCCAGTAATTTAACAGACAAAATAATTTTCCTAAATAAGTATTCTACTGCATTTTCAACAAGGTCTTTGTAAGTGATCCAATCTGAAATCTTCTCAACATTGTACTTTATTAACATTACCGGCCTATGAATTTCAATTATCAAATATTGATAACACCAATAGAAGAAGAAACCAAAATTTCTTGCCACATGTAATGACTTCACTTAAAACCTTGATGAGAAACAGTGATATCAAATACTCATGGCAAAGGAGGAGGGAGTGAGGCAAAAAACACTTTAATTGCTTTCCATCTTCATTAGTTGAGGACAATTGGAAACAGATTTGTTTTTAAACTTCAGAAACAGCAAATAGTCCAGATGACTTGATGTTATCTATTTAAAAGTGTAGATTTCAGATTCTGCATTCCTTTCATTAAAGAAAACATGCATAATGTTGGAATTAACATAAAGCACTGCTAAAGATGAACTTGAATTCAGCAAAATACTACTGAATACTGATTATGGGCTAGAAATTCTGCTTTGTAAGCATATGGGGATAGACAGCAAATAGAATGTCTGCCCTCAAAGAGCTCCTAAGGAGGGTGGGAGCAGGTATTATGTACACATCAAACAAATATGTATTATCTAGCAACAGACTGTATGTTTTCACTTAGAAGACCTTGATTTACTAATCATTAAGATAGAAGCTTTTAAGAAATGACAGGGACCAGAAAGGAGAAGGATTGACTCACACTGCAATACAGAAATGCAGACTTGACTTCAGCTAGAATGGAGCCAGGAGGTCTAAGGGACAGGGTTCTCTCTCTTCAGTGCTATCATTCTTCTCTCCAAAAGTTAGCTTCCACCCATCCATAGGCTCTTTTGTGGTCAAAAAATAACTGGAGAATTTATAAGCCTCATATAATCATTGTCATAGATCATTTGTAAAAATAAAGTGTCTTATACACTAGTTATCAAGCACAGTCTAAGGTTTACTCTGCTATTGGCTTTAATTTGCTCTTGTGCCTATCATAAGCAATTGTGGCTCAAGGGATCAGATATGCTGATCGATGGCTAGAGCTTAGGTGGATTAAATTCTCCCAAATTTCTTGACTGTCACTGGGGTGACAAATGTCACCCCAACCATATCGCTGGGTAGAGAAAAGTGTGAATGTGTGTGTGAGTGAAGGGAACAGGTGTGATAGCGGATGTTGATGACATATGGATCCTGGCAAGGCAACTGACAAATGCTCACTATAAATATTAAGTTTAATTGAAACTGAAACGAAAAGATAAAGGGGACTTTTCATAAGGGAGGTGAGACACATTTTCAAGAAGTTGACTTTTGAGTAACATTTTCAAGTGTGAGAAGGCTCTCATACTACTATTATGGACTCAGGACTGGGGATAAGTAAATATTCTATAGGAAAATCCTATAGAACTGTGGTCACTTCTTTCAAGAATAGTTTCACAATATTTTATAGCACATGTGCTAAAACATTCCAGACCTTTAAAATATTCGATGGACAAGGGTTGCTTGATTAAATGCATTAGAACCAATTACATTCCATATAATCTTTTGGAGATTCATATTCAATTCATTCTAAGTAATTTTTCTTTTTGTCTATCTTTTCCCCTCCTTCTTCTCACCTCCCTCCAAACAAGTTTTGTTCATTTCAGTTTAAAGCACAATGCTTTCAAGTCACGGGTCTGGAAGTGTCATGTTTAATTTACCAAATGAATATATGATCATTTACATTTTCATAAACTGTGCTTTTGTTTGATGAGGCATGAATGTTTGATTTGATTCATATGAGCTTCAATTTTCTTTCAGAGAAAAGACACAGCCACACTGTCACTCCTGAAGAGGGAAGCTGTGGCTCTTTGGAGAGGCTCTCTGGGTCTCTGCTGTGTGATAATCGGGGGGCCCTGATACAACTTAAGTGAAGCTGGGTTGGGAGTGGAGAGTAGAAACAGGATACTTTATAAGAGATGCATCACCTCAGCACAAGTAGAAAAGACCTTTTTTCCCCTTCTCTTCTGTTTTGACATCTTTTCCTTTTCCCCATTCTCCTTTTGCATTTTGCTGCCTTTCTTCATGACCGATTTCATCTTTTTAACCATCATTATTATTTTGAACTCTTTTGGAAACTACCTAGAAGGGCTTTTATGGGTGATAATTATTTCATATGCATTTTTATTTCACTAGGTTGAGTATGATCTGCAATTGAGTTTAATGTTGGAGACTCAGTTTTTAGGATCAGGTATGATTTCCAGAGAAAGAGGTTACAGAGATTACAAGTAAAGAATGTTTATTTTCCCATACAAGTTAATTCAGTAGATTAATGTTTACTGTGGGGTAGAATCTGGTGAAAACATATTCAGAATAATAAAGGGAAAAAAATGGACATGTATGCGCGCGTGCACACACACGCACACACACGCACATACACACTGTTCCCGAATTAAAGGACTTATATTTTGGGATTTTGTTGCTGTTTGTTCTTCATTTTCATTGCCAAATAGATGTGCATCAGGAGTGGGGATACTGGAGAGAAATGTTCTAATTAGGTTTTTAAAATATTAATAAAGTTTTGCAATGTTAATTTTGGTTAATCAAAGAATTGGGATGGCATTGTTCGATAGAAGGGAGGAGGAAACTATTGACTTTTAAAACACTATTCTTTACCACTGGCTTTATTATAAGGGATGATTAATCCTCTCAAATTCATATTTATTATTTAAAATCATTTTATTTACCTAGTGTTGCAGTTCTGACAGAATTGGATTTGAACTGGGATGCACAAGGTTAATAATTAAAGTATCAAATGAGATTGTGAACATAAAATCATTTTATAATTTGACATTATAAAAAATGTAAGGTTTAGTTGTCCCTAGAAAGATACCACAATGTAATCTTATTAGCTCAGTAATGCTATTTGTTTAAAGTCTTAGAATATAAGAATATCTATCTTTCAGCAATTCATTCACTGTTCTTTAGAACTTAGTTATTCAGCTAATCTTCAGAGGAGCCTGTTGAGTGCCAGCTTTGCTTTTAGGGATGGGATACACTATAAACTTGTCAAATAAAATATATGTGTCGTTCATGTTCCCAGGTGGAAAGACTGTCAATATGCAAATATGCAATTCAAAACAACCAATTCCAGATGATTGTCAGTTTTGTGAAGAATGGTATTATGATAGAAAAAAACCAGGATAGAACAAATTCACATGGTGTTTATGTCAAAGAATAATTTAATCAAAGGTATACATGATAAAATGAAGAAAGTAAGTTGGATCAGGTTAAAATGCCAGGAATGCAGCTCTGTCAAACTTACGGTTATGCTTAAATTAGAGACCACCAGATATGAATTTCTTCAAGTATCATATATAATTGATGTTGACTTAATAATTTTCTTGCAGAAATTTTATGAATATAGATTCCAATATATGTTTATATTTATGTATATATATATTAATTTGGAAAAATACAGATTTGTAATATGGAGATCTGAGTTCAGATCTGCTTCTTTCCTTATTATGGTCTCAGAAATCCTTATTTTCTGCTTCTGTATAACAAAAGCATCTGAAAAGATGACCTCTATTATTCCTTGTTTTTACTGGATGAATGACTCTGAATATAAACAAATAGTTGTTCTGTTTAAATTGTTTTTCCTTGAAGGCAGTTAATCCTGTATCTAAAAAGCAATTAAGTGGAAAGCAAGGACAAGGATTAAAGCAAATTCAAGGACCATAAAGAAAACAACTCTCAATAAAATAGGGATACAAAGCTATCTTTCAAATTGTTCATGGCTGAGGTTACCTAATCTAGTATAAAAATTAGGGGAACTGGTATTCAGAAACATCTGAGCTAAAATCCCAAGTCATCACTTAACAATTATGTAACTTGTGTAAGTTTTTTTTCTTTTTAAACTTACTTTGAGCTTCTGCTTTTTCTTTTTCTTTTTTTCATTTATGAAATAGTTTCTGGGAATAAATGAGATTATGCTTTTCCTGTGCCCAGCACAAAGGCGGTCCTCAGTAAATGCTTACTTCAGATATTATCTTATAGCCACACCTTTCTGAATATTTCTGATCTCCTCTAACTGCCTGAGCTCCTCTGACTGCAGGTGTACATCACTTACACCCACGAAAGAATGGATTTTCCTTAGCACTAAAAAGGCAATGCTGTAAATTTCATCAATTGTACCATGTAACAATTGGGTCACTAGAGAAGTAAATTTTTCTCACTAGCTTGATGATAACCATGTTGAATTTTAAAATCAAGAATGATATTCTGTGGCCAGAAAGTTTATCTTCTATAGCAGTGAAGTAGATCTGAGAATCCTCGCATGGATTAGTGACAGCAAAAGAAGGACATCTGTTTCCCTGGCAGATTGACCAAAGAATCCTGGGCCAGTAGTACAGCCAAAACAACAGACAGCACTTCAAAACTTCTAGATTAATTTTGTATTGTTGTGGGAGGCAAATGGAATCATTTAAAGAAGAATCTGATGAATTTTCAGAGCAGTTACAGGAAGTTGAACAAGACTATTTCTTCAACCTTAACAGAAAAAGCCATAAACTAAAAAAAAAAAAAAAGTATATTCTAAAAACTCATCAGATAATCAAGGCACAAAAATCCTAAATAAGTTCCAGAAAGGGACAAGTTCTTCTTAGGAGAGACCGAACCCATGCCTCCTTCCATTCTTAATAGCTGGGCAAAAAGAAGAGTAACTGTATTGTGATTATGGATAAAGAGAAATAAGTCAAAATTTCAGTAAAGTTTAATAAATTTTCAATGTCTCTGTTGGGTAGACATGGTGTCCTACACTTCAAAAGAGTTTTCACCACAAACAATTTCTCTTCACTGAATTTCTTTCCTTTGGGTCCTTGGCTGAGGATGCACTCACAGCAAGGTTGAACACAGGGAAATTCCCTCAAATTGTACCAAAGCTTCATGTGTTCAAGTCAATGATCTAAGCTTGGGGTTAGAGGTTTAGGACACAAAATATAAGATAAAATCTTGAGGAGCTGTTAGCTCAGGCATGACAGGAGTTCATTGAGATTGACAAAGGTGGAGGGGGGAGAGTAGATCTGTTGAAGTGATGAACATGAAGGAAGGGATGAAGAGGAGAAATAATTCTTTGGACACTCAGTATTTCTGGTGGTGTGATAAAAAAAAAAAAAAAAAAAACAGAGAAGAAATTCTTCCATGGTCTGGCTTGGAGGGTGGGTCAATAAAATAGAGAGATCCCAAGCTTCACTGCAAAGAAGCAAGATAATGTGACTCATGGTTTAGAAAACAAAGTCAACAGAAGCAACCTCCATGAATTAAAAAAAAAAAAAAACAATTGCAGATGTGGAAGAAAAAATCAGAAATGCAAATTCTCTGAGTAAAAATGGATAAAATCTAGGAAGACTGAAATATTTACTGATTATAGGATGACAAAATAGAAGCAAAGGCAAAATCATCTTCAAATAAAAGAATGAATCAAAAGAAAAACAAGAGAGTACATATTTTACCAAATAGGATATCAAGGATAGGAATTTAAAAATCTCAAACAAATGAAATTAAAATAAACAAATAGATAAAAGTACTTTAATTAAAAAGACATTCAGTGAAACTTCAATATACTTATTATATGATTTTTAGAGAAAAATACAATAAATAGAATATTTAAAACAATGATAAAAAATTTTCAGAAATAAAGAATCCCCAGTAAAAATGAAAGCAAATGCCCCTAAAATGTTTAACATCATGCTAACTATAACTCATAATAAATAAAATGTAAACCAGAATAGTACTGAGATATCTTGCTGTACCCATCAATTTTGCAAAAATAAGACTAGCAATATTCTCCATTGGAGAGGCTGGAAAGAAATAAATGTCCTCATACTTTCCTGGTGGACATATAAACTGTACAAGTCCAATGTTCACAAAAATTTTGAATAACAAAAAAACTTTCTAGGAATTCTTAAGTTATTACTCCAAAAAAGTAGCACATGGGGTTAAGACTCAGTGCTATCACTACAATGGCCTCAGTTCAACCCCAGCCAGGGGGCTAGTCCACATGGTGTAGCAGCCTCTCCTGTCTTGCCTGCTGTTCCTCCTCAGCAGTATATTCCCATAGATCTGCCTATTCTGCTCCCCACGCTGTTTCTGGTGAACCTCTCACCCCCTGCACCGCTAGCCTACACCTGGTTCTTCTATGCAAAAATAAATACAAATAAAAATAAATCTTAAAAAAAAACCCAAAAAACAGCACAGAGCTATTCACAGTAGCATTGACTGAAATAGAAAAAATATTTAAAATAATCAAAGAGTCCATCAAACAAATGAAAATAATGGCATCCTAAAAAATAAAGACACAAATCAAGGAAGTTTTCTGTGTACTATTTTGAAGTGATCTCCAAGAGAAAGAAGGAAAGAAAGATGAAACTCATGAACATACTAATTCTTTCTTTTTTCAACATAAGAAAGGAATAGAAAAGAGGATGTTATGTAAGAGACCACAGGGAATATAAGAAATTAATAATGATTAGTTCTATGAGCTAATATGGTAAGAACTCAGGTAGAAGAAAAAGAACAGAAACAAAACCTTTCTGAATATGCCTTTTTGTACTATTTAAATGTCTTATAAATATAAATATTTTCTATTCACAGATTAAATTAAATTTTAAAGATGCAAAACTTAACTGAATAATTCATCCTTAACTGTTTATCAGGTTTTTAATATATACATTGAAAGAAATGAAATAGTTTAAGTCATATAAACATAACTATCTCTAGGACATAGCCATTTGGTTTAAAAACGAAACAAAACCCCGCAAATAATAAAATTCACTTAGAAGATGTGTTTTAACCCATAATTGTGCTATCAGAATTAATTTTTTGAATCTCACAGACTAAAGCAAACAAGAAAATTTTCAAATATTATCAGAAAAAAAAAGGTTTTGGTGCCACATGGAAAAAAAAAAAAAACTGCAAATTTTGTGTCACAATAGCAAACCAGAAGACCTAGTGTGCAGAACTTTCCTAACTCCAGCAGGGAATTTCGAAAGTGGACCTGGGACATCCTGCTGTGTTTGAAAACAGCAAGGATTCAAAACCCAGGGACAGTATCTCACAAAGATACAGAAAACATATTAAAAGGACTTTCATTGGCCCCTTTTATCACACCTGAAATGTTCTGTTTTATTTTTTGTTATATGACAAATATCACAGTATTGTGTCCTCCTAATCCATGATCAATGGCAGGTCCATTCATGGAGCAATATGGTAAGTAAAGCTTCTCGCAGCTATCAAGTATAAGTTCCATTTTACATAAAATATCAGAAGGTGAAATAAAAGGGCTTTTCTCAAAAACCAGAACCATCTCACTCTACAACTTACGCTTCTAGTCACTTAAGGCACCACCTCTGGATATGGATACCTGACCCTGACATTGAATCTTTTATCTTCATTTGTCTATGACTGCGCCTTCCTGAACATGCCTTATCTAATCAATTACCTTCTTTTTCTAATTCCTTGGCATGAAATATGACACAGCCTTCCATTTGCACTTGGATACTATGAGATACTACAAGAATGATGAAATCTCTGCAGGTAGACCCTTATTAAACATGAACTTCAGTGTCTTCTAATGGATGATAACATCGTTTGTGCACTATTATCAGGAAGGTTAGCTAGAATTTATAAAATGCAGCAAAATGCAATCCAATATAGATAATATTTGAAAAATTGTCAACTAGTGAAATATTAAAAAATCTACTGATCATTTGAGAGGAGTGGATTTTCATGAGGAAATTAAAACAAACAATAGGGCTATTAAAACAATTATAACAAGAATATATGTAAATGGCCAGATTATCTTTAAAATTGACCATAGAGGGGAAAAAAAAATCCTGAACAGGCTTTTTAATTTACTTTCAAATGAACAAATTATTTATATTGAACCACTGAATGCATTATAAGAAAGAAATTCCAAAATATAATTATAAGAAATTCAGAAATATGCATGATAATAAAGAAATGCATTATAAGACAGTCTGCCTGTTCTGTTCCCCGCTCTGGCTCTGGTGAATTCTCTCACCCTCCCTTGTTTGTGACTGTATCCAGTGCTTGTATAAATAAATAAATCTTTAAAAAAATATTACTCTGTTATTGATTTATGTAACTGTCATTTTTTTAGTGATTTGCATTTTGCTAAACATTTCCGTAAATGATGTAATCTTAAACTCCTAACGCTTGGAGGTGTGCATCTTATAATCAGCACCCACATTATGGGTCAATAGTGAATTTTGAGTCTTTGCATATTACCCAGTCACACAGCAAGTCAATGTTAAATTGGCTCTTCAACTGAAGTCTTTCAGATTTCAAAGGCCACATGGATTTTTGGCTGCATCACATTGCCAGGGAACTGTAAGAAAGTCTCAGAGGTGGGAAAATATATTAACTAGAAGAGGACAAACAGAATTTGCATGTGTGTAAGCACTGGGCAAATGTAAGTCTGATTCTTCTGGCTTAACTCAAGTCATTAAAATCACAAGGAAAAAAAAAAAAAGAAAATATCTGCAATGACCTTTCTGGCACCTTGTGACAACTCTGTAAAGGTACAGCAGAAGATACAAAATCTCTTTAGCCATTTGACCCATCTCAGCTCATGGTACCACATGCTCTCATGAGGGAAATACAAGAGTGTTTGTCAGCAATTTATTGATAAAGGAATGATGGTGAAACAACCTTGCTACCAGATTTGTTTAGACAATGTTTAGCCTAGTTTTCCAGGAATGGGTTCTTTCTTATTTAAAAGTGACTTACAACTTGTCTAGTATTTTATTCCTCCTAGAGTGGAACTGGTTGCCATTGGTGCTCTGGAAAAGAATCTTCTTGGCCTGTGTCTCCCAGCATGGACTGCCTACCTGGGTCCCTAAATGATTGAGTCCTAAATGGATTTCTCTGTGCTGTGGCTTGGGATTCCGTACTTTGGATTCATTTCAAAATGTCTGTTTCCTGTCTTTCCATCTTTCTAGCTACCTGCTTGTGAACTCATTTTGTTCCTATACAAATTTCCATGGCTACCTGATCTCCTATTTTCAGTTTTCTCTGGTTTGGATGCCCACATGGATGATGAGTGGTGTTATAAATGTTTCTATTTTTTTAGAGTACGATATCATTTTGAATGTTCTTATGTTTGATGAAGGCTCCTCATTTTGCTTTTAAGGAGTATAATATACCAGGAAAGAATGTCAAAGGTCTGGTGCTCATAGAGAAATGGGATAAAGTCCTGAATTGGTCCCTCATCCATCCATTTGTTCATTTAATAAATATTTATTGGGCATTTCCTGTGTGTTTAGACTTCTATTAAGGAGACATGGGTACAAAATTAAGCCCCCAAAACAAAAAGGAAAATGAGGACTTTCAAGATTATAGACTTAGCAAAATACCCATATTGAACAGGAGCTTCTCTTCACCATTCTGTAATTTTTTTTCAAGCAGTATCTGAACTATATTAAGTGTTCAATAAAGGGGTTGAATAAAATATATAAATGCACACATTTATATATACAAATATAGAAATGTCTAAATAAATAAAATTCTTAAATAGAAATCAATTACAGTAGTTTCCTTATTAAACATCCAATTCCAGAATTTAGAATTACTCATAATTGTGTTTATTTCTGTAGTGCTTGGCCAAGTTCATATTGATTTTTGAGTTATTATTTGATAAAGCACTCATCTGCTTTTCCACCACTCCTAACCCACGACATCACCTTCCATCAGTGGACATCAGACCTGACATAATGTCAAATTGCACTTATTTAATGAAATTCTGGCTGTCTCTAGGATAACCTTTAACTCAACCTTGTAGTGGGTGCATGTAAGTGGCACATATCTCCTTTCAAATATCCCTATCCATAATTACTTAGCTAGTCAGATTGCTAATGGAAGAGAGTTTTAAGGGGAAAAAATTAAAGTCCTTTATTTTCTGACTTTCCTTATGTTCTCAATCTTCTTTCATGCACTGGGGCTGGGGAATGAGTTGCACTGTAGCTTCTGACAGCAGCACTTAGGGAAAATATTTCTTTTTTTCCACAGGTGAAGATACCAAATGGACTAATAAAAAGATGGAACTTCTGAGCAACCTGTATTTTTTTCATTTCAAAGATCCCGACTCAAGGATGTACTTTCATTTGGAAACATAAGTTATAATACAATGACTTAAGGATTGCAAAACGCCAGGTTTAAGAAATGAAAAACAGATATAGAAGGACATTTTTTTTTTTTTATTTTAGGAGAAAGGGCATGAACTGGATGGCTTTGTTTTTCATGTACGGAAGGCTCCAGCAGCTTTTTATTATCAAAATGTGGATTGCCCATATTTATTTTCTATTGTTGTATAACAAATCACGGCCCATTTAATATCTTAGAGCAACACACGTCTTATGTTAGTTTCCACAGGGCAGGAATCGGCACAAGTTACCTAGTTCAATACCCAGGATCTAAGGAAGCTGATATCATGCTGTTGGCTTTGGCTACAATCTCCCTTGAGACTCAACATCCTCTTACCGTCTCAGTGTTTGTGCACAGAATTTGTTTCCTCTGGTTCTAGGAGACCTTCGCCACCTGGAGTCTAACATTTCCTGCCATGCAGTCCTATCTACAATATGGCCGTTGACTTTCCTCAAGGTTGACAAGAGGATACCTGCTGCTGTTTCTTATACTTTAACTCTCTCTACAAGAGCTTTTAGAGAGATCACCTAATTGGGTCAGGTATGAGCAGACTATGCTTTCTTGGAGTAACTTGAAGTCAGCTAATTTGGACATCTGATTACATCTGATACATCTTTCACCTTTGATACAAATATTTCATCATAAACATGATATCCCATCAAATTCAAAGTCCTATCCATACCAAAATGTATGAGATTTTATAGGGAGGGTAGGGATCTTTGGGGTCTATCTTAGTATTTTGCTCACCACACTTTATTATACACCAAATTTTAATAAGTCAGAGGGCTTGTTTTAATGTTACCCAAAATAGAGGTATATTTTGGATTGACACAAGTCATTAATGTTAAAGACTACAGTGTTGTGCATATGTACATAATTTTTTGAAACTTTTAAAAAGAGATGGTACTAGAGAATTCAGATTCAATATTTTAGAGATTAGGAAGCAACCTACTACACATATAACTGAAAGTGTTCACAAATCAAGCAAGATCATAGTTTTGTTGGCTTGAAAGATTTGTTGGATTAAAATGTATTTTAATTTTCACATGCATCATTCTACCTTCATGTCAGAACATTATTATTATTTGAATTATATTTCTAGAACTGTTTGTTACCTTAATAACTTGTTAATAGTTAAGATTCATTTGAAGTAGATTTTATAGATATACAAATTATGACACTGAAAGCTATTTTTGCTTTCAGCTGTCATGGCTAATGTGCTTTATGTATTTTCCATTTTACTTGAAGAAAATGTTTTATTTCAAAGACAATTTACTTCTGGTTTAAATTTTCATTGGCATCTTGCTTAAACTTTCCTGACAACTAATCCACCTTACAAGTTATTGTCTTTATTTTAATAAGTGACTTTTAATTTTTCCTTCATTACCTAGGCTACTGACTAGATTGGTTTTAAACAAATTATCCATTTCCTCCCAGACTGACATTATCTGTCCTCTCAAAGAACCACCTAGGTAATAGAATCATGTCACTGGAACCTTTTTAGCTATCTGCATCACAAAAATATGCCTTGAAATATCCTGACAGATATCCAAAAGGAAAACGGTAATAAGTTGGACCTCAGCATTATTGGTAAGAGTATTCCCTCTCTCTGTCTGTTGTGATTTATTCAGTGATCATGAAATGACCTGGGTTAACTGATAAGAATCACTACAGAGACTTTTGCTAGAAATACAGAATTGTTTCTCTTTCTGCTGGATAGCCACAATTTTAGCCTGTCACCTATCTCTGACATGTTTGTTATCTTTTGTATGTAAGGGAAGTCTGTGTAAGAATAAAGCCAACACATGGGCTCCCTTGTGGTGCTAGGGGTTAGATATTAGCACAATGAAGCTTTCTGTAGCCACTGAAGCATGATTCAATCCCTGGCCAGGCAGCTACCCACATGGTGCAACAGACCTCTCCTGATTTGCCCACTGCTCCCCTCAGCAGTGTATTTCAGTCAGTCTGCCTGTTGTGTTCCCCAGTCTGTCTCTGGTGAATCCTCTCACACCCTCTCCCTCACCTGTGGTCTGAGAACCCCAGTTCTCAGATGCATCAATAAAATACATTTAAAAAAAAAAGAATAAACCCAACACATATTAAGACAGTGGACAGATATAGATATAAAATGTACTTTCTATATGTCACTACAAATATAGTGATAGATTGCTACAAATATAGCGATAGATAAGAGATATTTATATAGTGAAATCTATACATACTTATAAACATCACCTGAGATAAAGAATAATTACTATTTTTGATATTTAGATTCAGCTCTACCCTATTCCCAGCTTTGTCTGTGTGACTTAAAGAGGTGCAAACCAATAGACCCTTTTGTTTAAACTAGTTTAGATTCCATTCCTGAGGTTGTAAATAAGAAAGTTTCAGTGTATACAATCACATCATGTACTGGTAGGTAGAACACGCAAACCTAATGAAATAGGAGAGGGGGTACAAAAGTACACCAACCTGATGGAAGTAACTCGAGATTGGCTCACAATGTTGAGATGCTAGAGAACTTTTCAGACTAAATAGAGAAAGATAAAGAAGCAAGCACAATGGGACTAATGTGTACTCAGATTTGCACATGTTGTTCTGAAAACTTCTGTAATGTTGGGTTAGAGTGAAATTCTTAGAAGCTTCATTATTAAAACAAAAAGAACTATCTTACACAAGTAGTGAGTTATAAAAATGTTTAGAATGTGCTGTACAATGATAGCATAAATAAAGTCCTTTTGTTACCGAGGTACAACTGATTTACAACACATGATGTGGTTTTGAGGTACAGGAGCACATCCTTCAGGTGTGTGTTACCACATCACACTTCTCAGCCTAGTGTTCAAGAATACCAACTAAAGTTATTAAAATTATTAAATCAACTTCATGGGATACTGTACTATAAACTAGAAAGAATAAATGATTCAGAATGCCAACCTTCTTCTCAATCTTCCTGAATATACTATTCTGCCCATCTCTCTTCTCTAACTCCTTGGAGGTTGTTCTTGAAGTTTTCCTTCACTTAAATTCCCACTTCTTGGTTTCTATTTGGATTCAGCAAACTGAAGGACCCAGAAGAAGTTTCAGAAGTAGTAGGAGAATGTACTAGTGAGTAAATTTCCTTCTTCCTTGTTAAACCATTATGGCTTGGCTGTATTCAATGAATGAAAGCCAAATCATCTATCAGGCAACCAACTCCATACAGCTACTACTCCATTACTTATTTCCTCAACATTTTCCTTGCAGGTCTAGGGGTAGTAAGAGCTCCCCAATATTAGATCTTCTGGAAGCTTTTTTTTAAATTTCTCTCAACATTGCTTAATCACTTGGATTGAACATGTATCTGTTTTCTCAAATTATTTTTATTTGTTCTTTACAATACATCCAATAATTTCCAAATATTCTATAAAGTACATGCATTGCTTTAAAAATCAGAAACCAACAAGTATATTTGAGAGACACATGTATATTTTTAGAAAGTGTTTGGTGAATATTTCCAGAAATTAGCAATTCTAGAGAATAGTCATGAAATCTGAAGGAATTAAGATGTGTTATCACTTATATCCTAGGCACCATATTAGGAGATTTGCATAAATTATATAATTTATGTAAAGTTAGCTATACATAGGACATTAATGAGAGTTTGGTCATAAATCTAGCAAGATGAATCAGCAATTCAAGATTGAATCATATATATGGAAATAAACATATAGTAAATAACATGCTTTGGTAAAAAGGATGTTAGATTTATATTATTTAAGTTAAGGGTCTTTGCTCTTTTGAGAGAACATCCACTATACTTTCTAATTTTGAAATAGTTAAGAGTTGCTCAGTAGGTACTGTACATCTATTTGATTGGGCATTATACTGTAGAGCAGCTTAGTGTTGTAAATAATTGTAAAGAGTTTCCAATCAGATTCTCTGTATTTGAATCTCAATTCTGTTCCTGGGTATAAAGCTTGTAAAATTTTAATTTTTCACCTGAAAATTAGAAAAATAATGGTAGCTCTCTCATAGGACCTTTGGGATGTTTAACAAAATATATATATAAAGTTCAGCACAAGATCTAGTAGAAAGTAAATATCATTAATATAAGTAATGGCTAGGGCTATTATTATTAATAGCAATTTTGTAACTCTAGAATTCCTGCTTGTTGTGCTCTAGAGACTATTTGAATTGATAATGCGATCTTTATATCAAAGTTTAATGGAAATTTCAAAGTTCAGGTTGATTGTGCTTGTATAAGTATTTATAAACCCAAACAGCATTTTTCTTGTGTATGGAGCAAGAAAGACCAAAACAGATACACCAAAAACTAATAAAAGTTTATTTGTATGTTCCATCATGAACAAAAGTCTTGTCTGTATCCTTGTATCTTTGAAAAATGACAGAATTCAGTAACTGAAAAACTATGATACCCAAGCAAATAATCTTTGAATACAATGATATACAGAAACATACACAATCCACTAAAGCAAATACACTGAAACCCTAAAGAGTTTAAGGAAATTGCTCAGAGTTAAGATACTTCATGCTAAATTATTTCCCTAAGATTGCTCCAGGCTTAGAAAGATGCCTTCAGAACAAGTGTGGGAGGGACAGTATGGCCACAAAAATCCTCACAGATCACTAGCAATGATAGTGCATAGGACTAAATCTAGTCAGGAAGTTTCTGCCGGCCATCTTCCAAATGTCGTTGCTAGGCAGTGACTGGTTGAACAAATTTCGTAAAACGATCTTCTAGATTCTGTGTTGGAATGGGTTTTGAAAGCCACTAATGACAAGTGCATTATATTGGAAAACATAAAATTGGGGCATAGTTTGTATTAAAGTTATATTAAAGTTCTCAATAAATACATCTTCCATAACTACAAGCATGGGGTGAAGGAAAATCTTACTCCATTTTTACTCCCTTACACTACATGAATTATTCTAGATATAGTCACACAGTTGTGTGGACTTGGAGTTGTCTTCCCGTAAGTTGTCTTTGGTGTGGTCACAAACTTTTGTAAATATAATTAAAAATGTTAGCAAATCTTTTTGTGTAACACATCCTATTAATTGTGAACCTCTTTCATGTCCTTTTTTTTCTGTTCTCATCACTATCTGATTTGCCATTCTTAGGATTAGGTAGGAAAATGTTCTGAAAACAAGTGAAAGGATCTCAGTTTTTTATTGTTATTCATTTCCTTCACTCCATGTACACCTGAGGAATGTGGTACATATCCATCAGTAACTGGGAGAATTCCTGGAGAGTTTCTCTTTTGAGGAGGAGAATCAAATACAGAAATCTGTGAGACAGTATGTTTTTATGTGTGATAGCCCAGGTCCATGGTAATCCAATCACTCTCTGCCTCAAGGTGAGTTGTGAATGAGAATGAAGTCATCTGTATTCATCTTCTGTCTAAATTTCCTAGAAGGTCCCCAAAGCTGACACTTTTGACCAATTATAAAATAACTTCAATGAATGCTCTGGAAATTGATGGCCATTATTATGAAGACAAAATTGCTAAACAAATTGTGTTTATTTTGGTATCATCTCATGGGTCCGGGAGACCATCATTCATCTTCATACCCATCTGCTGTTCAGGTCCTGATCTTGAACCATTGATGTGAAAGCAAGAGTGGGAGGTACAGATTGATGAAGAGGAAGAAAAGAGAAGTATGGTGAATAGCACTGCTCTAAATTGTCATAGCTGATGCATTTCCCCCTCAAGGAGAAAGAATGTATCAACTAAAATTTACCCAGTAAGCCCTGATATTTTAATACCTCCAAGATATATTTACTTCTTAAAGGTGATGACAAGGAGAAATGTTGATGACAGCAAAACATGTAAACAGGGAGTCCAAATGGTAAAGCTAGAAAAGAAATAGCACCACTGATTTCCTGGAGGCAAAGGTCCTGTTCTGTTCTGTGCTTTTAAGATATTATATCAAAAGAAAAATATCAGATGGTTTCACTTATGGGAGGAATGTAGAGGGACAAAATAAGCAATCAGGAAAAAAAATAACTATAATAAAGTGAAAATCAAAATCAACAGGCAACCATAGACCAGAGACATTCTGTAGTGGAGGAGGAGGGAGAGGGATCACGACAAGGGTGGGAAGAGCACAAGGGACTATGGTGATGGTGCACGGGTGAATTGGTGGTGGCAATGTCACAGGGAAATCATACATTGTACAAAAATGAAGGATGCTGTATTAAATATATAAAATAAAGATATTATATCTTCTTCAAAAATCCTAGTCCAAGAACTATGACAGTGTCATTTTGATCTGCACTGCAGTTGACCCTGATCCCCATCCAAACTTGTTTTGTGCTCTTGACTTCCAGAAACCGCCAGACAAACAAACCAGAAACCACCAGACAAACAGACACTAAAGGTATTTGCACCTTCTCTTCCTGAGAGAAATGAAGATTGAGTGATTGAACATTCAATCTAAGTCCAGGGGACAATCCTTTTCAAGCAGTGAAGATTTAAATTCTCACAAAAACTAAATGCAAAAACTTTTTAAAAATTCTCTAAAATTAAAAAAGCATATACTTATAGACTATTTCTAAATTTTCATTTTATGATGCATGAAAATATACCTATAATAGTGGATTAGGCTTTTAGTACTTCTTTAAATTTCATTTGAGATTAACTGACAAAACAAAATATAAATTTTACCTGCATTAATAATGTCTTTAGCAAAATGAAATGTGTGCAATTATTTGAGACCATTGAGTAGGGAGTTCAAAATCAAGGCATTTTGGCTATTCTACATTGCGCCACAAGTCAGAATGTCTGGGTTTATCCCCCTAGAGTTCACACTTAAATAATACCTGGAATTAAATAAGTGACTTCACCTGTCTCAGTGCAAACTTGAAACTTATACTGCAACATAATTATAAACTGGATGAATTCTAGGATGACTTGCAAATATAGCACTCAAAAATATCTTTTTGTTGATCTCTATTCCCACACTACTATTGCCCATGAGTGCTACAAAAACTTAAAAAGAACATGCAATTACATTTTAAGGAATATCTTATATTATATAGGACAATTCATTTTATAGGGTATTTCATCTTTTTCTCATTTCAATATTGAAGATCAATGTGATGAGAAGGAAAGTAGTTACTACCTTTGGCAAATCTTAATGAGAATTATTTCCCTTCTTAGATTTATGATCCAGGAAGAGAAAATTAGTATATTTGGCTCTTGGCTTTCTCTTAAGGAAAATAGTGATAATTAGTCAGTAATTTTGTGATAAGAATTGACTCAGAATAAATGCAAAATGCTTACCACAAAACAGGTGTTGCAGAAAAGATTGTAATGTTAAAACCAATGATGATAATGTCTTAGTTTAAGTAAGTCCCTCGGAGATGCTTATAAAATATTACTCACACAAAATTCACATATATGAGACACCTTAGAACATATTTACTTGAAAAAGAGGGATTTATTGGAAAAATTCCCGTTAGAAATTGTTATTATGGATAAGGGTGATCAACCTACAGTATGTGCTTAAACAACTAGTAAGAGTTTGAGGTGTCAGAGGTCAGATTCTTTCTTTCCCTCTGGCCTTGTGTTCAGTGGAATTTCAATTCTATATTAATAATTTGGGGATAGGAGGAGTTAATGTGACCAAGGATTTAGAAATCACCACCTGCCCTAGTGGAGTTAACAATTAACAGCCAAAAATCTCCACACAGCTCTCCATAGTGGTTGGACCAGTTTGCACTCCCACCAACAGTGCAGAAGAGTTCCTTTTTCTCCACACCCCTGCCAACATTTGTTGTTGCTAGTTTTTTTAATATGTGCCATTCTCACTGGTGTAAGATGGTATCTCATGGTAGTTTTGATTTTTCTGGACCTACTAAACATAGAGCTTCCATATGATCCAGCAATTCCACTCCTAGGTATTTACCCAAAGGACACAGAAACATCAATTCCAAAGAACACCTGCACCCCTATGTTTATAGCAGCACTATTTACAATAACTAAGCTTTGGAAACAGCCCAAATGCCCAAAATTAGATGACTGGATCAAGAAGATGTGGTACATATATACCATGGAATATTACTCAGCATTCAAAAAAGATAAACACATGCAATTTGCAGCAACATGGATGGTACTGGAAGGGATCATGCTCAGCGAAATAAGCCAAAAAGATAAAGAAAAATACCGGATGGTTTCACTCATAGCAGGAATCTAGAAAACTTAAATAAGGGACCAGGAAAATGAGTAACTATAAGAAAGTGAAAATCAAAATCAACAAAAAACTATGAACCAGAGACACTTTTTGGGGGGTGGGGGGCGGGAGGGGAGGGATTGGGGTCAGAACTGGGGGGTTGCAATTGTATGGGGAATATAAAAATAAAATTATTAAAAAAAATAAAAAAAAGAAGTTTCGACAAAAAAACAAAAAAAACAAAAACAAAACAAAAAAAAAAAAAAAACAATTAACAGCCAAAACTGAAGGAAGTATTTGATGTGGCTTGCGGGGAGACTTCATGTTGAAGTGAAGAGGGGAGAATGAGACATTAGTCTTGGGAGGGAAAAGGCATGGTTGATCTGAGATCAACAGTACTTAGGCAAACAGAGAGTCTTGGCTTTATTGTATGAAGGAATAACCTGTGAATTCCCTAGACTGAATTCATACAATGTCTATATGGCTACGAGGAGAACACACTGAAAGAAGTGGACATGTGTGTGCAGTTTTCAAGCATCCTGTCACATGACTGGAGGAAAGCAGCACATCATATATCCAATATTTGGAGAAGGGATGCAATTAAACTGGCTATGTGACTGAACACTGGGGAGAATGAATCCATCCTAACCTACAATTCTTTCTATGAATAGGAGCTAAACTATAAACTTGCCTTATAAGTCAATGATTTTCACATACTTCTACATTATTGATATCAACAAATGAATTAAAAAAGATGTTCTCAGTTCCTACCCAATCTTTTCTCGATGATGGTGATAAAGATGAAATCAAGAATGTTGAGAGGACACCAAAGAAACTATTTAAATGAAAGCTAATGGCCTATATGGAAGGTGAAAAGAATGGATACATTAAAGAGAAAAGTCCTAGAACCAGAAACAAGGTCAGTTTCTGAACTTGTATAAGTGCACTATGTGAAGAAATCACTCACCTCCAATGGAGAGAAAATGAGGCAGCAAGCTGTGACCGTGTCCGAGGATTACAGTAGAAATGAGAGAGGGAACGGAGGTTGTTACAGGTTCACCCACGCATACCTGCCCACACATTAGTATAAGATTCTGGGAAATGGGTGGAAACAACTGTAACAAAGAATATTCTAACAAAAGAGCAGTGTTCCATAGTGGGAAAGACTGTGGATTCTGGAACCAGAGACAGTTAATTTGTAATTTATTAGATATATTGCTGTAGACCATTTACTTAATCTCTCTGATCTGCAACTTCATCATATAGATGGAGCACAATGTCAACTTGGTAAGATTGTTAGATGCAGTATAAGATAAAGTGTCTAGAATACCTAGCCCAGATAGACATTAACCATTGTTCGATGAAAGGAAATTTATGATCATTTACATGTATGTGGTCATCTCTGTACATGTGCAACTCTACTTTATGACTAACAGTGAATGAACCATCTAAAACCTATTTCCTCTTTAATCATGACTTGGTGTGCCTCTCTGCCTGCTTAAAGGGCTATTTTTCTCTTTCATCTAAAGTATAGGTAAGTCATTCTTATTTAGGAAAAAATGTGTCTTTTCTGATGGAAGACATCCTCCCATAGGCACGATTGTCCCTGATGTCAGTCAAGTGAGTCTTAGGAGAGATCAGAATACTCCCCACCATCTAGACAGCTCAGACACACAGGGAGTATCACAGCAGTGATGTGGGTGTTGAGGAGGCATAGTCCTCACACCAGGTGAGGAGGTATATTTTATTCATGATCTAATATTTGAGGAAAATTTAAGAGGTGTGGAAATGTAGCTAATGCAATTGTCAGCTGTTACTCAGATACTAAGATATCATCTAGATGCAAACGTAGGTCTGTGTGACTCAATAGCCTTGCTTTCCCCAAGGAAACATGCTGAATTGTTGCACATAATTACCATTCCGTTTCAACCTTTTCCCTTTCTCTCTTTGCACACAGTTTCTGCTGCCTGGCATTTCCTGCCTTGAACAAACTTCTACTTCTGTAAAGATAAGTAAAAACACTGTACACTGAAGCCTTTCAAAAAAAAAAAAAAAAAAAAAAACCAAGACAGAATGGCCTCTTTGATTTCAAAACACCTTTTCTTAAACCTATATTAAAGGACCTGACACGGTTATGACTATATTCTTAGCACCTGGAACAATGCCCAGGATATGGTACATGGTCAATACATATTGGTTGAATAGATGAACTGCATTTTAGGGATTTATATACCACCTCTCTGTCTTTATAGACATTGAGCATTTTAAAAATTGTATATAGCCTATTGGCTAAAAAATGCTGAACCAGTTACAGTGAAATCTTGAAAGAATTTTGTTATATTTCCTATGCCCATTATCAAATATTAAAAAGCTGAATGCAACCTAATGCCCAAACTTTGATCTTTTATTCAATTCAAAGCTTCTCTACTTTCTGTCACAATTTTTGGCAAGACTCAGGCCTCAAAGACTGAAGAGTAAAACTGAGCAGGTTCTGTACCTGCTCTCTTCCCCGCACTTCCATTTCAACAGGAAGATTGCTACTTAATCAAAAGATAAACTCAAGCCATGTGTGGCAACATGGGTGGAACTGGAAGAGTTGATGCTAAGTGAAATTTCTCAGGAGAAAGATGATGTCACTAATTGTCACTAATACATGAAATACAGAATAACTAAACTAAGAGTAAGATGAAGATAATTTTTATTGATTTTTTTTAAAAAAGATTTATTTATTTATACAAGCACTGGGTACAGTAAGAAGTGTGGGAGCATGAGTCAATTCACCAGAGCCAGAGCAGGGAGCAGAACAGGCAGACGGACGAAGTACATTGCTGAGGGGAGCAGCGGGCAGCAAGAGAGGTCTGCGTGCCATGTGGGACCCTCGCCCAATGGCCGGGGATCGAACTGGGGCTGCAGAGGCTGTGGGCATCTTCGCAACTCAGTGCTTAACCGCTGCACCACCGGGGAGGCCCCGAAGATAATTTTTAAAACTAACCTTTGACAGCTGTCTACAGAACTGAAATACCCAGGAAGGGAGGGGGAGACAAGAACAAAGAGAGAAGGAAGAACAGTAAATTTGTTCTT
Source organism: Talpa occidentalis (assembly GCF_014898055.3). Classification (NCBI taxonomy): domain Eukaryota; kingdom Metazoa; phylum Chordata; class Mammalia; order Eulipotyphla; family Talpidae; genus Talpa; species Talpa occidentalis. The sequence goes on along the minus strand of NW_023603184.1, from coordinate 9,490,834 downwards.
TTTTCTTTGTTTTTTTTTTAGAGGCATGTTATTTATTTATTTGTGTTTGTTTTATACATGCACTGGGTACAGTCAGAAGCGCGGGAGGGTGAGAGAATTCACCAGAGCCAGAGCAGGGAGCAGAGCAGGCAGAAGGACCGAAGTACACTGCTGAGGGGAGCAGCGGGCGGCAGGAGAGGTCTGCGTGCCATGTGGGACCCTCCTCTGGTGGCCGGGGAGCAGCTGGGGATCGAACCGGCGCCGCAGAGGCCGCGGGCAGCTTCGCAACCCAGCGCTCAACCTCTGCGCCACCAGGGAGGCCCAAGAACAGTAAATTTGGGTGGCAGAATATGGGTGATTTGCTGGTGGTTACCTTATAAGGCTAATACCTGATGGGGGTATACAGATATTAACTCAATTAAAAATAAAATAAATATTGTGTGTATATATATGAGTGAAAGTTTGAGTTAGACAGAAATGAGCCAGGAGAAGGAAGGCATTTTATTTTATTTTTTTTGCCAGTACTCCAGGATATTTCATCTACTTTAAGGGCTTGAAATAAATATTTTAGGTCAAAATTAATAAATTATAATTTCATGCTCTTATGTGCTACTTGTTTGTTGAACTGACTAAAATGTGTTTTTATCAAAACATTTCGATTGCTCTCTTATGTTTTATTTAGGGGATGTAAATTTCCCATTTCCCTGGACAAAAGCATGACAAGGTCCATGACTTTCTGGTTCTCTCTTAGATAATAGCCATCCTAGGATCACTTTAAGTAACACAGTATTAGCATTTTCAGTTGATTACATTCATCAAAGCTTCACATTTAAATTAGCATAATTTTTCTTTCCTTCAACATTCTGGGCCAGCTTTGGGCTCAAGTCCTCCAGTGGGAGAAGGAAAGTAGAATTTTTTTCTCCTATATACTCTTAATACTTCCTCTACATTCTAAGTACCGATTTAATTGGATTGGGTCAAATCTGAATACTTGGAGGATCAGGCAGAAGAGAAGGGGATGGTCAGTTCTTATTCACTTGGTGACTTGTAGTTTCAAGTGAGGCAGATGGCTAAAGCTGTTGATCCTGGGAGGGCTTGGATTATATTTTCTCTGATGCAGTAGTTTCCATTGACTTCTTAGGGTTTAACAACTACCTCCCTACTACCTGCAGTTTCTTCATCTGAATAGATGCAACTCTATTCTGCTACCGTGTGTTTCCTTTCTCAACTCCTGTCCTGTGGCAATAGACCTCCTGTCTGTTTAGGCTGAAGTCTTGGTTTTCCAAATAGTCCTCCTGGGCAAAGTCCAAGATAATCTCTTCCTGGGTTGTGACCCACAACCAATACTCTGACATACCTGTGACCCATGAAGTTTGAAAATTAGTATCTACTTAATGGGAGCCATTCTCTTCATTCCACCTCCATATAAATAAGTTTTCTTTTTGACTCCAGTATTTCTTGAATAGGACTCAAATGGCATTGCTAGTAGACTTTAGTTTTCTCAGTTATATGTCAGGCATAGGCCCCAAATGCAGGGCTCACACTTGGTATTACATGAGGGATCCTCTTGAAACCCATATGACTAGTTTGGGAGTAGGGAAAGAACAAACTCTATTCTCCTCTCAAATATAAGGTGAGAACTCATGTTTAAAATTAAAAAAAAAAATCTCCCTTTCCCTTCACATTCTGATCCTTTTTCCTATCAGAAGACTCAAAGAAGCATGATACTTATTTTCCTTGAAGTAATCTACACATGGAGGTTTGACCTTAGAATTAATCTCACATCTATACCATCTTGGAGTATTTCTGGACATCTTATTTTTAGCGTAAACTTAGAGTAGACCACAGATTTAGATTGAACTTTCAGAGCTTAAACTATCAATAGATGTAAGCTAGATACATTCTATATTTGGAAATGTAGCCATACATTTATGAATTTCTCCATTTTCACTTGCACTTAGTGGATTGAACTTTTTTTAACTGGATTTAATAGGAATACTTAATTCAGCTGATTTTATGTTAATTCAAGTTGTAATGATGAGATGAAGAGTAAGGCATCACATGCTCCAGCTCCCTGGTTTCTCTGTGTAAGTTCCAGTTTCTTTGAAAATTCAAGAGCCAGCAGACCATCAGCAGCTGTGTGGCTTTTTTTCTAAGCAAAAGTCTTAAACTACTAAATAAAAATTTGTCTTTTTACTCCCTCCCTACAGTTTCAGTAAACTGAATTAGCCCCTTCCATTACACAAAAATCCCCTCTGATGAGTAAAATAGCTGCTAATGAATAAAACTGTAAACAATTAGATACAGCAAGTTGCTAAAATCTAAACTATTTATCTGCTTCAACAGTCAATGGGAACATGGCCAAAGGAAGGAGTATCTTCTCTCTTCTGCTAACCCAAGGTTTAGATGTATAAGTCTTTGTTAAATTGTCTTATTTTTTTCTTCCTTGAAAAAAATATTCTCACATTTTGTATGGAAAAGGGACATAAGAATAACCATGGTAAATGAGAAAAGATATTGGATGGAATGAGTCTTACCAGATATAAAGTAACTCAGAATATTATAGTAATTAAAACAAAAGAATGTGGCCATAGGGCTAAACTAACACATAAATGAATATTTAAAAAGCTATGGGTATTTGGGTGGTAGGTGTACTACCATACATCTGAAGGGTCTGAACTTATACCTCTAGATCATTTACAGCGCAGTAAAGCAATATTACCTCAATAAATAGAATTTTTGGACTGAAAAGAATGTAAAATGAAAACTCCAAGGCACTGTTAAATTAATATGTGAAAATGCTATAATTTCAAACAAACAAGTGAAAATTGAATGAATTATTGAAGATATGTAATAAAATATGCTTTATCAATCAACTATTATTTTGAGGAAGCACACACACATGCATAAAAACATACAGGACCTATCAACCTAAATCTATATCCTTAGTGATTTACTTGGAAATAAAGTCTAGTTACAATAAGTTTTAGGGGCCTCCCTGGTAGCACAAGGGATTAAGTTGCAGCACTATGAAGCTGCTTGCAGCCACTGCAGCATGAGTTCAATCCCAGGCCAAGCGGTGACCCATATGGCACAGCAGACCTCTCCTGACTCTCCTGCTGCTCCCCTCAGCAGTGTATTTCAGTGCACCTGCCTGTTGCGTTCCCCACTCTGTCTCTGGTGAATCCTCTACCCACCCCCACATCTCTGTCCTGTATCCAGTTCTTGTATGCATATATAAATCTTAAAAAAACAAAACAAATTAGGGGCCACCCTGGTGGCACAGCGGTTGAGAGCTGGGTTGCAAGGCTGCCCGCAGCCTCTACAGTGCCAGTTCCATCCCTGGCCACCAGCGAGGGTCCCTCACACACACAAAAATAAACAAAACAAAAAAAAACAAATTAGGAAGAAAAACCTAAAAACTGAGTAGAAAAATCAGGCAAGGGGTACAAAAAAGCAGTTTTCTAAAAATATAAAAAAAACAAATAATTCTAAATATATAAAAGATGGCCAATTTCATGCTAATTATAAGCAAATTTAAACAGTGAGTTTTTTCATCATAGAGAAGAGTGAAAATAAAAAATAATGAATATATTCAGTGTTGGTGAGAGAATGGGGTAAACACTCTGAGTTGTTATTGAAGGATACACTGGAAACATAGTTTTGAAAAGCAATATGGCAATGTCTATCACAACTGTAAATGTGAATCACCTCTGACTCAGTTTTTGCAGTTTGGATTTCTTAATGATCCATTCCTAGCAATTTAATCTAGAAATATATTGACGTATAAAAATGTTGACTTTAATGTTAGCAATAACTATTTGGGGAAATCATAAATGTCCATCAATAACAGGCTAGATTTAAATTCTTATGTTATGCCAATGGAACATGCCAAAACTACGTGAAATACTGTGCATAACAAAGGATGAAAAAGCATGTCACAGAATAATAGCTATAAAATGGACTCCACTGTGCAAAAAAATATGCCTAAAAATGCAAAATTTCAACATTACATTAGTAGGGGGTGATTTATCCTGGGGACAGAGGTGATGCAAAAGGATGGGGGAGAGTTTACTTTTATTTTGTGAACTTCTGGAGTTTACATTTGTAATAAGAATGTGTCACTATTGTAATAAAAAAAAAAGTATAAAACAAAGAGAGGTAAACAGAAGACTTGGCAACAATAATAACTAGATTTAAATAGAACATAGCCTTTATACTATGGCACTGTGTGATATTATATAATTGAAATTGTGGAACTCAGTCCAAAAAAACTTAGCCTGAGAAAAAGCTTAAACTGTTCAGTTAGCCGTTAGCTCATCTGTTCACCAGACCAGGATGGGATAATACCTTATCACCCTTACCCAAAAAAGATTAATCTAGAGAACAAAGTTCTTCTCATTTACCAACTCTGAGAATGACAAGACTTACTAAAAAAATGTGTCATAAATTTGAAACTGGAAGGGCTGTGTGTGATTATTTCTAGAACTAATTGTCATGCTTTGTGACATAGTTTAACGATTATTGGTTCCACAATTTATCTTCCAGGGCTGCTGGGGATATTATGTGAAATAATAAATGGGAAAATATTGTCAAAGGGTACGTTTGAGGTAATTATTATTGTTCAAGTGTTGGCTTAAGGCACAAAAACATCACCATAAGTAATAACCATGAGGTTTTTTTTTAATTGTAGCTATTAAATTAAAATAAGGAAATACTGCTTTTAGCCTCTCAAAATGACAAAGCTTAAAAAAAAAACCTTGATAAATGCAGTGTTGTGGAGGAGTAAAATTGGTTGTCTCTGTGGAAGGCAACTTGGAAATATATGTTAACGTGTCTTAAAATTAGCAAAGCCATTGAGCCAGCAATTCCCTTTCTAAGGAAATATCTCAAAGAACTACTGTATAAGTATTTCATCCCAATATATTTATAAGGCAGCAACAAACTACAAATGTTATAATAGCCAAAAGGAGACAGGTGAAATAATCATGGTATTCCATGTAGCAGTCAGAAATAATTCTGTGAAAAAATAGAGAACATATATAAAATAACAGTAATTGAAAGCAATTAAACAGTGTGTGTACAATATGATTCAATATTGTTATAGTTTATTTGTTCTTATTAGCCATTAAAATGGTACAAGAAATTTAATAAATTGATATCAGCATATATAAATGGTCATATCCTGGATGTCTTTTATCTTTTTCATGTTTCTCTTTCTTTTCAAACTAAAATTTATTTTTCACATGAAGACACAGGTAAATGTTATTAAAGGTTTCAAAAGCTTTATTACACATTGTTTTCTGGAGAAATCACTAAGGGAAAAAAAACTGCATTGAACCCTCAAATCTCAATCCTAAATCACTCCATCATTATGAATAGTGGATGGATACAGACAATATTCCCTACATATGCCTTTACAGCTGTTCCATTATGATATTCCATGCTATAACACCTAGTGTATTGGATATATGGATTGAATACAATTTTCTGAATTCTATGACTTTTATGTAAACTATTGTAAAGGAAGGGAGATATTTGATTAAACAAGAATTTGTCATGTTTCATGTTACTCTATAGAGTTGAAAAATAATCATCTTATTTTAAACAGATACAAAACATTGCATATAATATAAAGTTATATAATTTGTGGGTACAAAATACATTTTATTCATTAGTTCAATATACAGTTATATAGTAATCTTTGACAGGTTTCAATAAACTTCCTTAAAGAATTCACCAAGCTCTTGTTCCTTTCATAATCAGGAGATGGTATACAGGGAATGAATTAAAAATGTTTTTCATTGGGTGCTTTTTATGTATGAGGCAGGTCTATCACAGATTTTGTTTTCAGCTTCACAAACAGTACTTTTCCATCGAGTGGTGCAATATCACTTAAGGGATTTTGTTTCAAATTTAAAACACCAATTTGACTAGGTCTTGCTTCAGCTGTGGGGCTAAAAACACCCTGTAATCTGTATATTTTTTAAAGTTTCAGTAGCTCCAAACTATTGTTAAAAATACTCAAGAGAAGCACAGAGGGTCTCCCCTGGTGGCACAGCAGTTGAGCGCTGGGCTGAGAGGCTGCCCACAGCCTCTGCAGCGCCGGTTCGATGCTCAGCAAGGGTCCCGCATGGTGCGACAGACCTCTCCTGCTGCACCCGCTGCTCCCCTCAGCAGTGTATTTCGTCAGTCTGCCTGTTCTGTTCCCTGCTCTGGCTCTAGTGAATTCTCTCACTCTCCTGTGCTTCTGACTATACCCAGTGCTTGTATGAATAAATAAATAAATCTTAAAAAAAAAAAAGAGAGAAGCATAGATATTCCTGCTATAGAGATAAATGATGAGGTGTATATGAGTAAAATAAACTTTTCCATTATCCACAATGCCAGTAAAAAGGTCTAGTTGACTTCCAAATACCCACACATATACATAACAAAAGAGTTTTTCTATCATAAAAGCCATTTAATTCAATATTTACTATGGGGTCAGAGATTTGCATACAGCATCTAAGTACATAAAGTAAGAATCAGAGTCAATTTCTTCAGTAAGGCCTGCCATTCTCAGAGTTGATAAGAAGAAGGAATTTGTTCCTTTTTGGAAGAAATGACATGATATTATTTCATACCAGCTTAAATTGATTGTATGGTTTCAAAGATGAATGAAGTGAGGTTCAGCAAGGCTAAGTACATTACCCACCTCCAAACACAATAAAAAAAAATAACAAAAGTGACCATATGGGACAATCTTCTTGATAGAAAATTTCTACAACAACAGCAAAATCATGGTTAGAATGTTTCATATGTGACTGGAGACCCCTGCTGAGCCTAAACAGATATTTGCAATGTAAGTTCCTGGAATACGCTGACTTGCTTACCCAGTTAGTTGCCTGAGTTGACAGGCATGGGGTAAAAAATATTATGGGACTTTGGGGAGAACATTTGTGCAGTGGTGTTAGACAGAAAATTCTAGAGAGATGAGGAAATGGGGATAAAAATATACCATCGGAACTCAGATGACCCTTGAATAACCAGAGGCAGAGAGACTAAATAAAGGAAGGTTCAAATGCTAGGTAACATTTCTGGAAATTTTAATGAAGCTAGATCTTACTGGGCTTGGGAGGGGAAAAACCGTAACTGCTTCTTAGACCCATGTTTTCCCAGGAAAACTTTCTCAGAGTATGATTCAGTTTAAAAGCTAAGATAAACCAGGATAGTACAATAATCTATGGTGGTAGATAATAGGAGATTTGGTGGTGAATGCACTAAGGTGGTAATACCTGATGGGAATGCCCAAATAGTAGAAATAAATAAACAAATAAATAAATAAAATAGAAAATAGTAAACCATAAAAGACAAAAGAATGAATTAGGAAAAACAATGAGATTGTAGCTGAAAAGGTCTGTGGGAACATGATAAAAGAGCAGTTGGGGAGAAAGATACGAGTCTTGCTGTCTTCACTTCAGAGCAGCAGGAAACTATGGAAAATTTTCAAAAATAGGAAGTGACAAGATCAGTCTTGCATTTTGAAAAGATCCCTCTGGCTGCAAGGTAGAGAGTAGATTAAAGGGAATGCATCAGAGATGACCCTGTTCTACAAGGAGGATATTGCAACCCTCCCGCTGACAGGTGAGCTTCTTCCTCCATCTCATATATCTTGGAAGTGATGGATTCATGACAAGAAGGCCCTCACAAAATTGCTTTTATTCCTTTTCTAATCAGGTTTCTGGCTTCTATTTTCTTTTCCTTATGCACATAAAAGCAATTCTGGATCCAAAACAACTCACAGTAAAGGGTGATCGAAACCAATCAAATGAAGTAAAGAACATCTTAAAGGGCAAGCAAGACAGGGAGCCAACTTGACTCACTTTAAATTCTCAGTTCTTGCAGAGTCATCAACCCCACCTTGAGTCCTTTGGAATCTCCAGTAAAGCAAACCGTGGTGCATTAATTTTCCTTCCATGTGTTTTCTTTAAATATAAGCCCTAGCCATGCTCATCAATATACCTTCTTCTCCAAAGACACCTGTTCCTTGGTGCAGTGAGACAGGTATAGGTTCGAACTATTCTTCTGTTGGGTGAAACTACTTAAGTTTTTGAACTTCAATATTTTTATCCAATATCAAAATAAAAAGCTTGATAGTACATACCCAAAGTGTTGTGCTAGATCAACGAGATGGTCCAGGCACAAGGCTTGCCCCAGTTCAGTACATCCCAATGGTCATGAGCTATACTTTGTAGCCAAATCAATCTTGGCTCAATTCCCAGCTCTGCAATTTATTTGCTCTACAATTTTGTGCAAGTTTTTTGCTATAGTGCAGCATCATTTTTTTCTTATTTGTAAAATGCATACAAACATAATAACACTTTATAGAGTTTTTATGAGGATTACTTGACAAAAGCCATAGCAAGTACTTAATAGAGTAACTGGCATAGAGTCAACATTTAATAACCAATAATTGCTATTATAAAAATTATTAGCACTCAAAGATTTAATTCAATTCTTCCTTTCATCAATATTTCCCCCCATACATTATCGTCTCATAATTGCCAACAAATTCCCTTATATATGTTGTGCATTCTCCCCCCTCCCCTGCCAACCCCTCCTCTTCTCTCCCCTGTTCTCTTTCCCCATCTCTCAATTTTTCCCCCTCTTCCCTCCCCCACACTTTCCTTTCTACCTTCATGCAAAATTTGAACAGCAAAATTAATGAAATAATAGAACCAACTGAAACACCTAACAATTTAAACATTTTCTAAACAAATTAAATTATTACTGTAGGACTACAGTTTTATAAATGCTTCTACATATTTTTTTTTCCTCAGTGGACATACCCCAAACCTGGTACTAAACATCCTCATACTTTGCTCCATAAACAGCCTGGCAAGTGGCGATCATCCGGGAGGTGGTAGGATTTAAAATTTTTATGAAGTTCATAACATCTTTGCATTTACTTTAGGTTGATATATTTTTATTTTATATTCTATAAATGAAACTCCTTTCATTTCTGTGTGGTACTTTGGTTTAGCATCTAAGTCCTGTAGTGAACAAAGCTGCCTTATAAAATTTAATTATCATGTAAGCATAAAACAGGTCTTCCTTTATCTTTCTGCCTGGATCAGGAATGGGAGAGATACTTTGCAACTCCAAGCATATTTTTCATTAGTTATGAAAGAACATCTGTTCTTATATACAGACGCCAGAATGAAACCCTCAGAAAACTTTAATGTACTGTTAGAATAGGTGTAAACTGTAAAAAATGATTAAAATAGTTCCAATGCCTAGTCAGGATATAAAAACTTTCCTTTCTATATATGAATGGTAATTTTATTATTGAATTTTACCACCAAAACATGTTCAAGTTTTGAGATGCTATATTTGTGTAATCATATTTGACCCCATGGGCATGCTGAAATGTTTGATCTTGTGGCTAATATCTGACTTCATAAAATTGACTTGTTCATTCTACTTTTAATTGTGCAATTTCAAATTTTAATTTTTCTCCATTCTGATTATACTAGAGTGTAATACTTAAATTATTATTACAATACAAAATGCATTGCCTATGTATTTTTCTGTAATAAACTCATATTTTGGGGAACAATATTTTCACCTATAGCAGTTCTCAAAAATTATTGGAAACAGCTGTCCCTTTATCCTTCTTAAATACTGTGAGCCATATTTGAAGGGAACCAATTACATCTCAAGAAGTATTGCAGTCAAGAAAGGGCCTTCAGGGCCTCCCCGGTGGCGCAGCGGTTGAGCGCTGGGTTGCGAAGCTGCACGCGGCCTCTGCGGCGCCGGTTCGATCCCCGGCTGCTCCCCGGCCACCGGAGGAGGGTCCCACATGGCGTGCAGACCTCTCCTGCCGCCCGCTGCTCCCCTCAGCAGTGTACTTCGGTCCCTCTGCCTGCTCTGCTCCCTGCTCTGGCTCTGGTGAATTCTCTCACCCTCCCGCGCTTCTGACTGTACCCAGTGCATGTACAAACAAAACAAACAAACAAACCAGCAAACAAATAAATAAAGCATGCCTCTATAAAAAAAAAAAAAAAAAAAAAAAGAAAGGGCCTTCAACTTGATTAATGTTTAAATGATGTAATTTCATGATTAAGTAAATGTCAACTTTATGTAGCTCTGTCCATGGGATTTAAATTCCATTTTATTTTTTAAGAGTTATTTATTTATGCATACAAGAACTGGGGTACAGGCCAGAAGGGAGAGGATTCACCAGAAACAAAGTGGGAAGCAGAACAGGCAGACTGACTGAAATACATTGCTCAGGGGAGCATTGGGTGAGGCAGGAGAGGTCTGCTGCACCATGTGGGTGGTTCCCTGGCCATCAGGGGGATTGAACTCATGCTGCAGAGGCTGTGGATAGCTTCACAGTGCTGTGCTTAACCCCTTCAGCCACCAGGAAGGCACTTAAATTCCTTTTTGTTGTAATGGTGCACAGGAAAGAAAACATATCTTCCTTTGTCTTTCTGCCTGGGTCAGGAATAGGAGAGACGCTTTGCAACTCCAAGCATATTTTTCATTAGTTATGAAACTCATTGACTCATTAACTCAGATCACCTTCAATTATGATGTGTGATAATTAAAGAAGAAAGAAAGAGACTTAAAACAATAATCACAATTAACATGTGAATAAATCTTTTGCTGAGCAAAGGAGATGGAAGAAGGTTTTTCTTTTAAGAAAGTTATTTGGGAAACCAGATGATTCCTAGTAGTATAGTAGTATTCACTTGCATGATTATGTTAATTAGTAGCATTAACTGCTATCACTGTGATGAAAAATGTTTCATGGATTTGTATTATGTAATCATATTTAACTTTATGAGGTAGGGATATTTAATTCCAGTTTACATATTTAGAAAGTCTTACAATTTCTACTAGTTCTGAAGACTTAGAACTTATCCCAGGTCATTCTGCTAAGCCAAGAAGGACCCACATATCCCCTAAACTCCTAGTGCACTGTTCCCAAATACACTATCAGGTCTCCCATTCAAGAACAAGTTTTCTACAGTAATTAAATACAAAATTTTAAACCAGACAATGATGACCTTCCTTGACTTTTTTTAGTTGTTTTACAATAGTCTGTACTTTTTGTAAGTTTATACAAATTTCCAGGTTTTCTTAATACATTCGAAAAAGGAGATGACAGCATTTCTCATTAACAGCATTGATAAGAGTTGAAAGCAAACTAGGCACATGGCTGCAGAAAATTCTCCTTTTACTTCTTCCTGCATAATTCTGCATGAAATCAGCAGGATTCCATGCAAGAAGTGAGAGTATTCAGGTAAGGACATACACATCTCTGAGAATCCAACTCAATTTCCCTTCTGCATAAAATTACCTCTAAAATGAAGCTAAAAATAAATTCTAATGTAACAAAGTAAATGGCTGGCTGTGGCACAGGACCCTTTAGCCACAATTTAATTACCTCTCAGCTCTATATGCATTGTATCTTGTTTCTAACTCACAGGGGGATTTGTCAAAATGGATCAAGCAGCTACTCTGCATGGTTTTTGAGAGTCCACACTGCCCTGAGCATTGCATAGAGCAGGGGGTTTTGCCTTGAATAGGACAAAATGAAAGCTTGGCTTGTGGTTGTACATCACTGGCCAGTTTAGTACATGGCTGTATAAATAGTCATTTTCTGGCATCTGTTCACCCTGGCTCTGCTTAACCTCTCTGCCAAGCAAGATTAAATTCCCAAATTCACAAAATCACATATTACCTCTGGAAATCTTAGAATTTATCTCTCTCAAAAACAAAAATTTTGAGAGTTGTGGATATTTGTAGTTCCCCAGTAGAAAATGGTCGGCATGTTAAAGCATTTGCGAATTAATAGCATCATATGATAATCTCATTTAACTTAGCTTCATTCCAGGGACAAGAGAGGTCAAGCTGATAATTTTTCCAATGTTCTGTTTGACAGTATTTCCTCTGGAAGGTATTGATCCATAAAAACATACTGTCAAATTGGAATGGGGAATAATGTCAAATTTGTAATGATTCAGGAAACAGAGACTAAATGAGGGGACAATGGACATTTCCCAAGATTAAATTATATGCCTGTAAAGGCAGAGGTGGGTAAATTCTTAACTTTTCTTGAACAGGATGTTTTGAGGCTGATTCCCTACTTACTAGATGACCCGACCAGACCTCATTGACACTGATACAAGATTATGAGTCAATTCATCTTTATACATTAGTACCTAAAGTCAAGACTGAAAAAGTAGAATTTCTGGACTATAAAATAAGACAATTTTAACTTAAATCTCATGTAAGAGTTTTACTAACTCCTGACCACTACATGTATACATGCCACTGAAATAATATATATTTTGCCTTTACAAGGACATGATGATTCCTACTTTGTGGTTTATTATAGGATAAAATGTCATTTATACTCCTCATCTAATGCATGAAGTGTTCAGGATATGATGTATCTCCTCCTCCTCTCTCATACCCCCTTTCTCATTAATATTATATTCATTTTGATATTTATTTTGTAAATTGCACTGGACTTGTGGCCTTGCTATTGGCTGTTTGCCTGTATATTAAGTGTATATTGATGGCATACATTCAACCAAAACCTAGAGGTTTTGGCATTTTTATAATAGTCATTGCTAATAATATAATTTACTATATAAAAGCAGAAAAATTCAAGGCAAATTTATTGCTTATATAAAGGTATATATGCAATAGCAGGAGAGCCACAGAGAGAACAAGCACTAAGAAAGCAGGTACCCATTTCCAGAGTGCAGAAGAAATAATTTGTCTCCCATTTTTGAGACAAATGAAACTCTGGTTTCACTGTGGGCATAAAAGGGAGAATCAATGCCCCAAACTAATCAGGCTAACTTTAATAAAAAGCAAATCAGAAAGGAAAAAAATGACAAAATATCTGCTTAGCTTGCACTTCATCTGCTTAGCTTAGATGTAATTTAATTTAGAACAAAGGGTCCATGAGACATGAAGCAGCATAGTGTAGTGTGAAGGATGATGAGTCATTTCATATTTCTTAATAAAAAAGAAAGAGATAACAAAGAGCCAGCTTAAAGTCTATGTTTATAACAATCAGTGGTCTTAGATTACTATGATGCTTTTCATTCACTTCACCTATTCATTCATTCGTTCATCAAATAAGTATTGAGTATATCTGATGTGACAAACATTGAGCCAGGTGCACAATGAAAGGACATACGCAGTTGCCCTCCTAGAGTGTATAATACTATAAAATATAAAGAAAATGATGAAGTAAACAGAGACATACTATTTCCCCACTGTGGTCAGCATTTGCAAGAAATTAACAGGGTAATAACCAGTGAATGATTGAGGGACACCATCTGGAATAGGCAAGAAAAGCATCTTCAAAATGGTACAGCATTTGGACTGACTACTGAGTCAATGATCAAGTGACCCACAAGTACAGAAGCAAACATTTCTGCCAGAGGAAAGAGGACTTGTCAGATGTGGCAAATTAGCATAGTGCCAGAGCCCAGAAGGCCTTAAGAATAATGAGCAAAGTGGACAAGGATATGAGATCAGTTTAGAGATGTGGTTAACTCTTGTGGATCCTTTTCACTATTCTATGAAAAATAACTTGGGTTGGGTGGGGAGTGAGGAAACAGGGAGGTCAATAGGAAACCTTTGAAATGATCCAAGTGAGTGAGGATGGGGGATGGAAACTAAGGTGATGATATAGAGATTCATTTTAATGGAGAATACACTTTTATTTGCAAAACAAAGAGAGTGTAGTGATTCAGAAAAAAAAAAAGCAAAGACATGGCCTTTATTATTAAGATGAAAAACTGGAAGGGTGATTTTGCATTTACTAAGTATTAAAGAGAAGTGGAAGAATAAACTGAAGTGTATAGGAATGAGTTGACTCCTCCTTTTGGACATCTCTGGCTCAACAGGCTAGACAGATGGATTTTACCACCAAAATGGGTTTCCACAAATAATAGTGCATTGTTTTTGTATATTTGTGGTGGTGGTGGGTATAGCCCGCAATTTTTATTTTACAATGCTCCTTTTGGAAAAAAATGGTGTACATTCAGGAAGTTGTGCTTTAAAATATTCATTCTGTAACCCTGGTGCATAGTCCATTTTAATTGGTCAGATTGCTGACGAGGTTTCAGATTTGGATTATCAAGTAAAGTTCCATATAAACCATTCCAGACACAAATATATTTTTCTAGAGTTCATGGAAGCCTTATAATTAAAGTCAGAAGTGACTTAATATTGGAAGACACTGGAAACTACTGCAGAATACTGGGAGTGCAGGGATGAGAGGATCACATTAAACAAAAACCCTTAGAATTGAATTCAAACTTGTTTCTTTGTAAGACGCTTAATTCTACAATCTTGGTTTCCTTACTTATAAATAGACATACAAGTGCCTTTTTCCTTATGTTGTAAGGATTAAACAATAAAATGATACAGAAGTATATAAAAATGATCTAGATACACTGAAATCATTGAAACAATACTTTGGGTTATATCAAAGAGACAGAAGGCCTACTACTATATTATCATAATATAGTACCTCATAAAAGTGTAACTCAGTAACCTGGGGGATTGGTTCCAGGTGCTTTGGAGATACCAAAATCTGCAGATGCTCATGGTCCTTATATAAAATGACATTTTATTTGCATAGAAGCTTGACACATCTTCTCATATACCTTCAACCATCCCTGGATAACTTTTAATACCTAAGACATGTTTTTTGTCTATCTTTGCATTAAATGACCCTCAAACTGGAGAAAGCAAAGTCTCTTTTTTTAAGCTATTTATATTTTCCCTTCAGGTGGGTCCCGACTTTGAAGGCAGTGGTAATAAGTCTCATATTTCATTGTATACAAGACAATATTCTTCAATCTAGCTTAATGGAAATAAATTGGGGATTTTGATCTTTATCTTATGACTATTTCTTGCTTGATTCATGATCTAGATGGGAAAGGGATGTGATTAATTATTACTCTCAAAATCCCTCTCAAGTAACACTGAAATACATTTTTTTTCTTATACTTGCCTCATTATCCCTGTCTTGTGGATGCTGATGTTAAGTATCCTGCAAATTTTTATTAGTTCAATGTTATATGCTTTGAATGGGACCAAACAAATAATTCCTTCCATTTCAAATGTTCAAGCTAAGTCTTAATGATTTTAGTACAGGTACATCATAGAGAAGATTTCCACAATAGATGGAAAGCTAACTAGAGAATGTATTAAAAATGTTTATTGAATTCCATTAAATCACAAATAAAATAATCATCATCAGCAAGAATTCAGTTCTTCAGGATAATTTATTGACTATGAAATTATACTTATTTAAAACTTTAGTATAAAATTTATGTAATTTTTCAAATAATTTATTGTCATTGTGATATTTTGTATAGTTTTTCAGAAATTGAGGCAATTAGAGAAGAAACTGTAATCAGAGGTCAAAATGTTGGGTAGTCTAGACTATGTTATTTTACATTCTTTTAAAGTTTCCAAAATGCAAAGAATCCAAGGATTGCATTCTGTTTGGTTCATTTCTTTATCCTCTTACTCAGTGTTTGTTACAAAATTGAAGCTGAATCATTCATTATATATATTTTTTTTATTTGGATCTCACTATAGGACAGGTGCTTTGCTAGAGATTCAGAAGATGGATTTGATATGGGGGGTGAGGGGTGGAGTTGTCATGAACACCAGTGTTATACTTGCACAAATGGACATGGTAGTAGCACACTCTTCAAATTCAAATTCAGAATGTCATGTTTCCTGGAAGGAAACCTTTGAGTTAAGATTTGGGAAAAGTAAATATAAAGTGCCATTGAACCATCTAAATAGATGGTTAGATAGTTCAATATATCTATGGAAATCTATATCATAGAGAGAAGTCAGTGCTAGAAATATATAATCATAAGTTATCTGCCAATGGATAGGGGTGAAGATATGTAAGGGAGCTATAAATGACATGAGAAATGTAGAGGGCTGAAGACGGAATCTTTAGAAACTTCAACAGTGAAGGACATAATGCTACAGGACAAACAAGAAAAGAAGGAAGAGGGCCTCCCTGTTGGACGAGGGGTTAAGACACAATCTATGAAGGTATCCGCAGCCACTTCAGCACAAGTCGATCCCGAGCCAGGGGGATACCCACATGGCGCAGCAGACCTTTCCTGTCTCTCCCGCTGCTCCCCTCAGCAGTGTATTTCAGTCGATCTGCTTGTTCTGTTCCCCACTCTGTCTCTGGTGAATCATCTCAATCCCCACACCTCTGGTCTCTACCCCAATGCTTGTATGCATAAATAAATAAAGCTTTAAAAAAAAAGAAAAGAAGGAAGAAAAGAAGTTGTCAGGGCCTCCCTGGTGGAGCAAGGTGAAGCTATCTGCATCTGCTGCAACATGAGTTTGATACCTGTCCAGGGAGCTAACCCAAATGGCACAGTAGACCTCTCCTGACTTGCCCACTGCTCCTCTCAGTAGTGTATTTCAGTCAAATTTCCTGTTCTACTCCCCATTCTGTTTCTGGTGAATCCTCTCACCTCCTGGACCTCTGGCCTATACCCCAGTTCTTGTATGGATAAATCAAATAAATCTTAAAAATAAAAAAAGGAGTGGTCAGACAGAGAAAATGAAAACCAGGAGTTGTGGAAACACAGACATTAAGAGAAAGCATTGCTATAAAAAAGAGAAAAGGCTATAGGTTTGACTGCTGCCGAGAGGTCAAGAAAGGAATTGAGAAGGCACATTTGTTCAGCAGAATAAATTATTACTGAGTGAATAAACAAATGAGTAATGCTAGATTTTTTGTATTGCTAACCAGGGAATAGAAAATATTTGTTTAGAAAACACTGGATTGAACAGGGTGAAAGTAACAGACACTATTTACAGAGTGGAGAACGGATCCCATTACGAGATTCTTTACATTTTTTCTACTAATCTTTTGTAATAATTTTCTGAACTTCATTGGAAAAAGATTCTAGCTTGACATTACAGAATCTTTTAGATGTCTGCTTACCATTCTGCTTTAGTTGTCTCAAATAAGGAGCATTAATCAAAACAAATTGCAATTTTTTTTAATTTTAAACTAAAGTGCCTGTTTTGACATGTTGAATCTACTGATTTTTAGGAGAGCAATTTAAAAATGTGGAACTTTGTCTGAACACTTCAGACTAGGTATATTAAAAAGCAAATGCCAAGAATTGCAATCATTCTTAAAACATTCCCTTGGGTGAAAGGTTTCAGACTTTAGTAGAATTCTAAGTTTCTTATTTCAGTTACACATAACTCATTCTCCTGTCAATCAGGGTGTTCAATCACTCAGAAATACTGTCCCAAATTTTTATTTCCCATAAACAATCTTACAATGTAGAAAGTAAGTAACAATTGGGAGCATGTCATAGTACTTAGAGATATAGAAAGAATATAGTTTCAGATCCTAATAGTCTCATTTTACAAGCCCAGGTTGAAAATGAATGGGCTAACTAGTGGGTGGCATATCTCATAAGCCTAAGAGAAGCTGATTAGTTCTTGATCATTATGTGCTTAACAAATGTGTCCATTTGTTCAGAGAATATCCAGTGAGTATAGCTATTATAATCATCAACTGAGAATGAAAACTAACAACACTGGGCCTCCCTGGTGGCACAGCCAGTTGACTACAGCGCTGTGAAGCTATACCCAGCCTCTGCAGTGCCGGTCTGATTCCAGCCAGCGAGGGAGATACCCACATAGTGCGGCAGACCTCTCCTGACTCACCCTCTGCTCCCCTCAGCAGTGCATTTCAGTCAATCTGCCTGTTCTGCTCTCCGCTCTGTCTCTGGTGAATCCTCTCACACTCCTGAACCTCTGGCCTGTACCCCAGTTTTTGTATAAATAAATAAATCTTAAGAAAATAAGAAAACCAACAATACCAAGTAGGATTTCTTAGATTTGTTTATGAATGATATACAAATCACAGCAAACTGTGAAGGCACAGTGATGAATAAGATAAGCCTCTTCTAGAACGTTTGCTTCATGGAGTAAGAATTTTGGTAAGCGTATCTCACTGCTTTAACATCAGCATCTAGAATGGTTACTCTCATGTAGTAGGTGCTTAATATGTATTTTATTTATAAATGGACACCATCAATTTAGCAGTTGTAAATATTGTCTGTGGGGGCATAAATGGAAATAAGAAAAGGTGAGGCCTTTACTAAGAATGACCCCATCTTTTAATTCTCCAAATAGCTGCCTGTTTTATGAAAGGCTGGGGCCTTTACATCTAAGTTGTATCTCTCTGATGAAAGCAAGATTTTTTTTTTTTTTTTAATAGATTATATTCTGGGCTGGTGACAGTCATGCTCTATTCGCAGTGTCTGTAAATGCCACCTCATTCAATCTTCACAGTCCCACATGTAACAGGTCTTATTTTTATCACCATTGTAATGAAAACAAAAGAGGCTGGGTATTCTTGCTCATAATGCTGTTAAGTCAGGACTGGAACTCCAGAGACCATGACTATTACACCTTCACAATTCTATATGCAAAATTATGTGGACATTGTTGGGGATACTTTGAGCTACATGAGAGTTGGCAAAGTTCCAAAACAAGGTTTCCTATAGAGGCATTTTCCCAGCTGTATATACTTACTATGTCAAATTAATTTAACTCATTCCCTTCTATATGAAGCAAGTTTGGCTTTCACACTCATCCAGCCCCGCCCCCCACCAAGAAAAAAAAAAAAAGGTATCTCAGATTTCAATATTTTTAATAGGTCATAGACAAACCCTCCAGGTTCCTTATGTGAAACCTTGAAAATTCCATGCTATGTAGATCTGTTCTTTTGGGAAAGGCCAAGAAAATTATTGAGTGTTACAAGATCATTCCAACCACCATAACTTCAAAAAGTTAATAGGATAGATTTGATAGTGATTCGATGCTTTCTAATTCCCAAGTGAGTGTAGCCCTTGCTACTGCTAGCACAGGCATCACCTGGGGGCCTGTTAGAGAAACTGACTCTGAAGACCCCAACTTAAGCTCAGAATCTCCATCTCAACAAAACCTGGGACATCTTCAGCCTTTTACAGCTTGGGAATCAAATGCAGTAACCCACTGGTTCTCAAACTGGACTCTACATTGGAATCATCTAGGCAGTTTAAGAAACTTGGATTCAATCCTCAGTCTCGAATTTAATTGGCCTGGGGCACAGATAGGTAACGCTTGTTAATGCTCTGTAGCTGATCCCCATGCAGATCTGCTTCCAATATGGATCTGCTTCTCTCGCTATGGTGCCTCTTTAAGAAGAAGCATCCCTTACATTGGTCTAATTCTTTTTTTTTTTTTTTAATATTTATTTATACAAGCACTGGGTACAGTCAGAAGCTCGGGAGGGTGAGAGAATTTACCAGAGCCATTGTGGGGAGCAGAACAGGCAGACCAATGAAGTACACTGCTGAGGGGAGCAGCGGGCGGCAGGAGAGGTCTGTGTGCTATGTGGGACCCTCACCAGCGGCCGGGGATCGGACTGGCGCTACAGAGGCTGCCAGCAGCTTCGCAGCCCAGTGCTCAACCACTGCGCCACAGGGGAGGCCCACATTGGACTTTAGACCCTTCACAAACACTTAGTCTCTGCAAAATACAAGTATGAACTTTTGCCAACCAAATTGTAATAGACTTATTCTTTTCTAAGGGTCATATTGAGAAACATGATACTGCTAATGTGACACAAATTAACCAGAGCTTTCAGAAGAAAGTCATTTATCAGGACCTGGGAATGTTTTCACACACTGCTGTCCTTGCAGTGCTGACTTTCTGGCAAATTATCCCTCTCATATGCTCAGCCATCGTAATGGTCAGTTTGACCAGTGTTGTTTGGACATGAAAAGTTATGTCTTTGATGTGCAGTACTCTATATTGATATCTAGTCCTGTGCTCATAGCATTATCTATTTTTTTGTTTTATCTATTTTTTTATTATTATTCAGTTCAGCACTTAAAAAAAGCTAAGAGGAAAAAGAAAGACCTTCAATTCTTGTCCTTTCTATTTATTGTGGAGTTCAAAGCTGTGAATAGTAGAGTTGGTGCTGAAAAGCACTTTCCATTATATCTCCTGCAAAGACTCAATGAGTCTCAATGAGCAGGGAGAGGCAGGAAGGACATTGTTGGGGATACTTTGAGCTACATGAGAGTTGGCTAAGTTCCAAATCAAAGGGCATGTTTGTCTCATTTTGTTCTATCACCTTGGGGCCTAGCATAGCCTTTGTCTAATCAATGTGAGTTAAGTAAATTTAAAAATCCATCCTTTCTTCAGTACTAAAATCCCATGTCTATTTTAGCCTCATATTCCACAATGTGCTTAATTTGAATAAACAAACAAGCAAAGAGGAATGGGGGAGGCTACAAAGGTACAATTCATTAAAAGGTGATTATGTAATTACCTGACAAGCACCATGCTGGTCTCTCCACACAGAGTATCAAGCACCCTGTCATTTATTTACAATCCAGTGGAGAACACTGACATACTTTAAAAAAAAAAAAGTCTATCTCATATATATATATATGATGAAGACTTGTTTTAAGTGGCCAAGTGAAATACTAAGGAACTGTCATGGAAAACTACATGAATTCAAGCAAGTGCCTGGAAATAGCTCCCAAATTTTACTTTGGATAGGTAAAATATAGCAAAGAAATCCATAGTCCATTTGCAAAAAAAAAAACAAAAAACAAAAAACAAAAAATACTATGTGTGAATAAAACTGTGGCCTAGCATCACAGTAAAGTTAAACTGAATTTAACTTTTTTCTCTCATCCCAGAGTCTTAGGCCTGAAGGAGATATCCCAACTGAGTTCGCTGTGAGAATTCCCCTTCAAATTCTCCCTGTTAGAAAAAGTTTTCCTTTCTGCCTCTCCCTGCTCATTGAGACTCATTGAGACTTTGCAGGAGATATAATGGAAAGTGCTTTTCAGCACAACTCTACTATCCATGGCTTTGAACTCCACAATAAATAGAAAGGACAAGAATTGAAAGTCTTTCTTTTTCCTCTTAGCTTTTTCTAAGTGCTGAACTGAATATGTGTCAACTTTCTGTTGTAGCCCTGGCAGTTCTTACTTTCAAAAGAACAATCAGAAGGAAACACTTTCAGAAAATTGATCCGCCAAAGTTTGAAATGCTTAAAAATAAACTGTCAGGTCTGTCTGTTTTCCCCCACACCACCTGTCAACCTCACCTCTGGCTCCTTATTTTCCACACCCTTAACAGCCAGGCATTCTGTTTCAAAAGGCATCTCTGAAGCTCCTTCTTTGTCAGGAGTATTGTAGACCCTGACCAAATATTTTATAAATTGAAAGGAGACCTGAAAGGGAATAAAAGCTGACCAGTGCTCCCTGCTGACCTGACACCTCCACCCACTGAGTTCTGAAATGTGTGTTAGGAAAGAGTATTCCTTCTAAAATCAGTTTGACCATTTCCATCTTCAGTGTTTAGACAAAAAAATCTTTAGTGTATATATCTAGTTTCTTCTACTTCTTGTTCAGGTAGCACCCTAGATCTGCCCTTTTTTATTGGGGTTCCTAGCAAAAGTAAATTCATATAATTTCAAACAGCTTTTGGTGGTGGTTGTGTTTTTCTCTCCTAGAACTTGCACTTTCCAAAGAATTTCTCTCCTATAATAAGTATGACATAGTCGCCTATGAGTGGGGTATGTGCTGCAGTAACTGTTCCAGAAGCCATGTGTCAAATGTGACATGTGGACAGTGAATATCCTCAAAATCCATATTATCCTGCTCAGAACAGCATATGTGACTTTACCGCATTGTCTTAATATTAGCATCCTCATGAAAACACCTACAGGTATAAGAGCTGGAAATCAACAATGTTATTACAGGTTTCAACCAAGAAACACTTTGCTGAAAGGATCCCTCACCCCTCTAGTAGAAATAAGACACACACACTTTTAAAGTGACAATAATTACTAGTTTTAAAAAATGTGGGTAATTTATAACCCAAGGTGAGCTGACAGGTTGGTATTTCATCATACATTTTACATGTGTGGTCCTTTTTATAAAAGGTGGTAAAAACTGCCCATTCTGTCATTTCAGATTGGGAGGGATGAGAAAAGCCAATTTTAGAAATTCTGATCTCACCTATTATATTGAATTGAGCCATAGTCTTGCCTTCTGGCTCAGTTAAAACTTTCCCTTGTCATCACATTCCCTGTGTGCTGATGGGACGAGCCGCAGTTTGGATCACAGCACATGCCCTGTGCTCTTCAGTTCACTCCCTATTATGAGTATGTCCATTCATTCACCCCATTCCCTAAATTCTGTTAATTCTGTTTTACTTTTTTTAAAGATTTATTTAATTTATACAAGAACTGGGGTACAGGCCGGATGCACGGGAGGGTGAGAAGATTCACCAGAGACAGAGCAGGGAACAGAACAGGCAGAATGATGAAATACACTACTGAGGGGAGCAGCAGGAGAGACAGCCGATGTCTGCCCGCCATGTAAGTTGCCTTGAGGCCAGCTGGGATTGAACCGGCACTTAATAGGCTGTGGAGAGCTTCACAGCACTGAGCTCAACTGCCTGTGCCACCAGGGAGGCCCTCTAAATTGTGGTTTCTTAAAGGACAGTCCATATTTCATTGTCATTTCTGTATCGAAGACACTGCCTAACCCTGATAGTTTTTCTGATAGCTGCTTAGTAAATGTCAGTTAAATATATGTAAAAGCCAAGAATCCTATAACAAGAAAACCAACACTGTTATTTTCCCTGACATCACTTTCCTCCTTCCCTAAACAGAGCTGCTGGAAACATAAATCCTCTCACCAGTTGTCTGTGATTATTGATATTTGATGCTCTGTTTTTCTGCTATTTCCAAACAATCACCAAAACCCATTGTCTTATTCTCCTTCCCACATCTCTTTGTATGACTGCCCTCACCATGTGAAGTTTTGCTTAGAATTAAGTAGACAAATTTTACTTGGTTTTTGCATTGAAAAAATGGCCTGTTTTTGGGCAAATCATCTGCTCACTACACTTCCCTCTCCTACACAAATGAAGGAACCTTATTATTGAAACAGAGAGACGACCTTGGTTCTGCCTGCAATTCTATTATGGGCTTCTAGAATATACTAATTATCTTAAACACTGCTTTTTCAGGCTCTATCTAAAGACTTATGTTACCTCTCCCTATTTTCACCAACACCCTGCACCCACTGTAAACACTTTTCTATTCTGTTTCAAAATCTTGTGAGCCTTAAATGTGACTAACTCATTTAACTACATAAGAGCAACATCTTGTGAGCACCAGCACTGCAAACCCCAACATTGCCTGTTTGCAGCCTCTGACTTACTAAGTCTTGTGCTTGCACAAAATTCTTCTTTATGAAATTGTTATGCCAAACTGTCTACTAGCCCACTCAGTACACTCCTTGAAGACCTCTGTCTACTTCATCTTTCTTGTGTTTAGCTACTCACAGAAGATAACCATCCACAGGGGACTTCAGAAACCACTCACTAAATTGAAATACATTTTCATTGCTTTCTACCAGTCACCAAGCCTGAATTAAGAGAGTAGAGAGTCTTCTGAAAAGGCTGACTTATGAAAAAGAAAAAAAAAAAATAATAAAATTGAGTTCGTCAATTTTTAAGAAGAAAAATACAGGGTTTCCTAAAATAGATCATCTTCTTTAGGTAAATCAATGAGTTAGCAGCTGAAAGCAAGGGGACAAGAAGAATGAAATGATTGGGAAATGACATTCTGACTCTGTGCACCCAGATCAGGCATTTTAAGTTTTGAGATATCTATGACCTCAGTGTTCATGACAAATCTATGACTCCCTCTCAAGTAATTTTAAAAGAAGCCTTGTCAGCAGTGATCTTTCTAAAGAATATCCATTTTGTATTAAAATGTGTGGGTGAATTTCCTGTAGAAAGTAGAAAGATAAAGTCTCTGAAGTCCTTGATTTATTACCTAGTCCTCTGCATTCCATAAATATCTATCACTGTTCATTAGGGGAGAATTTTGTGGAGGGAAAAAAAAAAAAAACACAATGTAGCAGTGTTCTACTATGGGCAGGTGATAGGGAAAGGGAGCTGGCTGCCTCGAGTTCCTGCCTTTTCATTAAGCTGACTTTGTCCCCCCATCTTTCCTCAAACAAGACAATTTAAAGAAGTATCTATAATTCCATTCCCAGCTAAATTAGATGACATAATATTTAACTTTCACAATAATTACATCTCTGTATTCTTCTAACCAGATGGCACCCACACTTCTCCAGAAGAAAGAAAAATGGGATTTGAGATCTTTGATAATTGAGTCATCAGTGTTTTTTCCTTGCCTTCTCAGTGGTGAAGAAGATGCAGCTTCCTTAGGGCCAATACAAACTGCAAGTAAAATTAACTGTTCAAGCTTTATTAAGCAGAGTCCCACATGGTTGAAATTATGATGATTCCCTTCCAACGCTGGCTTTTCTTCTCTCCCTTCACACCACATACTTCAAAATGATTGACCACACAGGTTCCTCACAGATTTGCACCCGCTTCTTTGATTGCAAAATTGCACAGGTATGAAAAGCAATAGCTCCTTACAAACACATATGCTGAGCCAAAGGATACATGAACTGTCCATATAACTAGGCAACAGGGAAATATACTTGCCAGTTATATAATTTGGGGTAATCAAATGTCTTCATTGTCACATTAGGGATACAGATTCTCTTACAGCATCATCAAATAATGCCACTGGTTCTCACTGGTTAGTGCCTGAATGGGACATGGATAATTAGTATGTTAAGGTATGATCATAGGCATGTGTGTTTTAAATTTATCTTTCAAACTTTATGTGAGGATCACTTCCTTTTTTTTTTTTTTTTTTTTTTTTTTTGTTCTTTCCTTTTCTTTCTATAAAGGGTTAGCCCATGGTCAGGCTTTAAAAGGTATCAAACATTCATCAATTTATTTTCTAAACATTGTCTACCAGCTTTTACTTCATACATATCTTCCAGGTGTGCTTTTTGGGCAATCCTTGGATACACTGCCTTTACTGATAAGTAACACCGTTTACTTAACTTCGAATGTTCTTCCCCTGCTACTTTTTAATTCCCCTCTAACCTCCAAGATCCAGATCAAATAGCATCACCTCTCTGCAGCTTTCCCTGTTTAATTGGGCAAAGGAAGGAGATGTTTCTCCTGTGATTTTATAGATCTTTATAGATATATCTATTATAAATCTGCTATTATATTTAATGATGTATTTTTGCACCCTCTCTCAATCTAGATAACTGATTCTTTAAATATAGGGCTTAATAAAGCTGTAGGCACTAGAGAAATGACTTTTAAAAAGCTGGTAGGACAAAAAAAACACAACTGAATAATAAATTAAAATAATCAATAATGGCCCTCTATTATTTTCAAGCATCTCTTTGTCATCTTACAAAAATGTGTGTTTTTATTGAATACCCACTGAATTTTTTAAAAAATCCAGAACAATTTTCCTATTCAAAAGTTGATAGTGCAGGAACGATATTAAGAAAACTAATAGTGAGACATGAAAAGGATGGTTAAGGAAACATTTTGTAGCTCACAAGAGAAACAAATATATTTTAGCTATTCTTTCAAGAATTTAGGAGCAGGATGACCCCTTTTACTGTGTTAGAATAGCCAGAGACATATATTAAGTATAAAAATGAAAAAGAGGGAAATAAGATAATAGTTCTCTTTGTATCTTAATCCCCAAATGCCATTTTAATTGTCTAACAATAAAGTGAGAGAAGTGATTCTGTTACATGGCAGGTTAGAATCTCTATGCAGAAAGCTTTGGCCAACATAATTGTTTCAATATATTTCAGGGTTCATCCAGGAGCTTTCTGGCTGGAGCTGTGTATTGAGAACTTTGGCAGTCATTAAAGAAATAGAACAACTTGTCTTATTACATTCATCTGCACAGGTACATCGGAAATGGCCCACTACCAACCAAAATCAGGATTGTTAATAAGTCTGGCATATTTGACACTAATAGCACTCTTGAAATTGTCAATCAGGTAGAAATGATGGCAGATGTATGAGGAAGTAGAACAAATGCATTTTATCCATACATGTCTGATTTTTTCTTAACTTACACCCTTTCTCCCTCCTTCCTTCCCTCACTGTTTTCCTACATGTCTTTTTCTCTCAATATACGTTTATTGAGCATCTGTGCAACATTCCAAGTTAGTGATTATAAAAAAAAATAATAATAACCCTGGGGCATATGCCCAATTCTCACAAACATAACACAATGGCAGAGGTGATCATGAATCACAGGAGGACAAGATCATGCTGTTGAGGATATTAATAGTAATATTGACCAACTTGCTAAATATCTACTCGATCTCATGCTGCTATTTTTTACACCTTCTGTCTGTGTTGCAGAGGGAAGCTGCTTAAACTCTAGCAGCCAGCTTCCTCATCTGTAAAACAAGGTCATGGTAGGACTAGTTTTGCATGATTGTAATGACATTTAACACAGCCATTAGTTTGCATCATTATCATAGTTATTGACCTCCCGTTTTGCAGATGAGAAAACTGAGCCTTAGAGAACTTAACTAGCATGTTCACTATTATCCAATATGCAGAAATAAATAGTTGCAATACATATATTTACACTGAAATGGAGATATGAGCCATAGAAATAGGGCAAAATGAACAGAAAATTTATAGCACGCAAAACCAGTGTAGCACAAATAAAATCGACCTTGAATTCTCTCCAAATGATTTTATTCAGCCTTTGCATGTACATCTGGAGAGGATATTAGTTGCACCTTAAAGATGGAAAAATTAATTTGAAAATTCTGAGACTTGACCAATATCAGAGTTAACAAGCAGCTGAATTGCATTTCCTAGACTTACAAACCCAAGTTCTTTCTGGCTCTATATACTGCCTGCGCCAGAAGTGGCAACACTTGAATTCACACCTAGCCTTGGCAGTTCTTGAGTCCGTTACAGATAGATGGTTTTGAAATAATGGAATTTGCACAGTCTATCTTGTAAATTAGCTTCTGGTCTTAATATAGGGTTTCTAAAGTTGATTTTTGCTAAATGTTGCTTTATTACACCAACACCATGTGTGGATACAGTCCTTTCTGAAATGTCTTTTCTCCAGGGGCATATCAGCCAACAATAACAGCAGCTACACTCAGCTGGGAGCACCAGATAACTGATTTATCTAGCCATTGGCACCTTCATTTGCCAGTGAAAACTGATGAGAGAGAGAGAGAGAGAAGATCCTCCATTTCTTTTTAAAATTATGGTATTGAAAGTCTAAGTGTTGCAAGTGATCTTGGAGCCACCTTCCAGGAAGAGAATTATTTGAATGAGTCTATTGTTCAGTGAATCCAGCATGGTTCTCAAGCCTTTCAAGTTAAGACCTAAGAGCTTCTTTAGCCCACAGATTAAATGCACAGGGGATGAAGAATTGGAATACCCTGGGGTCATTTCAACCTCAACTGATGTCTGCCAACCCCCACCCCAATTTCATCCATACAGTAGCTAGTAATGTATGAAACCAGGTGACTTCATGAAGACAGCATCCAATAATAAACTAAATTAAATGCCAGCCATTAAGTGAACCGATTTTTGAGAAAAAAGAAAATATGTGGGAAAGAAGCCCTTAAATGCAATTGAATCTATTGCATCATGTAAATATAAACTATAATTTCATCAGGTAACATACAGATACTAATGATACTTTAGCAAGTTAGATCAGAATATAAACACTCATTATTGTTGAACTATGTTACATAAAAATATTAACAGGCAAGATTAACCAGACACGCTGTCTACTTACTCATAACACTGGAATGACCATCTTTTTTTTTTTTTATATTTTTATTTATTTTTATTTTTTTAAAGATATATTTATTTATTCATACAAGCACTGGGTACAGTCAGAAGCGCGGGAGGGTGAGAGAATTCACCAGAGCCAGAGCGGGGAGCAGAACAGGCAGAAGGACCGAAGTACACTGCTGAGGGGAGCAGCGGGCGGCAGGAGAGGTCTGCGCGCCATGTGGGACCCTCCTCCTGTGGCCTGGGAGCAGCCGGGGATCGAACCGGCGCCGCAGAGGCTGCGGGCAGCTTCGCAACCCAGCGCTCATCCGCTGCGCCACCAGGGGAGGCCCTGGAATGACCATCTTTTAAGTCTGATTATCATCTTCTCAAGTCTCCCCAAGATACTGAGATCTTTAATTGAATAATAATAATGCCAAGCCTATAAAGCTAATAGGTTACAGATATCAAGGGACCTGATATGGAAATTATACTGAAAGAGGTCAACAAGTTTATTCACTCCAAATTAGTTAATATGCACTATTAAATAATATTAATCAGATAATTTAATAATGATAGCGAGGCAGATGTCTAAAGCTTAGAACTTGATTGCAGGTCAGCCTCTCTCCTAAAAGCAATCCTTTTCTCTCCTTTAATTTGGAAGTTTATTCAGATGCATCCCTTCTTAAAATATTTGGTCTCAGCTCTGGTTAAAGAGACAGATTCTGATATAACTAAAGGTTATTTATGTTTCCATACTTTGGAGTCAGTCACATAAGGATCTTTCCTATGAAAAAGAAACAAAATGTTTATGTATTGCAAACACATCCCAACAAAAGACTCTTTAATGTCCTGCCAGCCTCCAGACTAATTGACAGCCTTATTTGCATAAGTGGAGAAGCAGGAAGTACAGAGAGACAGATGGGTGAATATTAATTGATGTTCATAAACCTGAATGATGCTGTTTGCATTCACCAATCCAGTTTCTCAAACAAGTATTATTTACAGTATATTACCACCCAATGGTGACTCACAGAATGCATTTGGACAGAATCTCACTGGTTCTGCCCTTGATTTATCTTTGATTAAGGGCAACCTGGGGATATTCATACTACACAGTTTACAACTGAGGGAAGCGCTAATTTTGGAGTGGGAAGAAAGAAAGAACTAAGAGGGGCCTAATATGCTGCCAGTTTTGATTGAAGTTGGGGGAAATCTCATTTAATGAATATTTTCAAAGAGCTATCAGTCCCTTGTAGAGTACTTACTGATGGATTCTATCAGTTATGCTTAATTAAGGAAGAAAAAAACTTTACTTGTTTCTGGCTTTTTGAATGGTAAGCAATCTAACATATGATGAAGATGTGGCATGTGTGTGTATACATGCATGCATATATAATACATATGGTATATTGCATTATATCTAGATCTATTGTGTGTCTATATGGACTATTATTCAGTTTTTTAAAGAAAGATTGGACTCTTACCATTTTTGTCAACATGTATAACTTAGAGGGTATTAAGCTAAGTGAAACAGTTAGATGAAGAAAAAGGTTGTATGATTCCATTCATTTGGATTATAAGGAAACAAGCAAATGGACAAGTAAAACAAAGCAAAAATAAATAAACAAGCACAAATAACAGGTTCACAGTAAACAGAAACAAAGAAGGTTGTGGATGGGTCTTGAGATGTGGATGGATGAAATGGCTAAGGTTGTCAATTTTATGGTGTTACACAACAATTAGACTTTGGCATTGATCACGATGTAGTGTTTACATACATTGAATTATAATGCTGTAATACTTGAAACTTACATAATGATATAAATCGATGTTACCTCAATAAAAATGTACTTGAAAAAAATCTGAGGGGGGCATAAGCAATCATTTCATAGCAAAGTCCCAATGAAAAGCCAAATGTTATTTCTTGGTTCCAGAACTACATTACAAGATCTGTGGTTGAATGACTAAAACAGGGATTCAATCGTCAAGATATACCCACACAAGATATGCTTCATTCACAAATAGAATTCTGCATATGAACAAGTGTTTTTGTTCTTTCACTTCACTTGCTCATTTATAAAATGAATGGGGTGGTTGAATGGGATATACTCAAAGATTTCTTCCTGTTTTGACACTCCACGATTATAGGCACTATTCAGTTACATTTTAAACCTTTCAGAAAACTGAAAAAGAAGTCACATTTAATGACCATCTGCTATATGCCACACAGTCTGTCCAAGAAGTTTTAAATGGATTGACACATTTAGGATAGCCTTCTTAACCTAAATAGGATGGATAGGCAAAGCTTAGATGAGTGCCATAGCTATGAAACTACTCTGGACAATATATAATGATGATATGTGTCATATAATTTTGTCCACACCCATCACATTCATAATGTTAAGAGTGTACTCTAATATATTCTATGGATTTTGGGTAATAATGTGGATTTATCGGTCCGTAACAAATGAACAACTCTGATGGGTAATACTGATAATGGGGGGAGACTACAATTTTATGGGTGCCAGGGGCATATGAGAATTCTCTACACTTTATAGTCAAAATAGCTTTATAGCTTTATAGCTACTCAAAAATATACATTTTAAAATAAGATGTTCGCTTGTCATGATATATATGTATATGTGTGTATATATGTGTATGCATAATATGGGATTCTTTGGTTTATTACTTCTAAAATAGCAATACTCATCTCTCTTTCCAAAGTA
Source organism: Talpa occidentalis (assembly GCF_014898055.3). Taxonomy (NCBI): domain Eukaryota; kingdom Metazoa; phylum Chordata; class Mammalia; order Eulipotyphla; family Talpidae; genus Talpa; species Talpa occidentalis. Next base: position 9,460,343 of record NW_023603184.1, on the reverse strand, counting down.
AATGCTTTTTGTGAGTAATGTATATTATTAGTATGATTCTAAAAACGGAACTATTTTTTTTTCTCTCCTAAAAAAATAACACATACTCATTTGGAAAAATAAAATTTAAGCTCTAATAAAATGGACTAATAATAAATGACTGATTGAATGGATGAATAGATAACTTGTTATACATCCTATTGGTTCTGATTCTCTGGATAATTTTAACTAATACAGAGCTAAATGCGTGTGTGTGTGTGTGTGTGTGTGTGTGTGTGTTGATAGATCAATGTGTCCCTAAGCACTCTCTTTGAAGAAGATGAAATTGAGAAAAAATCAGGGACTTGCTTAAGGATGCACATTCAATCTGTAGCAAATTGACATATGAACTCAGTTGCTCTTTAAGTCTAAGCCTAGATGTAGACTTTGGCATTATGTTAATTCCAAAGAGCAATATAAACAGAGCCCACAATAAGTCTTCATGGAATCTTGAGATGTGGAAAGGATACTACTGAGCAGCCCATCCAATGTAAGGAATCATTTTAGACACCTCCTCATCAAGGTACTGACTGTCTAGTCAACATGAGTGTTTCAGGTAGAACTGAACTTGAGACCAACCTCACAGATACCTCCACAGTTGTCTGGTCAGAGACAGTAACATTAATTACCACAGAACCTCCACCTTGATAAAACCTGGTATAAAACCAATAACTGTAAATCATAAGCTTTCTAATTATGAAAACATGTCCAAATTTATACTTAAATTTATAATTTTAATGTGAAAACAGTAGCTTATATATGTCCTTTTGTTCCAAAAAGATATTAACCTGTATTTGCATGCCTCTAATTAGAAACTGTATGCCTCATCTAAGACCCAATATACCAGACAACTGAGCTCCTGAGATTTATAATTACTTGAATCTTAACAAAGAAAAAGAAAAAAAAATATGATGTCAGATCTTAACGATGAAGATTTATTTTTTAAATTTATTTATACATACAAGAACCCGGGTATACAGGTCAGATGTGGGGGAGCTGAGAGGACTCACTAGAGACAGAGTGGGGAACAGAACAGGCAGACTGACTGGATAAGCTGCTGAGGGGAGCAGTGGGCAAGACAGGAGACTGCTGTGCCATGTGGGTAGCTCCCTGGCCGACCGGGATCGAACTTGTACTTTTGAGGCTGTGGACAGCTTCACAGCACTGTGCTCAAACGTCTGTGCCACTAGGGAGGCCCCAATGAAGATTTTTTGACACATATATCTGTATAAATAATGTTTACAAGTTATAATAATGTATATTTTGATAATTCTTTTTTCAGGAATTCTATTAAAAAGCTTTGTATTCAAGTGTTCTTTTACGTAGGCTCTCATCTAGGAGAAATTTGAATATTTCTCTGGATTATTGAGATAACACAATTTTTTTAAAAGATTATTTATTTATACATACATACATACATACATACATACATACATACATACAAGCACTGGGTACAGCCAGAAGCGCGGGAGATGAGAGAATTTACCAGAGACAGAGTGGGGAACAGAACAGGCAGACTGATGAAATACACTGCTGAGGGGAGCAGCAGGCGCAGCAGGATAGGTCTGTCACGCCATGTGTGACCCTCGCCAGCGGCCGGGAATTGAACCGGTGCTGCAGAGGCTGCAGGCAGCTTCGCAGGCCAGCGCTCAACCGCTGCACCACTAGGGGAGGCCCGAGATAACGCAAATTTTAATTGAAACAGACTCTAAGAGTATCTTTATCATCATCCTAGAAATTAAATTTCTTGTAAAGCTCTCAGTAAACATGAAGACTTTCTATGATGACAGACAGAACTGTGTGCAAACTATTCTGAATAGATCAAGTAATTTACAGATAACATCTTATATGAAACAAGGTACCTAAATATTGCAAAGGTAAAGGAGTTATATATTCCAAGAACCTTTCAATTAAGCCCTAACTATTTAGAACTACGATTTTCATATCTTTCATGTGGCTTTATTATTTGTTACAACAAAATCTTCTCCAGCTGTCATTTACGAGTTTCACTTTTAAATTTGTTTTTCAATCAATAATGTGACACCATAATTCTCTCATGGTAATAAGTATCACTTAAAGGAAGGAAAGGGGAATTATCTCTTTAAAAAATGAGGCATCTCATGGGTAAATTAATTAGGTTCTAGCAATTAAGTAAATCCTTCAGAAAAATAAACAGTATGTTCCGGAATCAACTTTTAAAAATCTAGATCTTGAAGTGTGTTTATTAAAACAATTGTTTCTTTTCTTATGATATAAGAACCAATAAGTGTAAAATCCTCATTTGGACCCACTCCTTTAAAAATAGAATTAATGAGTTCTTGCTCTCTTTAGCCCTGTCTTCTCATTTTCTACCCAGAAATATTATTTATATCCCTGAATTATCATTCTAATTTCAAAACTTCAAAGAAAACAATAAAACAGAAAACTAACATTTCAAGTTCCAAGACTGGCATATTTTAATCATAGCAAGAAATAATGTTCTGTCACAGAAGCAATATACCATGCTTTTCTGACGCACATACCCTATGGGGGTCTCTAATAGAGACATTTAATTTATAAAAAACAGATGGCTCTGGCTTTGCAACCAACTTCTGTTTGTTATGATAAATCTGAAGCCAGATCTATTTCCCTTAGCAAGTCTAAAAATCTAGAGAGAGGATGTAGAAAGAGTTAGGTATAAGAATAAATCCTGAGATATTATCATATCTGGTCTAAAATGTTTGATCCATAGTCTTAGGAAGATAATCAGTTGTTTGTCCCAAATTACATTAATCGTGTGTGAGAGTGGATTTTGTGTATGTCTCAATGGACTCTACAGTTCAATGATCCTATGTTGGCTGTGATTGTAAATCACTCATGTAAGCTGAGTTCTGTGGATAAACTGTCAAGCAGTTCTGGGCATCTTTGGGACTGTATAATCTGTCATAAAGAATTAACAAGTGTGACCACAGACAAGGAAAACTCAGAATAACTTATACGAAGAAGATGATATCTACCTCTATAGGTAAATGATAGCTAACTATGTTAGACAAAATATATATTAAAAAAATGCTATAATAATTCTAACAATTGCAAGGCCAAATTTCAGTTTAGAGGTAACTTTCATATAAAAAGATTGAAATAAAATTGTGGGAATGTTAATAGCAACCCTGAAACAAAAACTATGTATTATTGCATATCATTTTATTTATTTTTTATTTTTTTATTTTTTAAAGATTTATTTATTTATTCATACAAACACTGGGTACAGTCAGAAGCACAGGAGGGTGAGAGAATTCACCAGAGCCGGAGAGGGGAACAGAACAGGCAGCCTGACGAACAACACTGCTGAGGGGAGCAGCAGGCGGCAGGAGAGGTCTGCGCAACATGCGGGACCCTCGCTGGCAGCCGGGGATTGAACCGGCGCTGCAGAGGCTGCAGGCAGCTTCGCAGCCCAGCGCTCAACCACTGCACCACCAGGGGAGGCCCATGCATATCATTTTAAATATGACAAATGACTGCAAGAATAGGAGTTAGACTGAAATTTAAGCAAAAGAATAATGCAGGAAAATACAGTGGAATGAACACAAATTTTAGGAGCAGATCTGATTATAAATCTTGCCGCCTCACTCAAGTGATTGTGAATAGATCATTTGATTTTTCTCAGATGGTTCGTTTGCAACCTGCTCATAATAACAACCTTGAAGAATTATAGTGAAGATTTTGCATATTGTGTATAAGTACACTATTATCCAGTGCACAGGCTCTAGATGTCCACGAACTTGAAGATGTATCCATCTTCATGGAACAAGGCAGTTCTAGCAATAAAATAATCCTATGAACTTACATTATTGTTGCATTTTGACATTTTAAAAATCATCTATCTCAAGAACTATGCCCATTTTCTAGATGAGGCAATTAAAGCTTTCTGACATTTTTGTAACATCTCAAATGGGATATATGTGTGCCTGTGTGCATGTGTATGAGAAAAATAAAAGTCACATTAACGATAATTATATTTTAATGAAGTGAGAAAATCTCCAACAATGACCCATGTCATTGAAGATGAAGAATGCTGAGAAGTGAGAAATGTTTTGAATCCTATGAGTTTTCAATGTCTCCACTATTCCTATTCCACAAATTTATGATTGAATCTCTATTGTTTGATGAGCCATTTTATCCTAAGTGGCACTATTGAAGAGATTAATGAGCCAGGAGACCTGGTGAGTTAAATTAACATTTTTAAAGTTAAAATTTATCCAGATTAATAATAATTAAACCAACAGAATATGCTAGGGCAACACCACCAAGATTAATCCTATCCCTCTTAAAAATAATTCACTTTGTATACTTGAATTACTCATGAAAAGATCGCTGTCTCTGAACATCACGGGCCATAATTGTCTAGCACTGCAATTATTGCTCAAAAATACACAGTTAAAGATTCAAACAGAATGGAATGCTAAATGAAAAGCATACAATTTATTAGGAGTTGGAATTAAAATGAATGTACTGAATGAATAAAAACTCATATTTGAAACAATAACAGTCTTAAAACATTCAAGCCTTTCAATTTACTGTTTTGGAGACTAGATAATTGGGCAGATCCTATTTAAATTCTGCTCAATCCTTGCAGGAGTAAGAGTTTCAATATGCACAGTAATTCTGAAAAGCATATTTGCTTCATTTAGACTTTGTCTTGTTTTATGGCTATATCAGCACTAACCACATGCTGCCCTTAAGCTATCCAAACCCAGTACTTTCAAGGTCTTATTTTTCTCCTGGAGGAAAAATATTTCAAGGTGGAGAAGAATCAGCTCATTAAGGAAAGCTTCTACTATCTCCCTACAGCTTTCTCTTTCTTGGGCCCTTCATGTTGATTAATTCTGTCATGACTATACCAATTTGTCCCCCAAATGTACTGCCTTCCCTTAATGCTCTAATCTTGACCAATTGTATTCATTAAGATAAACCTTTGCTTCCTCTTAGCTTAGACAGACATAGATTTTAAAATGAATCGGGGAAGGAGCAAAGTAAAGAAATACATAAAAAAACATCAAAACATCTTGTGTTCATGCCTGGATTACTTGTTTCAGAGCTTATGACTGCCTCACTGGAGGAATGGACTCCTGAATATTTTGACACCTTCTTAAAGCAAGTACAAAAAAATGAGTCAGCTCCCCAATTAAGAGTCCATTTCATGGTCTTTTGTTCCCAATTCTTACAGCCTACATGCTAAGTTCTGGGAATATTCTACGTGGCTAGTTCCAAAAATATTTTCGTCTTGCTATTTCCCTCATGCATAATCTTATGTTCATTCCATATTAAATGATAATATAGAGCAAATGGATACAAACAGTAAATAGCTAATTGTATAAGCTTTATACATGTACAGCACCAGACACAGTTACCCTTACCCCCAATATAGCCAAGGAAGAGTTCCAAAATCAATTAAATACTTTTTGGTCTCCTAGAGCTGCCTCATGCCAAGAATTAATTAGAATTATCCATTAATTTCATCCACCAGTGATATATGAGGGCATGGGTATGAGTCATGTACACACATCGGAGTTTAACTTTCTTAATTTTCCAACCTCTTCCCATTTCATTTATATTATTATTATTATTATTATTATTATTATTATTTATACTTATTATTATTATTATTATTATTTGTGGGACCCTCGCCGGCAGCCGGGGAACGAACTGGTGCTGCAGAGGCTGCGGGCAGCCTCGCAGCCCAGCGCTCAACCGCTGCACCACCAGGGGAGGCCCTCATTTATATGATATTATTTAGGACAGAAATGCAGCAGGAAATCATACTAATAGAAACTTAGGTTTTGTTTGAAAAGTATAAGGGAAAATAAGAGCTATTATTTCAAGAAAAGGGAAGGAGATTTGGAATGAGAAGGCTTGCATTTGAGCTGTAGTTTCACCCTTTGTTATGTATGTGCTTCTACGTGAAACAATTCATTTTGAAAGTTCAAAAAAATTATTCTAGTCTGAATCAGTACCCATCAATGAGATTCTCTCTTAGAAGTGGTAAGGAAGTGAGGGTTTTGAAGACAGATAACCTGCATTTGTAAACTGTAAATACTTATACAAGCCACTTAATCCTCGGAAACTCAGTTAACTTAAAAATTAAAGGGGTAACATATGAAACATATGAAACATATGACTTCAGAGAGCTACTTCAGGGATAAAATGTGATTTGGTGCTTAAATTTACTTCCAGGGAGGGAAGATCAGTAAATATCCCTTACTTTTCCATTTTCTCAGTGTAACAAATTAGCATATTTAGATGATTTTGTCTTCACTTAAAACTTTTCACAAGAGGGCCTCCCCTGGTGGTGCAGGCAGTTGAGCGCCATGCTATGAAGTTGTCTGCAGGCTCTGCAGCACCGGTTCGATCCTGGCTGGCCGGCGAGTGTCAACATGGCACAGCAGACCTCTCCTGTCTTGCCTGCTGCTCCCCTCAGCAGTGTATTTCTGTCAGTCTGCCTGTTCTGTTCCCCGCTCTGTCTCTGGTAAATCCTCTCGCCCTCCCGCGAATCTGGCCTGTACCCTGGTTCTCGTATAAATAAATAAATCTTAAAAAAAAATAAAATTTTTCACAAAAAGTGATATTAATTAAACTTTGAAAAATGAGGAAAAGGAGCTGAGCTTCTTCTATGTTTCTCAAATGTCTTGGTAAAATTCTATATACTTCCCACACATATGGAGGGTGAGGAATATTTTTTGTGGGTTTGGAGGTTTGACTTTGCATTAAAGTCACATGCTTGAGTATGTGACTTGCTTACTTATCCTCTCTGAATATGTATGAAATGAGGGGCTTGGATTCTATGATCTGTAAGATTTCTTCCAGTATTACCCTTTCATTTTCTAGAGTTTATTAGCTCACTGGTAAGAGTATCTATAATTCTTTGTCCTGAAGGTTAATATTATTGTTGCTTTTTAATATACTGATAGTCCCCTAAAGAAGGAGGTTGGATGAACATAACATTATGTTGTTAACAGAAGCATCCACAAATAAATGGTTGAATAAAGTATCCATCAAAGCTAAATATTAATCATTTGGTAGCCATTAGTTGGGATTTTCTTTATATAATATTTAATGGAGCTGAAATGAAAAAAAAATAGTTCTAATCTATTATACATAATAGAGTACATAAATCAATTGCTTACAGACCTGAGAAAGAAGACATGTTTACAAAGACACAGTTATTGAAATTATCCAATAAACTGAGAAGAAATACCAAAAACAGAGAAAGCTCATGGACGATTTACATGCCTATTGTCTGTTCTAGCGGTAGAGTGATTTCCAAACAGGAAAAAAAAATACTAATAAAGAATATCAAACTTAAATATCCAAAGGAAAGTGTACATATTCTAAAATGTTAAAAACTCCTGATTGTTAAGTGGATCAACTTGACTCAACTAGATTTCCTAAATTTTATTCTTCTAGAGGAAGGTGAAGTCATTCCTGAATACATCTCTGGGAGGGGCCCAAATTCCTAATCCCACAGCTGACTCAACTCTGCAGCTCAGGGTCCTGGTAAAAGAATAGGATTTGTTAATACTCAGAGGAGTGATGAGGGTCACACCAGCTCCCAAGTATATCAGCTATATCAACCCAAACTGTACACTCTTGGACCTGGAAGATAACAACTGAATTAATCTGTGGCTCCACGTATAATCACTCCCAATGACCTACGGGGTGACTTGTGCTTTGTTCTTCCTATCCTTCAAGTGGTCCCTCTGGGTTAGAAGTTATGATCCCCAAAGTGGGACTGTACTTTCCACAACATGGTCCCATTAAACTACTAGATATTGCTTAGGCACTTGGGCTCACAGCATATATAAGAAGACAAGTCCCAGTCTTGGCAGCCTGGAGAATCTAGCCCTGGTTGACAAGACAATGCAGGCAAGGAAGGGTGAGTACATAACCCAAGTGATACTCTAGGAGCCTCTGTTTACTTCTACCAGCTTTAACTATAAATGGATACAGGCAATGCACAGCCTGACATAAGTGAGTTTCTAGGAGACTGATCTCTTTGGGTTAAATATTTGCTTTACCCATCAGAGAAGTCAAAGTCACCAAGACCAGCTGAGATGATAGCTGTGGGTGAAGGAGGTTTACATGGAATAGTACAGGAGGGTTCAAAGAGTCCGCTGGGGAAGAGAAGCCGGCCACACCCAAAGGAGTTGCTTCACTGATGTGGATGGAGAAGCAGGTCTGTGCCACAAAATAACATATTCCATAAAAGGAATATACTAAGGTTGGCAGTTTTCTCTTCATGGAAGAATTGTTGTGGGTTACAACAGGAAGCTGACAGCCTCCGGGGCCTTGGTGTCAGATTGGCTACAACTTTCATGCAAAAGTTATCCTCTTCCAAGTTTGTTATCACTCCATGACTGAGCTTGAAATGAGAACTGGAATGGGTCATTTCTGCCCAACACAATTCTCATTAACAGAAAGTCTTTCTTTCTGGGGCTACCTAGCAACCTGGCTGAGACACCCCACCATGTTGCTGTGGTGGGGCTCATCCTATGTGACTCTCCTTCCTCCACTCACTCCTGTCACAGATGCCAGCTCCACTATGTGACCTGAAGTCTCTCCTGCTTCTTTTTTCTCCCTCTCTCCATTATCTTTGAGGTGTTGCCCTCTGATGAATTTCTTACAAATCTAATTATGTCAATATCAATTCCCTGGATTTCCCAGACGTACCACCTTAACAAGCAAAAACTTTCACAAGCCCCATAACTATCTGGTTCATATGAAACATCTTTGCTTTTTCAGTTAAAATTTTGGACCAAAAAGGAAAAAAGAAAAGACAATCTCTAAATTGAGTCTATGGATAACTCCAGAAACTCTTAATGTTTTATAAATGCTTGATGGAACTTTACAAGTCTTCAAATGCATATGATAGCAATGGTAATAAAGACACTTGATTTATTCTAAAATTAATATTCTCATTAAATAAATGCAAATCAAAACTACAATGAGATACCATCTTACACCAGTGAGAATGGCACATATTAAAAAAACTAGCAACAACAAATGTTGGCGAGGGTGTGGAGAAAAAGGAAATCTCCTGCACTGCTGGTGGGAGTGCAAACTGGTCCAACCACTATGGAGAGCTGTGTGGAGATTTCTGGACCTACTAAACATAGAGCTTCCATAAGATCCAGCAATTCCACTCCAAGGTATTTACCCAAAGACACAGAAACATCAATTTCAAAGAGCACCTGCATCCCTATGTTTATAGCAGCACTATTTACAATAGCTAAGCTTTGGAAAGAGCCCAAATGTCCAAAAATAGATGACTGGATCAAGAAGATGTGGTACATATACACCATGGAATATTACTCAGCATTCAAAAAAGATAAACACATGCAATTTGCAGCAACATGGATGGAGCTGAAGGGATCACACTCAGCGAAATAAGCCAGAAAGAAAAAGAAAAATACTGGATGGTCTCACTCATATCAGGAATCTAGAAAACTTAAATAAGGGACCAGGAAAAAGAATAACTATAAGAAAGAAAATATCAAAATCAACAAACAACTATGAACTAGAGACACTCTATGGGGGTGTGGAGGGCAGGGAAAGGAGGGCTTGGGGTCAAAATAAGGGGGTGGTAATTGTAAGGGGAATATAAAAATAAAAAAATAAAAAATAAAACAAAGAGAAGCCAGTAAAAAAAAAATAATATTCCCATTAAAATGGTGCATTTCTCAAGTATTCATTTCTATGTATAAATTAACTATCTTTCTGTAAAGGTTTTCTTTCCTTCATTTATTTCAAAATCTTCTTTCAATTTTTTTTTTGACCAGTTTACTAGAAAATTTGGGGCCATGATATTAAGTAAAATAGAGTCACATTTGGGTTTTGCATGATGAACATTCAACTGGATTTGCTCATTTAAAACTAACTTTGTACATGACTTTTATGGCTCATGTAATTCATAAAAGATCTTCAGTAAACCTACAAGAACTTTTAGGGTTGTTCCCAAAGTCAAAGCTGTTGAATGTTCATATGATGGGCACTGACTTTCTCCTGTATACTGCTAAGACAGAAATAAAAAAAAAATACTGTTTAGATAGATAACCCCATAATCTTCACATTGGGTGACAGAGAGTACTGCTATAGAAAACAAATCGTAGACTTATTACTAGTAATTAGATTGATCTCAGACTATAAAATTATCCCTTAATTAAATGTTCAATAGATAAGATATCCAAATAAGTTGAGTAAGAAGTTATGTTCTTTGTGTCATAATGGGATTATACAAGGAAAATGTGGTATTTCTTGATATGTTGTGCTTTCTTTTTATTATTGTTAATGAATTCAAGCAGTAATATATTTTTTTCCCCCTAAGGCAGGTGCAGGTTAAAACTAACAGTATTGCTGGAAGCGTTTTTAAATATTGGAATTAAGCTTAGCCATAGTTTGCATAACAGTCTCAGATGCATAGAACACCTCATGCAAAGAAACCTAATTTCTTTAAATAAGGAAGATCAAAATAGAAGCATAAATTACAATGTGTCAGGCAGTGCTGTATCTATAATTAGTCCAGGTATTACATGTCTTTCTTAAGATAAAAACACAAAGATTCTTAAGTCATTTCAACCAACCATATGTTTGCTTAGTACTTATTATACTTCTCTAGATTTTTTAGTTAGTGGTGTTAGTTTTACCTTTTAGAGGTTTTATATTACTTTTGAACTACAAGGCACAAAATAATTCAATTAAGAAGCATTTATTGAATGTGCATTCTGTGCAGTAGTTTAACTAGGCATAATAGGATTAAAATGGAGTCTGTTTTATTCTAATTCTAAAGTTCTTAAACCTTTGCCTCTAGGATAGCAAAGATGTCAAAGCTGTGGAATGATGTAGAAATGGCTAAATTTTCTTTCAGGTTTTTGAACTTGATAACCATCTCTCTGTAATTATTAAAGAGAAATTCTAAATGGAAACAAAAATGACAGGTGGAGTACAGAAGAAAAGCAAGGCAAGTAAAGTAAGGCTTATTGAGTGTCTATTATGTGCCAGAAGTTGAACTATGTGCTTTCATAAATGTTATCTCATTCAATCCTTCTAACAGCAGTTTGATGTAATTATAATTGCTCCATTTTATAGCTATGGACACTTGGATTTATCAAGGTTAAATGACTTGAGTAAAAGGCTGATAAGTGGTCCAAATGGAATCCAGGTATTTCAGATATCAAAGTCTATTCTTCTTCCATAAACTGAGATAAGCTACATGACTTCTTACAATGTATTCCAGTCCCAGAATCTTATAATGAAGCTTGACATACAGCTACTGGTCTAGAAAAATGATGCAGCATCATCTAGCAGCAGTAAAACACTGGGTTAATGGTTTTTCTACTAAGAGTCCGATAATACTTAAGATTTGTCCTCCACTCCAGCCCTACCAATTACTCTGGCATGTGGTCATCTCTTTGTAATGTCCTTTGAATGATTGAATCACTGAGTTCCAATTCCTCTCTGCCCTTATTCATATGACATCCTTTCTCTTGTTTGTTTTCTTGTGAAATCCCCCTTCAACTTAAGGTAATATTTTTCAAAGTTTGGTTCAAACACTGTCCCTTCAATTTAAACATTTGGAAGACCCTAGTCAGACTAACCCATCATACAGGGGCCTCCCCTGGTGGTGCAGCAGTTGAGCAATGTGCTGTGAGGCTGCCCGCAGCCTCTGCAGCACTGGTTCATTCCCCTGCCACTGGTGAGGGTCCCCCCCCAAAAAAAAATAGTCCCTCATACACTGGATTATTTCCCTGCAAGGAAACTTTTTAGATGACTCCCAATGATCCCACTTCTTGGTATTTTTTGCTCTCATGAATCATCTCCCTTTGAGAGTGTGATAGATGAATGAATTGATTAAATGGATAGAATATAGTAAAAGTGCTGGGATAATTCTGACTTTAGGTGAAAAAAAAAATTGTGCCTTACATCTGGCTTGCCAGTTCTCACACCTATGTCAGACCCCTAACTCTGGAGGAAGGAAACTACATAGTGGCCTTACAGAGACAACAATACTGGAAGGACCTAGTGTCTTCAACTATCACCCTGTGTGAATTAGAGGTCTTCCATTCTACAGACCATTAGGTACAAACATCTGAGTGAACTAGGATGTGAAGATATCATATAAACTAGAAATGTCTTGTGGGAAGAAAATAGGGAACCAATGTAAAGAGGACTCAGCAGTATACTAGCTGAGTTGGTTGGTTAAGTTTTCCTTGCAAAGGTGTGGAGGTGAGATAAGATGATATGGAGGAATAAGTGACATCAGCGTCTCAGAGAATGTATTCCAATTTGCAGACAATAAGTTCAGAGTGTATGGCTGGGTCCTTTTAATGTAGAGGGTTGTGTAGGACATGACAACATGCTGGCATGTTCTCTTTATAGCTACAGATATTCTCTTTATAGTAGGAGTATATCAAAAGAGAATGGGGGCCTCCCCGGTGGCACAGTGGGTTGAGTGCAGAACTGTGAAGCTGTCCACAGCCTGTGTAGTGTGGGTTCAATTCCTGGCTGGCCATGGAGATTCCCACATGGTGTGTCAGACCTCTCCTGTTGCACCCGCTGCTCCCCTCTGCAGTGTATTTTGGTCATCTGCATGTTCTGCTCCCCGTTCTGTCTCTGGTGAATCCTCTCACCCTCCTGTGCCTCTGGCCTGTACCCCAGCTCTTGTATAAAAATAAATAAATCTTTAAAAAATAAAAAAAAAAGAATGCAAAATTCTTTGATATCATTCTAGGAGGAAAAAAAACTGTAGAAGAATGAGAATGGAAATAAGAAATCTAGTTAAGAAACTGTTGTGTTTCATTTACAGAATGGTTGTACTATATTGCATTACATATATCTGGATTTCAAAAGTAAAACACTTAAATGCATACTGATATCTAATGCTCACAAATGCTAAAGTGGGCTTAATGTTTAGCTACATTTTCTTTGTATAGTGACTTTCACATTTGAGTGATAGTGATCATAGAAAATGCTTATACACCCTAATAGAAGAGAATTCCCAGGATGAATAGGACTGTAAAATATAGACACTTAATTCCCACCAGCATATACATGAACAAGTTGAGGACAGATAACTCTTCTGACTTAGTCAAGGGCATCTTCGACAACAGTTACAAGAGATGTGACTGGAACACAGGTCTCCTAACTTCCGGTTCACTGTTTTGTTTTATCTATAATTAAAAATTGCTCAGAGATTCTTTCTAAAAAAAAATTATCAAATCCTAACCTTTCCATTAAATTAGGTTTCCATCTGTTCTTTCTGACAACTACAGATCTTTAAGTGTATCCTATGGCATAGTCCATCTTCCCAGAATGAGGGTTTCAGGATTCTTTATTAGTTTTTTCTCATGAAACTGGGTAAATTCAGACACCCAATTTTAAGAACAAAAGAGGAGTGTAGAAGGTTTCTAAGTCACTTGGCAAGCAGACCCAACTGTACAGAAGTGCTACGTCTGTACTCTTTCACGAGGTGAATGGTCCCTAGGGATCTTTGATTACTTCACCAAAAAGTTGACTTCCCTTAACCTCTACTCCCTATGACCGTCACTCCTTCATGAAATAATCTTTCCAAACAGTTCACTTGTTTCTGCCATACTCTAGAGCACTCCACATTTCTCTCCTTAACAAAGGGCTATATTGTCTAGCATTACAGGAAGTGCGCTGCCTGGTTCAATATAAGGAAAACACAAGACATCAGCAGTGACTTTCCATGGGAAATAAGAATTTATTTTCAAAGATACTCATCAAAAGATGCCAGAATTAATCCCTGCTCATCCATATGAACACTATCTAAGAGAAAAAGTAACAGCTCAGCACATCAGCTGACACCAAAGGGATTTAATAGAGGGTTTTGTTATCCCCAGAAAGTAGAAAGAGCTCATCCATGAATACATGTGTTGGAAAATCTAAAAAGACAGCTGGACTAAAATATCTACAAAAAGGAATTGGATCTCAATTATACGCTGAGGTTTAGAGCTAAATACAACATCTCCAGAAAAGATCAGAAAATGAATGACAGAAGTAAATAACATCATTTATTAGAAGTAGGATAGAGGAAGGGGACCTGGTTTGGGGAATGAGATAGTCTGGCTATAATGGTGTAAATCTAAAATGTCAACACTAACCCCTTCCATATACTCTAGAATTAAAATTGGTCCTAGAATTGGGGTCAGAGTGGTAGAAAGGAAAGAATGAGAAATATTAGATCTTGAGTTTACTATGAGCTCGCTCATGTTTCCAAAAATACAATCTAGATGCAAATTACATTTATTGCTATACCTTACAGTCAACAAATGAGATGACTATTGAAAATAGTCATTTTGCGAATAATTAAGGGCCTTCTTTCCAGGCTATCCACATTCATTTGATCTTCTACAAAGATATATCCACTAAAATTTAGTGTTAAATTATGGTATATTCATAAATTAGATTTCAATGATTTTCTCAGGCTTGATAAGGTAAAATAAAATGATAGTCTCAAAGGTGACAATTAGAGTTTTAGGAGTGAGGATTAAGAATAGTACTCTAGTAATTTTAAGCTCTTAGGCTTAGCAAGGCAATTAATTATACTCAGGCTTTATTTCTTTATTTTTAAGATATTATTGAGAAGGTAAGATTTCAAGCGTTTTTCCTGGAGTTATGCTCTGTACCTAAATGAAACTACAAAGACAAAATCTAACACTATTTTCTATAACATGAGGATTTTCTTTAGTGTACTCTTTCTATTAATCATTTTAGCATCACCTGTTTATCCCTGATAACCCTTCTCACTGTAAAAAAGTAATTATTGTCTAAAGCTCCCAGGAACATCCATTCCTCCATGACTTTGCATATGCTGTTCCTTCTGTTTGACAAACCTATCCTCATTCCACACAGATACTACCCACTTCTTCCTTCAGATTCCATCCCAGCTTTCACTGCACATCAAAACCTTCCCAAAAATTTGTTACACTCAGGGATGAGTTCAACACCCCTCTTCTGATTTCCCTCCAATCTAAAACCTTTCTCATGGTAGTAAGTTCCATAAATAATTGATTTTGTGGTCTGTTTACCCAACCAACTAGGAACAAATACCACTGATTTTGGTGCATGAAATGTTTGCAATATACATTTTCTGGATGAAACAACTAATTGTTTGATAGAGGACAAGCTGCTACACACTAGTTATGTGACTTGAGCAAGATATAGACTAACTCCTCTGTTTTCTCATTTGTATAATAGAAACTACAGTCATTGGTTTGTTGCAAGAATTAACTGTGACAATGACTGTAAATCATTTAGCATAAAGTTGGCACCTTGGAAATGTTCACTGAGGAGTGGCTTCTGCTATTTGTTAGGTTTTTTTAATGTTGCTCTCTGAATTAATAGCATCTACCTACTGCGTTAAAGTAATCAGTAATTTAGTGACAGAGCAATGTGTACCACTGAAAAGCAAGAGTATCTGTGTGAAAAACTTTATGTGCGATATAAACCATGAAATATTTTTTTGCAGTTGAACTATGTTAAAAAAAGTTTGTTCTCTCCAGAAAAATGTAGTTGGATGGATTCCACTATATTCATCTCAAGGTGACAATTCCCACCATCTTTATCTATCCTAGGGAAAGAACACTTACATTCAATAAAGGAGAAAACCAGACAGCAGACCAAATCTCCCTCTAACTGCAGTCCTTAGAAGATATTGGCCAGCCAGGATAATGAAGTCAAGGTCCAAAAGAGAACAAAATGGATCATGGAATCTTGACATAAAAAGCACTATAGGAGCTCATATATCCTAAGTTATTTGATTATTATTTTGCTCAGAGAATCAATATTTCTAGATATATCTATGGTGCTATCAGGAACTCATCTGACCTGAGGGAAGGTAGCAGTGTGGCCCTCCTGGAAGAATTTCAGAGTGTGAGACAACAGTAAAAACACAAATCCAAATACCACATGGGTAAATATTTGAAAATTATAAATCAAACTAACCAACTGTTAAATAAAAAAGCATTCAAGCCTCCTAGCTTGATAAATACCCCTTCATTCTAATATAGAAGGTCAGGTTTAAATTTAGAATTCTCAGAGGCCTCAGAATCAGGGAAGAACTCTGGGTAAGTTGAGGGTGGAGCTGGCTTCAATGCCTGACTTCATCCTCCCTTTTCTTTTCACCCTTGGTTCCTCCTGCCATCACTGGGAAATATACACAGAGACAGGCAGACACCCCATTTCACTTACTCAGCTTCCTTCCATGTCATCCTCCCTAAGCTTTTGCAAACAACTGCACTTGGCACCTTCATGGAGGTGCATAAAAAGTAGTGAGCCAACCTGTTCCAGAAAGATGCACATCCTCTCCAGGCTGTCTGGTAACTGGAGTGTTATTTAAAAGGGGTCACAATCTCTATCTAAGCCCATCCCATTGGCTCAAACCATGGACAAGGACATGATCAATGGAGAGACAAATGTCTCCTCTAAAGAGTGAGCCCTCTTGTCCATATTTCAGGAGTAAGCACTTCTCAGCACAGGTTATGAAAGAATGAATCTAACACAATACAGCCTTTAAAAATCTCAGGCTTCTGGACTACAAGGGAATATGTGAGAGAGAAAGAGAAAAAGAAAGTGAGGTAAGTGTCAAAAGGTAAGCAGCTATCCAGTCTTGGCAGGGATTAAGGGATCTGGAACTTTCATTGATAAAATTATTAAAGTCCCAGACAAAGTAGGATGTATCCAACACTTTACTTTCACAATTGTAGGATTCCAAAAAATATCTTACAAGAAAATTGTAGACAGTGGAAAGGACATGTAACCAGATCTAGAAATATTTGATTTCTAGTCTAAAGCTTGCCACTGATTGAATTCAAAACTTTCTAGTTGAGTTGTCCATGTATAAAAGGAAGACTTTAGTTTCCTGCAACATCTAAGGCTTACTATTCCACTGATCTATTAGTTAATGTTCCTTATTTAGAAGACAGAATTTTTCAGCAATGGCAGACAACAGTAATTATACCAATGACATATTTCTAGGAAAAAGTAAATTTTTACAAGCCATACTACTCTCACTAATAGTAGATGGAGAAAACCTCACACACAAAGTGGGTTGTACAATGCAGATGAAAAGATTGTAATATGTGATTGTTTTTCACCCCAATCTAATTAAAATGGGTGAATTTTGTTTCTAAATTTATAATTCAGAGAGGGAGGCTGATGGAGTGGGAGTGGGGGAGGGAAAGGACCCATAGAAATGGTGGAGGGTTGTTGGGGCACTGGCAGTGGGCCAGGTGTGAAAGTATGTATTTATAGAGGTTTGAACTTGTACCTCTCAGACCAGATAAAATATGTAAGCCTATGTATTCCCTCAATAAACATAATTTGAGAGAAAATACATAAATAAAATTATATCCTAAAGAATCACATATGAAATAGCTAACAGGCAATCCACAACTTCTGTGGCCACATCCTCCTTTTCTATTATTTCCCTCCAATTTATCTTTATTTGCCTGCTTCTGAGTAAATGGCCATGGAAATGTGGTCATAGAAATTTGACTACTGTTTTAATTTTACAAGAAAAAAAGCTAAATATGCATAGTCAAATTGTGGTCACTATCAAAATCCTAATGGTATTCTTCACAGAATTAGAATGGAAATTATAAATTGTGTTTGAAACCACAAAGACCCCAAATAGCATATCTTACAGTTATTGCTGTTTCTGCTTAATTTTTTAATCCCTTTCCAATTATTGCTGTTGCAATTATTGCTGTTTCTACCTAAGACAATTCTTATATCCCATTTCCATTCATGTATATTGATAACTCCTTTTCATTTTTTCAGGGCTCAGTCTTATTGCTACTCTAGAGAGAGCTTTCCGGATGTCATCAAAGGCTGGGTTAGGCAGACTTCCCTGGTTCTAGTCCATTCACCTGTTGATATCTAAGTCTCATTCCCATACTGATCTTGTAACTGACCACACACATGTAAGTAGTCCAAATTATTGACTTACCCAATTGTGAGCTAAATGAATGTTTATTATTTTAATTCGGTAGATATGGGGCAATTTTGTAGACAACAGAAGCTAATTGATACTGCTCAAAGGTGTGGAGCTCAAGATTTTATGGTAGGATTCCTTGTCCTGTGTGCTAAAGCAGGCTACAATGTCAACTGAAGTTCAATATTCTCTACCAAATAAATAATTGTGACCAAATCTCTTATAATCATATATATTCATATATAAGATATATACATATATACACATATCATACATAATTTTAAAGGTCATATAAAACCATTAATAATTATAAAAGGATAAATTTCTATGGGGAGATGTCCTAAAAGTATTTGATACTTTTTTTTAATTAAAAAAGCTCTGTTACCTACCTTTAGTAACAGCACTTTCACATTGCTGCTTTTCCAGTTTTTTATTTTTTATTTTGCGTAGAAGAACTAGGTTGTAGCCAGAGGTAGGGTGTGTGTGAGAGGCTTCACCAGAGACAGAAGGGGGAGCATAACAGGAGGATTTACTGAAATACACTGCTGAGGGGAGCAGTGGGTGAGACAGGAGAGGTCTGCTGTGCCATATGAGGGTTATTTCCCTGCCAGGGATTGAACTCAGGCTGTGGAGGTGATAGTGCTGAGACTTAAGCCTAAGCCACCCTAAACCTAGCCCCCATTTTTGAAAGGATAAAAAGGGGTCAGAGATAAAGAAAACCCTGTAAAATCCCTGCAACCCAATCAATTTTATCAGCAGTCTTTTAAGAATGAAATATACATCTTCTTTGTGAGAGTATATGTCTTAAGTTTTCCATTCTCAAAATAAATCAGCAACAATCCTTATCTTCTCCATTTTGTAAGTACCCACAACCAAAAATAAATAAATATGCCAGTGCTTTTCAAAGTATAGCATGGCGATGTTTCCTTTTTACAATGAAACACAGATGTGGATTCACCATTAAAAGGGAAATTCTCAATTTTCCCATCTTGAATAGCTCAGTACTTCAAAAAGAATTGCTGCTGATGAAATATATGGCATTGATAAGAGTTCAATTCAAAATTCTTAACTTGGATAAACAGGAATTACATTTGATGAAGAATTGGATAAATGGGCATTCACTTTAAACTCGTCCTTCTCAATATGTTGCTCTGAAGTAGTTAAACAGGTTTTGATAGCTACCTTGGACTCAGTAATACTGCTTCTTTTTGTTAAACAAACTATTTCAGATGTATTATTGCCACTTAAATATGACCTTGTACTCCCAGAGACTGTTCCAGTGAATAATTCTGCAAGCAAGCAATATCAGTATTTATCTAAACTGTTTACTTTCCTCATGTGTCAAGTCTGGTATTTTTCATTTTCATTTCTTTAAATTATTGCCCCTTCCTTCTTTCTGAAGCCATTATCTTGGGGAGGGGCAATATCCTTTAGAAAATCTAAATGGCTAATTAATTTAATTGAAATTTGCCTCATCAAATGTCAATGTGTTCAAATATAGAAGCTCCAGTGAACACCATAACTCAGTCCAAGTTTTGTAATTTACTTTCTATAACATTAGACCTTGCCGTTTTCATTTCATCTAACAATATTGGTGATTTTTATTTATGCAATGGTCTTCAAAAACTAGCCTTTAGCGTTAGCACTATTGATTCTCAGTATTTTAAACCTAGATTTCCTTGCTTTAGTTTGTCATCAGTAATTTATATTACTTCTGTTTTATTTTTATTTATATGAATGGAATGTTGTCTTTCATTTTCTTTTGTTTCCCTTTTTTTTAAAAAGATTTATTTTTATACAAGAGCTGGGGTACAGGCCATAGGCGCGGGAGGGTGAAAAGATTCACCAGAGACTGAGAGGGAAATAGAACAGGCAGAAGGACCAAAATACACTGCTGAGGGGAGCAGCGGGTGAGACAGGAGAGGTCTGCTGCACCGTGTGAGATTCTCACCGGCTGGCAGGGATCGAACCCTCACTGCAGAAGCTGAGGACAGCTTCACAGCGCTGTGCTCAACCCTCTGCGCCACCAGGGATGGCCCTGTCTTTCCCTTTTCAATAAAAATGTCCTTTAATATCAAAAAGGATAAGACTGTGAAAACTTGAAGTTTCATGAAATTTTGCATATACCTAAAAATTCTGACAATTAACCCAGTTACAGCACAATATGGAAAAACTTAGAAAAATCAGAATCTATATCATGAATAATTACAAAGGCATAAAAATGATAAAGCTTAAAACTATGACACTAGTTAAAATATACATAAGTATTTCCTAAGTTTTAAAAAGAGCTGTGTGCATACTAGTACCTTCATGTAAAAAAGGACTGGTTATCTATAGATATTGAAATGAAAGATGTAAAGCATTAACTAATTTATATAAGATTTTAAAATAATGATCCACTTACAGTGATTTTTAATTGATTTTAGAATTTCAAAATTACGATGTCAGATTTACAAATGTATTAGGTTGTTTTACACGGGTGACAGAAATAGTACTAAACAATGATTTTTCCATAGTTAAAATTTTATACTTGGCAATAAAAAGCAAATTGTCTACCACAATCACAGACAGGCTTAACCCAGTCAGAACATTCTTTTTCCAATAATGTTAGGAGAGCTGAACTCTGTTCTCCTTGTACCTACTTTGAGTTCCTGTTCAGTTCCATATTTTCTCCTTCATTAAATTTTTCCCATTCTATATAGTCCCATCTTAGTTTGCCTTATTGCAGATAATTTTTAGTGACCGTCTTCTGGTGTTTCTACCTGAACACATCCAGATAGCTTAAGTCACCTATTTCCTCCTACTCTCTTTAGATTGCCCTCTATTTAAACCAGTACTATAGCAGCTATGACAATAAATAAGTATAAAATGCCATGTAAGATTAAGAAAGAAACTGTAGAAGAAGAGACTTTTACACAATAATGTCTTTAATGGACCCCATACTTGAACAGGATGACTTGCATTTCATTTCTCCCTGAACTTTAAATTTTGTGGCCAGCCCTTCCTACCTCCAACCATCTCCTTTATATTCTTGTCAAGAGCACCTAGATCAGTGCCTGCCATCTCCTACTCCTGATTTTCTTAGTTAAAAATGTCTTCATAATTTCTGTATCACCATGTTACCTTATAAAGTGGTAGAGAGGGTCACTCACTCTAGTGTTGGGAAAAACCACAAGGGAGACTAAGGTTAATTTTGATTCCCAGCAATGAAATTATGTGTGTGAATGTGTGTGTATATTTGTTGTTAAATAAAATATATACACACACATATACACACATATAGATAGATAGATAGATAGATAGATAGATAGATAGATAGATAGATAGATAGATAGATGCCTATAGTGACCATCTTCTGGTGTTTCTGGTGGGTTTAAGTCTCAACACTATCACTGCTATGGTCTTACCTGGCTATACACAAAGAACCTACAAGCAAATTTGTAGTGGCTTGCCTTAGTCACTCCTAGAAAATGACACACAAGGATCCAACACTCTGGTCCTGTAACTTCCAGCCAGGAAATCTGTTTCCTCCCAGTGGGTCAGGGCACTCTGCCAACCCCACTCTGGGATTTACGGATCGCTTCCCTGGTGGTGATCCAGAGAAAAGCAACAAAAGTCCTGTTACCTAATAATGAAAGTGAGCCAGCTCTGCCTTGCAGAGCTCTTTGGTTGAGGGAATGCTGACTATTTTAAGAAATGCTTCAGGATATTCGTCCTGGTCCTTTAGATGGAGGACTTAATCTTACTGAAAGCATATTCTTTCTCTCAAGAGTGCCCTTGAACTAACACAGCAGAAAGTCTGACTCCAGTGGGGCTTTCTGATATGCCTTTGAAGAGGGTGAATTTACTAATCAATACAAATTACAATTTCGCAACTGGCAACTCAGCAAGCCATGCACAGCCTCTGCTGCTTTATAATTCAGAATCTGAACTCTCAGGACTGGAGCAGAGAGGAACCACAGATAGGGGTGCTATGCAAATACTTCAAACAAAGGAAAAGATTGTTTTAGAGAGTCTCAACTTGGAGATATGTATATGAGCAGATATAAAATGTACATACTCAAAAGCCACCTGAACAAATAGTTTTAGAGAGAACTGTTTATGTTTTAGGGTATGGATTACTAACCTCTCATAGTTGGATTTTTTAAAAATATTTTTTGTGCAGAAGAACTGGGGTGCAGGCCAGAGGTACGGTGTGGGGCGGTGAGTGGATTCCCCAGAGACAAAGTGGGGAGCAGAAGAGCTGGATGTACTGAAATACACTGCTAAGCGGAGTAGAGGGCATGACAGGAGAGGTCTACTTTGCCAGGTGGGTTAGCTCCCTGGCTGGGTATCAAACTAAGACCATAGCAGTGATAATGTTGAGACTTAAGCCCACCAGGGAGGTCCTTGGGAAAGATTTTTTAGTATGTTTTCTTTCTGAGTCCCTTATATACCCTCTAAAAGCAAACACACACAATTCACATGTAAGACACACAATTATCAGTTATAGGTATAAATCTTTAAACACATCTATGAATTTATGTGCATTCATGTTTACATGCATATGTGCACACATAATAGGCACATGCATATACATATCTATATAAAATGAACAAGGGAGAAATAAAAAGAAAAGCATGGAGACAGAGATGTGAGATGATGCTGTGAATATCACACTGTCCTCAGGGTCTAGATTTTAGCTCTTACAGTGAGTTACTATGTAATTCTGGTAGAAATAATCAGCAGTTCTAGGCTACTGTTTTCCTGTCAATGAAACAAAATAGTTGGTTGTAATATTTAGACTTTCCTGGGTAGGTATTTTCTGTATATAAAGGACTGAACAATTACCTAGGAATGTATTTTATCATCTAATATTTCTTCCTCTGCATAAAATTGAAAATGCTTTTCACATTTTAAAATCTATGCCTCCTTTTAATTAAAATGAAAATCTCAATGATATCCCTCAGAGTTATTTAAAATTTAAAAATAATTTAAATGTGACTGAAATAAATCAAAGAATTTTAGAAGAAACATCTATCTGAAAAATGTAGATCCTATTCTTTGCAATTACATATAATCAGTAACAGTGTGGAGTGTGCTTACTTGGGAAGCATTGGACGCCCAACCACTATCTAGGTCACTTTCAGAGTCCTATCTTGGTCTGCTTTGTTTTCCAACAAAGCCTTTCCTACTCGGCTTGACCCTCCCACACCCCACTAAGTCCCTTTATCATTGCAATCTCTACAGTAGACTATACAATTTTTCATTTAAATGTTAGTATTTAATGTCTGGGGAAGATATAAGGAGCTAATGCTTATCAAGTCCTGCTCAGTGCTAACTATTATATTTGGTTCTTTATGTACAACCTCTTATATAATCCTGGGGACTTTCCTAGGACAGAGAAAACAATTACCCTCAATTTACAGATAAGAAAACAAGAGCTCTGAGATATGAGAACTTGCTCTAGGGCATATTGAATATTTGCAAAGCTTTAATTTTATTTTAGTTTTTTTCTGACTGGGAATTCTTATTTCTGCTGTTCCTGTGGCTTTCCCAATTAATAGGATGAAAAACAATGTTTATTGCTGATCTACTAGGTGGTCAATCATCTAAAAATATTTTGTATCTTTCATCTTAAGTATTTCTTAAAATATTGTCTCCATTTTTTAACATAAAGTGAGGTTAAGTAATTTTGTTGTGATCACAGGTCAAATTTGGAATATGAGCACAAGTTTTCCAAACTGTGACTAACACTGAGGATTTGGGACACAGTTTTTGGTATTTCCAGTCATCTAAATAAATATCGGACAACTATAAAAATAATGTGCACTTTTTTCCTTTTCAATATTAATTTATATTTTATAGAAAAAGATTCTAGAAGAAAACATATTTATAATTGAACTGCCCCTAAAATATTTAGTTTTAATACACATATAAATGATATGAAAAGAGGATTATAAGACTTTAACTTTTTAAGTATTCTTTTATATGACTGGATTATTTTTTGTCTTGTGGGTTTTTCAGAAATTATTCATTTCCCTTTAATTAGCCATGCATAATTTATTTTCAAATTTCCCTTATGACAGCAGTGTTGAATTGAACTGTAGGCTACATAGAATTTAATTTCTACTGTTTATTAAGCCAAACCAAATATAAAGTATTGCAAATTCAAAAACTTGGGTGTATTATTTTAGAATCTACCAATAAATGATAACTAAATATCAGGGTAGTAGGGACATCCTCAGATGTTGAAATGATGGCTTGAAACAAGGTGAAAATATTTGGAAATACTGAAAGGCTCAACAGAGATTTTTCAACAGAGGAAAAAGTGTGCCACAAGAATTACATCTTAGCAGGGAAGAGAAAATTGCTAGCTCACTATTTCACATCATGTCAGTGTTTCTCAACTGAATCAATATCCTTGAACTCCAGAGAGTTTGCAATTCCTTCTTCCTCTTTCTTCTCCCCTTCTTCCTCCAACTTCTTCTTCAACCACAGAAACATCTTTTGGTGCATGATTTATGAGGGACTTTAGAAATAATAGAAACTGACATGTTTTGAAATATTGAGATATCAAGGTTTCTGATTTCCTCCCCATTCAAACAGCCGCATCTACATTTCACTATCTCCCAGAAGGTAGATATATACTGTGTCTTTCTGACTTTCCCTGCCCTGCTTGAGCCCAATATTCCAAGACCATACACAAATACTGAAGGCTTTTACAGGAGGGTGAATGGAAGCAAAGGGAATTTCTTGGTAGAATCAGAGTGCCTGGAAGAAGTTGAAGGGAGTGTATAGTGCCTGAACAACTGAGAACCTTTATGGCAACACTGAAAACTGGCAGAATAGTTTCAGTGTGAATTATACCCTAAAGGAAAGATATCCACCCTCATCAAATTGTTCTGTGTTCTCAGTGAAGCACAGAAACTGCACAGAACCACTGAATGTGAAATGATGAAGGATAAGAAGAAAAGGCAAGTCACTGCATTATGGACAAACAATGACAGTCCAGGGAAGGAAGATAATATCTTAGAGCAGCATAATACCCAAGAAGTCATGGCAAAAGTCTAGGGAGTAGATCCATTGATAGAATATGAAAGTTCAACTTCCTAGCAACGTTGTACGATAGATTCAAACTTACCTTATTCATTTAAAAGTAGAGAAATATGGTAGTTTTTATTCTTAACAAATAAAAATGTGATATGCCCCTAAATATGAATGTAATAATTAGAAAATTATAAATGTGACATCACATACAAAATCAGTAGAGAGGTTCATAATGGTACACATATTTACAGGAAAAAAAAAAATATGAGTTCAGAACTCACGGTCACCTCTATTCTAACTACATTAGTAACAAAGCTTTGTGACTGGGCCCAGGGCATTAAAAGTATAATTAGAGTTGGAAGCAGGGTTTTCTTCCTTTTGACTTTTTTTTAAAGGTTTATTTATTTATGCATACAAGAACTAGGGTACAGGCCAGAGATGCAGGGGGGTGAGAGGATCACCAGAGACAGAGTGGGGAACAGAATAGGCAGAATGACTGAAATACACTGCTGAGGGGAGCAGCAGGCCAGACATTAGAGGTCTGCTTCACCATGTGGGTTTCTAGCGGCCCGGCAGGGGATCAAACTCACTCTAGAGAGGCTGTAGATTGCTTCATAGTGCCGTGATTAACCCCTTGCACCACCAGAGAGGCCTCCTTTTGACATTTTAAGTACTTGAACTGTTGCATATCTTCAATCATCTGCATTGTATTAGTGGAACAAAGTTTCAGACAGGTAAATTGACTTTTCCAAGTTTATAGTTTAACAGTAGTACCTGGATTGCTACATAGATCTAACCCGATTCTAAATCCCTTGTTTGATCTTTCTACTTTGACTCCAATCTGCCTAATACCCACATCATGGGGATTTTATCCAATTGCTATTCATGTTTCCATAATCTCTACTGCCCTGACATCAATCCACCTTAACTCTATTTACTATTAACCATTTATTTAAGTCACAGGTATGAACCCTGTATAAAATACAGCCACATGTGTAGCAGAAAGAAAGTAATCAGGTTTAATAATCCAAGTCCTATTCACTGAAGAACATGGTAGAACATGAACTGCTATCAGAAGAAGGAAAATTATCACACAGACTTCCGGAAAGTTGGTTCAGGTAAATCCAATCACTCTGTCTTTTTCCTTGCCTGATTGCACTAGCATACAGTGACTTAGCAGTCAGTCCTATAATAATACAGTCATGAAAAGGGATTTCTGTCAATAAAAACCCAATAATAAGAACAAAATTGGCCAACAGTTTGCATTATGTTTTTGCCTGTGAAAGAGCTTTAATATCATCAAGACTGTAAGTGAGCATGAAACCCACATGACTGCTGTGAGGCTTGATCAATTAAAGTTAGAAAGCCTTTTTTATTAGCTTGGATGCATGGCTCAGAGTGCAATCCATTATCATTTGTCACTCATAGATGTTTTTGCAAAATTTCTCTCTGAAGTAGCAGAGGAAATTTTCCTTAGAGAAAACAGGCCACACAAGACATTTGAAAGTCTAGTTATTTTTAGTGATGTTGAGTGGATATCTCACTGAAACCAAGAAAAGCATTGTTTTTAGTCTCTTTCCATGAGCCAGAAAAGAAAAAAAAGATTTTGGAAGCACCTCTGCTTATCCAGCTTTCTTCTACTCAATCATACTAGCTTTTGAACCAAACAAGAAAAAAATAAAGACGATCACATTCCCTGAAAAAAAAAAATAAAAAATAAAAGAGGGGGGGTGTATTTTCTAGGAAAACCATTTTTTTATATCAACTGACACTTTAGAAAATAAAATTATTCCACTTTTGGAGTGACATGTCCACGCCTACTGAGTATTAACACACTGCATAGCATTTGAAATGCATTGGGTTAAATGCCAGGTGAGAAAGGAAAGGTAAAAACAAGCTATAGTCTTACTCCAAATATTTGTAAAGGTCAATCTGGAATGTTCTGTGCTGTCTTCACAGCAAATCAGCAAATCCAAATCTTCCACCCTTTTCGACACATACAATATCAAGCACACCCTGATTAATCATATATCCCAAGACCTTTAAGACCTATACTATACATTGATATAATTTATTTTTAATATATACTGGTCCTTATATTTTTAAAATTACATGTTTTTTTTTTAAGATTTACTTATTTATTTATACAAGCACTGGGTACAGTCAGAAGCACAAGAGGGTGAGAGAATTCACCAGAGTCAGAGTGGAGAGCAGAGCAGGCAGACTGACGAAGTACACTGCTGAGGGGAGCAGTGGGCGGCAGGAGAGGTCTGCGGACCATGTGGGACCCTCAACGCCTGCCGGGGATCCAACTGGCACTGCAGAGGCTGCTGGAAGCTTCGCAGCCCAGCGCTCAACTGCTGCGCCACTGGGGAGGCCCTGACATGTAAGTCTTAACAATATTATTTATACATCTTTTTGGCTTGCTGAGGGGAGTTGCTGAGGTGCTGGTTTGAATACAGAGGAAATAGAGGTTCAGTGGAATGGAATCATTCATGAACCATCCACTTTGCTCCAGACTTGTGAGTTGGGATGCTGGAGAGAGATTGAATTAAAGGAAGACATCACAAATGCACTCCTCTCTGGAAAGCAGAGGCAGACCAGGCAGGGAAGAAAGCTCAATGAAGATGCTCAAGGTTGCTTTTCATTGGATCTTCTCCATTCTCTTGATTAAAATCCATACTCTTCAGTGGCCCATGAGTGGGTGACTGTTTAGATTTTGGATTTTGCCTCCTGAATATTGTTTAAAAACAGTGCTGATTTTTATTAATTTTGTTTTCCATTTCTTGAAACTTCAGTAGTAGAACCTTTTCCAGGACTACTTTCCCACATCTTAGATGGCTCAGGCCAAAAGTCCGCAGAAAAGCCTTTCTAAGTACCTTATTTACCAAGTAATATCTTGTTACTCTTCACTAAAAATATCCAATATCCTATTTTTTACAATATTTAAATCTCTCTGAAATTACCTTACATTATTTATTTACTTGACATTGTGTTTGTTCTCTGCTTCCTTCACTGAAATAAATGATGAATGAGGACAGGCACCTTGGTGATCATTCACAAAGTTGAATCCTTAGTGCCTAGAGTGATAATTGACATATAGTAGGTATCCAATAAATTGTTGTCAAAATAATGGATAAATGAATGAAGGATTTGGATATAAGGAACAGCTAAATTTTCTCAAGAACCTTTGTTCTTGAGAATGTAAGGCAGAAATAAAATAGATGAGAATGTAAGGCAGAAATAAAAAAATAAGAGGGGAGTTTTTGCCCAGGCATGACCTATGTCAAAAATTTTTGAACATAAAGGCAACCATGTTAAGTGATCAGCTAGAGTATGGGTTCAACAGAGAAGAGGCCAAGAAATTAAACAACTAGGATTTCCAAAAGGCCCTGGTGACAAATGAAAAACTGGTGAGGCCAGTGTGTTCTTACCTAGTACAAGAATGAACATTGATAATCACATAAATCCTATCTCTGCAAATAGTTTGCTATTGAGAACAAAGTCAGCCTAGAAGAAATCTGAAGGTTTAGGATAACTTAAATTTTTATCTTAATTTAGGAACTTCATAGACATTCAATGATCACTAAAACCATTTTCTAGGCTACTGATTATGTCTCAGGCTCTAAATCATCCAGAACTATTACCCTGTTTGAGCCTAATAAGATCTCTGTATTGAAGTTTGTTCTTTTTTTTTTTTTAATATTTGTTAATTTATACAAGCACTGGGTACAGTCAGAAGCGCGGGAGGTGAGAAAATTCACCAGAGCCAGAGAGGGGAACAGAACAGGCAGAATGACGAAGTACACTGCTGAGGGGAGCAGCGGGCATGGCTGAAGAGATCTGTCGCGCCATGTGGGAGCCTCGCCGGCGGCAGGGGATCGAACTGGCGCTGAAGAGGCTGCGGGCAGCTTCGCAGCCCAGTGCTCCACCACTGCACCACCAGGGGAGGCCCTAGGTTTGTTCTTTATTTCTTGCTTCCTTTAACAAAAAGGGTTTACTGAGGCTTACAAGATCATTATCAGTTTTCCAAAGTCAAAAAGGAAGTTGTAGTAAATTTCAATCCACACTAAAAGTCCTCCTTATAATCACACTTCTTTGAAGGACATTGCAAGCATATTGGCAATTATTTGTTTACCATGACTATCCCTCACAGTATCTCTTACTTTGTGCAGTAAATGTTCATAAAACCCCCAGTTCTGCAGCCCCACATATGTTGAAGACCACTGTATTAATAAAAATAAAAGAACCTATGGATTGAGGCCTCTGCCACAGTCTTTCAAATTGTTTAAAGTTCCCATATCACAGAAACCCCATCTGTTTGTATACCTCACATCCATGTTGGATCAAAGAGACTTACTAGAATTTTGGTAATCTAAATCTATTTCGAGTACATAAAATACTTAGGTAGTATGGGGCCTCCCTTGTGGTGCAGGCGGTTGAGCACAGAGCTGTGATGCTGTCTGCAGCCTCTGCAATGCTGGTTCAATCCCTGCAGGCCTCGGAGTGACCCATATGGCATGGCAGATCTCTCCTGTCTCGCCTGCTGCTCCCCTCAGCAGTACATTTCGGTCATTCTGCCTGTTCTGTCTCCTGCTCTGTCTCTGGAGAATCCTCTCACCCTCCTGCACATCTGACCTGTACACTGGTTCTTGTGTAAAAACAAAAAATAAAATAAATCTTTAAAATACTTAGGTAGTATGAATAAGATACCTTCTCTTTGGTACATTTTATACATGTCCCATTGTTATTGATTTAATTGTATTCTCAGGAGCATATCATAAATATTTATCTAGAGAGAGTAATGTAGGGAATCATGCATACTGTTAACTATCAAGATTAAAATTATTCTTTCAAATAAAACTACAAGTTAGATTTTTACTACTATAACTAATACTTTTACTACTATTCACTGAACTCTGATTTCCGTATCAGTTCTCCTACAATCCAGCTAGTCTCTGAGTGCTTATTGATGAGCGTTTCTTTTATGATGGTATATTCTACTCTAAAATACACCAGCATATTCCAATAATTAAATCCTTTAAGTTTTCCCTTTCTTGTTTTCAAGATCCTCTTTCACAATAAAGACTTTATGCAATGCTCTAACTTTGCTTTTGCCTCCAAGGATTCATTCATTTGTCAATCTGGTCCCTTTTTCTTTTCCCTTAAACCTTTTACTTTTCACTTTCAGATATTTATTCTTTTTTTTATTTCTTCTGCAGAGAATTCCTTCTTAATACTCTCTGCTTATCAAGTGCTAAGACTTCCTCCTTCTGGCCATGTGTACCTAAAGTCATTTCCCCTTCCTCAAAATTTCTAGTGTCCATTTCCCCTGTCAGTTATTCTCCAACATGGTTGGTCATCAGGATTACTTGTGGATATTTTTGAAAATACAATTTCTGCCTCCAAGTTCTGAGGTTCCGAGTCAACATATCTGGTCTAGGAACCATGCATCTTTACTAAAATTAAAAAAAAAAAAAAAACATGGGTAGGTGATTTCTGATGATCAACCAGGTGCTGAAGTCACTCAACTAGCACATCTAATTATTTTTCTTTAATAGCTTCATTTCCATTTGATTACCATCATAATTATCATCACCATCATCATTTTATGACTTCATATATCACCAAAATTTCTTTGATGGATGGATCTTTGTCTCATACATCAAGATTTTCCTGTTATGGTTAAATTATATATATGAATATATCCTATTCTAATAATAAACAAAAATTCCAATTTTTGCTTTGTGACCTATCTAAGATAGCAATATAAAATTGTAACACTAATATGTCTCTCTTACCTTAAAATAGGTAAGAATATATACGAAGTAAAGTAACTTTCAGGAACTTTTTCAGAGCTTTATTCATGTGTCCTGCTGGATTCACAACATATTTTTAACAGGTACAAATACTGTGGGCTCTTTCTTGAAAAACTCATTTGAAATCCCGGTTGGAGATGTGCATTCTCTATAGTTTTGATACAGGTGAAAATCCACTTGTGCAAAATTTTGTTCGTGAGAAAAGAATGAAAGTGAAAATGAGTGCTAGTCTACTAAAGGTTGGATATTTTTAGTCAAAGGGAAAATACACTGATGGTAACCATGGGTAAAACAAAAAGACCAAAAATCTCCTAAATTATCATATGACAGTAAAAAAGTAAACAAGGGGTGAGAGGAATAAGAGAAGAACATGAGAAGGTATATAGAAAGGAGAATGAAGGATTAGAATTATTATATCCATTTGGTGAGGACTGGCTCTTACAACAATGCTAGTTTAAGGAGTTTGAAGCTTACTCTTATTAACTTCACTATAAATTTGCTTCTGATCATGATTCTTGATGTTATTTTGGGCATCAACCCCAGAAATTCCTATAAAGACTTTTTTTTATTTATTTTTAGGGGCATGTTTATTTATTTATTTGTTTGTTTGTTTGTTTGTTTTGTTTATACATGCACTGGGTACAGTCAGAAGCGCGGGAGGGTGAGAGAATTCACCAGGGCCAGAGCAGGGAGCAGAGCAGGCAGAAGGACCGAAGTACACTGCTGAGGGGAGCAGCGGGCCACAGGAGAGGTCTGCGCGCCATGCGGGACCCTCCTCCGGTGGCTGGGGAGCAGCCGGGGATCGAACCGGCGCCGCGGAGGCCAGGGGCAGGTTCGCAACCCAGCGCTCAACCGCTGCGCCACCGGGGAGGCCCTATAAAGACTTTTGTCTGACCACCGATACACACTATGACTTCCAAGGAAGAAATATTCATGCAGAGGAAAAGATAAAGGGTAATCTTAAAAGGACAATAAAAAAGTAATCAGAGTATCTCCTTATTATTGGAGCTCTTATACCTGAGACACCAAAACCACTCTCACTACAGGGAATGGAACACAGGCATGGAAATTGAAGGCAGAGGAAATGAACCACGGACACTTACTAGCAATGCTGATACAGTCATTTGAACACCAAATATGCTGTTATGGAAACATCCAGCCACCAAAGCATAATTCTCCCTCCAAAAATTAAACCAGAAATGGCGTTTGATAATTATCAAAGGAATTACCATTTCAAGATTGATGTGCAAGTTGAAGTGGGCTTATGAGCACTTGCCAACAAAGGCAAAAGAACCACTTACTGCCAAGACTTGCTTCCTGTGCTTCAGTAACATCTTATGACTGTTTTGGCTCCTGTCCTAATATTCAAGTGAGTTTAATTCCCAGCAACACTGCACGTAAGGTGTGCAGACACAAACTTGGAAGGCTAACACAGAAAATCCAATACAGATCTTAACAGAGTTTATGAAAAAAGCAAAGCTCATGTACAGAGCAGACGGTGGCTAAATGTCAGAGCAGACTTGGGAGTGGATGTGGATTATGTACGGAGATCTGGGGCATCCCCAATTCTCTAGAATATGGCAAAAAATAGCTAGAAAAGCTTATATGTGGCAGAGAGGCCTTTGCTGGGTTTATTCAATTTACAACACAGGAGACACCTTCAAGCCTTCACTGAGAGCCAATTTATATGTAATTTCGACACACATTTCAGACAAGTGATTATCAGATTTCCAAGCAACAGCAGTTCAGAATAACTAGAGGTTGAAGTGGAGAAGGGTTGCTATAACACAAAAATTATAGGAAACAATAAAATCACATAAACACTCCAAGAATTTGGCAGAGTAAGTAAAATATAAGAAACCTGGATATATTTACTGAAAGTGCTAAAAGTTCTATATAACGCTTGGCTAAAAGCCCTTTGAGTCATCAGTTATTGACCTTGTATCATTACAAAGTGCACATTTGTATGTTGCAGATCAATTGCATACACAAAAGTGGGTGAGTAGAAAGTGGAAGAATAAATTATCTATTCAAGTACAGAGATCCAATATGGTTATAGATAAATATTAGAGACACCATCAAAGTATTTACCAAAAGTGATACTTGAAAAGATATTACTTAAGTGTTATTATCTTAAGTTTCAATGTGATAGAATCTCAAAAATGTAGTATTTTAGGGATTGATATACATCCTTTTAGCCACAAAAGAAAAAAAAAAGGATTTGCACACTGAAAACCACAAAACATTACTGAAACAATTAAAGAAGACACGAAGAATTGGAAAATATTTGTGTTGGAAACTCAGTATTGTCAAAATGTTCACATTACACAAAGCAACATATAGGTTCAATGCAATATTTATCAAAATCTTAATACTATTTTTTTCACAGAAATAGTAAAGTAATCCTAAAATTCATGTGCATTTATGAGAATCCTGAATAATCAAAATAAACTTGAGAGAGAAACTGAAGATGGTGTTCTTATACTTTCTTATTTCAAAATATATTACAATGCTACAGTAATCAAAATAGTATGGTACTAGCACTAAGACAGACAGATGAGTCAATAGGCCAGATTAGAAAGCCCAGAAATATACCCAAGAATATACAGTCAAATAATCTTAACTAATGTGTCAAGGTTACACAGTGGAAACAAGTCTTTTGAACAAATGGTGCTGGGAAAAATTGGTCTTCACATTCCAACAATGAAAGTGGAATGTTCTATTACATTATATACAAAATCAACTCAAAATTTATTAAAGGTTTAAATGTGACACTTTTAATCATATAACTCCTAGAAAGAAGATATAGGAAGCACATCATGACATTGGTGTTATGATTTCCTGAAAATGAAACTAAATGCAGGGGCAATAAAACCAAAAATAGATAAGCAACCTACCTCAAACTAGAAAGCTTCCACATGGCAAATAAAACAATCAACAAAATAAAAAGCCAGTCTGTGAAATGAAGAAAATATTGATAAACCATTTATTTGATAAAGGGTTGAAATTCAAAATCTATAAGGAACAACTATGAATAAATAAAAAAAATCTAATGAAAATGGGCATGGGATTTGCATAGATATTTCTCAAAAGAACATACGCAGATGGCTAACAGGTATGTAGAAAGACTTTCAGCATCACTAATCAGGGAAATACAAATCAAAATTACTGTAAGATTCATCATATCTCACTTCATAACTCTTAGGATAAGATGCATTTTTCATTTCTATAGATAGATAACTTACATAGATATAATATAGATTTCTGTGTCCACTCATCCTAAAATGCAGGATCCAGAATAAGCACAATAGTTGATAGTTATAGCAGAAACATACTGGTTCTGGAGACAATATTACTATTAAAATATCCTAGTTAATCATTTTATAGTTATTATACTTGGCATATTTACTGCCTTAAATATTTCCTTAGATCAGTTAGTGTGTGCTTTTATCAAGCATGTGACTCAGTTCCTAGACATAGGATTCCACCAATGTGAACTCCACTTACAATCCCTATACAAAATATATCTGGTAGATACTGCTTCTGGTAACTAATGTCTTAAATATCAGGTGAGAAATATGTATGTATTTCTCCAGCCTAAGCTATTTTAGACATCATAGTTTTATCCACATCAATGTTTTCTGGCCCTTTATCTCAATTTTATTAAAGTAAGGGAATTCCAACAGACAGTGGCCACATTGTCTCAATCCAGTGAAGTTTTTTTGTTGTTGTTATTTTTTAAAGATTAATTTATTTATTTATACAAGCACTGGGTACAGTCAGAAGTGCGGGAGGGTGAGAAAATTCAAAAGAGCCAGAGTGGGGAGCAGAACAGGCAGAGTGATGAAATACACTGCTGAGGGGAGCAGCGGGTGCAGCAGGAGAGGTCTGTACGCCATGTGGGACCCTCGCTGGTCAGCTGGGGATTGAACTGGTGCTGCAGAGGCCGTGGGCAGCTTCACAGCCCAGCTTTCAACCACTGCACCACCGGGGAGGCCCCAAGTGAAGTGTTTTTAAAGCACTAAATGAATCTAAGAAAAGTAAAGGCATTTTCATTTCTAAAATTGATAGGACCTGTTAAAACTTTAATGGGCAATTTTCAAAAATTACAACAAAATATTAAGTAACTAAGTGTTATGCTGAGAGATGCACATTCTCTTTAAAGCTAGAAATTTTAAATAATCTATTCTAATGGATCTCTCGGACATTTTTGACAATTGTTGGGGCATTTTTATGCTTGTCACAATCAATATTGGTTACATAACTGTCCCACCAGACACTCAGACAGGTGAGGGAAAATATGTGCATAATTATCAATGCCTGGAGTGTGATCCAGAAAATGACATTCTACTTGACCACTCAATTCATGACTTTATTAGTTAACAAAACTAAGGATTTACCCTTGCAACTACTATTCAATGCAATTGTACATCTAAGTGGAGGCATCTTATTGCTCCTAAGTGCTTTCTAGTGTGGAAGAGTCTAGCTATTTACAGGTCAACACGCATTAATTTAAAAAATTACCTTTTTCTAGGGCCTCCCCGGTGGCACAAGGGTTAGGTTGCAGCACCATGAAACTATCTGCAGCCACTGCAGCACAAGTTCGAACCCTGGCCAGGGAGCTGATGCACATTGTGCAGCAGATCTCTCCTGTCTCATTCCCCTCAGCAGTGTATTTCAATATATCTGCCCGTTCTGTTCCCCATTCTTTCTCTGGTGAATCCTCTCAACCCCTGCACCTCTGCCCTGTACCCCAGTTCTTGTATGCACAAATAAATCTTAAAAAATGCTTTCGTCTATTTGTCTGTTTAGTTGGTTATACTGATGATTAATTATCAGTGTAATATATGGAGATAATTCAGTGTTATATGAGGATATAACTGATTAGTCCTTTCTGCTGGTGCCAGGAAAGAATGCATATATCAGAGTTATATGAGGAGATAACTATGCATTTCATTTAACATAGTAAAGGGGGTGTTCACAAAGTACTTGTCTGAAGAGGGCATTACATCTCAAGATTCCACAGATCTAGAGTCCCCCCATGACTGCCCTAAGCTGGGGAATTTTTTCTGTGTTCTCTAGCTCTAGCAAACTAAGCAAAGGAAATTATCATCAATTTAACCTTGCTCCTGGTTCCAGTGTAAATTTTAAACTAAATTGAATGCAATAAGTCTATGTTATTTTCTTGAGCCCAGTCTCCTATCTCAATTAGCAAATCTTAAAGGTATATTTTTCTTGATATCCCAAATCTTTTTTCTGGCTCATCCTGCTTGCTTTCTGCCATCCCAATCCTAACCTCTCTCTTTCATGTGTATGTCCATTATGATGGGGAGATAATTTCCTAAATTGTGTGATTTTTTTCCTGAAACTTAATCTTTGAACATTTGCTAATTTGGGATTCTTTATATTGGGATTCTAAAATCCCAGCCCTACAACTCCCCTTTTTGCCCCACATCTGAACAACTGAGTAAGAACGTCCATGAGCATTCTTTCCTGGCACCATCAGAAAGGACTAATCAGATGTACTGAGTTGAATCTCCCCAAAATCTATGTCAATCCAGAACCATAACGTGAAGTTACTTTGAAGTAGAGACTTTGCAGATATTAACTGGGTTAAAATGAGATGACACTGGATTAGAGTGTGCTCTAAATCCAATATGACTTGTATCTTTATAAGAAAAGGAGAGGACACAAGAGAGATGCAGGGAAGGACCCATATGACGATGGAGGCACAGGCTGGAGAGTGGTAGCTACTAGCAAAGTAATGCCCAGGAGTGCTGGTGATCACTAGAAACAAGGGCAGAGGAATGGAACAATTTTCTCTCAAAGCTTCCACAGTGAACTGTTATTTTAAAAATGCACTGACATCATATAGGTGATTTCAGACATTAAACTCCAGAAATATTAGAGAAAAATTTACTGTTGCTTAAGACCCCTGGTTAATGATATTTTTGTTTCACTAACCCTAGAACTAAGATACCATGCCACATATGGGAAACCTAATCCCAACCCCATAACCTAGCCATAATGAGATACTAAAGCAGAGAGAACCTTCATTTTTCTTTTAATTCAATTTTGGATCTTCCTGAGAGCCTCCTCTGCTAACCTCAGAAAGTTTAACTAAGTATACAGTAGATGCCTTCATATCATTGGTCCGTGTGGCTTTATCAGCATCAATATTTGAATCCATCCAATATTGATCTATTGCACTTCCATTTGGATGACTGTTGTTTGTCTTCTATGTCAAGTTCTCCCTATGAAAGTCTTTAAGTTTTAGGAAAGAATGTCACATTTTTGGAATTTTAGATTTTTCCATCTACAAGTTGTTAGGTCAAACCATAATTAGTGATCAACTGCAAGAATTCAGTGTCATCATTCCCTAACCCCCAGGTTTATGCACAATAGCTCTGGGAGAGTACTACACTCTGTATACCAAAGCTTGCATGGAGTTGCACTTTCACTCTTACTCTGGGAAATCACCGCCAATATTTCTCTATCCCTAGAAGTCTGTGAAATGTGTAGATGCCCATCTCTAGCCATTTTCCACTAAACCTCTGGCAATCATTTGCATTCGATAGACCACCCCCCCACCACAAACACACTCCCAAATCTTATTTCTAGGTTCTCATTTTCCCCTACTGCTTCCTTTTTCCTGTTGATAACCTAGCCTCTGAATGAATAATTCTCAGTATTTATTTTTGCTTCCAAATTGATGAACAGTTTTCAGGATAGAAAATTTCAATGTACAACACTATATCAATAATTTTTATTTTAACCTGACTTGTTGTAGGTTGAAGCACCAGTGGATGTACAGCAAATGTCAAGATATGCTCATTCAATTCTGAAGACACTGCATAATGCTGGTGGTTATTATTCATTGCAGGTGGTTTACATTTTATGCAAAAATTGGCTGTTAGGAGTACATTAGCCAACAAATGAAAAAGTCTATTACATATGTAGCATCTTTAGATGTGAAAAATTGAAGTTTAAAGGAAACATACGTGAAAGGAAAAGAAAGAGCCAAGTTGACAGCTGAGTTGACTCGGATTTTGCAGTGTTCTCTCCATGGCTGAACTGCACGTCTGGCCTTCTGACTATGCAATCTGCTTCTGCATTCAGAGCTAAGGAGAGGAATTTCTCAGTGTGACCTCCTTTATCCCATCTGTCCCAATTTATGTGTTAGTACAACTACCGGAAATTAACTAGTTATAAGAACTACAATAAACAGAGACTAGTGTAGTGTACCACTCAAAAAAAAAAGGGGGGGGAAGAAAAACATATAAAGATGGGATGAGGAGACTCACATTCTTCTCTGTCTGTTCTGCTCAACAGCCTAAGTTAACAGTTGATACTCTTTTCGACAGGGAGGAGGTAGACAAGAAATCACTCAAAGACCCTTGACAGCTCCCTGAGTTTCTTTGATTTGAGTGGAGTTACAATGATATCATTTAGGATAGCAAACAATGCAAATACACCTTCCATTCAAAGCCAAACTTCATTGTGGAACATAAAATGATGTTAGAGCTACGCATAAACAGATGAAACATATGCATATTATGAATATGATTTTGTCATTTTCACACTAGACAAAGAAATTCAGTTTTACAACATCCCTATTTGAATTGGTATTTATTTGTACTTAGTTAACAATGTGTATTTAGGGGGCTATAATATTGCCATTCTCAATGGTGCATTGATCATTTAGGAAATATCTCCACAATCATTAACCTTTGCATATAAGGATTCTCACATGGCACAGCTTTCTCTTTTCATTTATAGGGAAACTTTCACACCTGAGATTTGTATTATAAAGTATGAGAAGGTATAAGCAACAATATTTATTATCAGTTTGCCACTATCTTTCAGAAAATCCATAGACTAGAAGGAAAGTCACTTAGCTGCATGTCCTCATGCTATGTGATGCCAGAAACTCAACCATATGATTTCTTTTGTCTTATGAAGAAGTCACATTTGGAGAGTATATATACTGCTAAATGTAATCAAGTGCAGCTAAAAACTAAAATATTTTGGACACTCAATTTTATTGACTTGATTAAATTAATAAACTATTTTTGCACCATAAATACAAGTTTTCCCAAGTTGCCTTCCAAGGAACACCAATTCTGTTTGATATTAAGGACAATGTGAAAGGGACAAAATAACAGAGTTTCACTGTTTTTATATATATATATATATATATATATATATATATATAAATGCATTGATAAATATTACGTAGTCTACTATAGATAGAGATGTTTTGTAAGACAGAAAACTAGATTTTATATAATTATCACATTACATTTTTTTACCTCAAAATCTTATTTTAGAGTAATCATCCATTGGTAATTCACCAAAAAAGGCTTAATAGGGTAAAACAGTTCAGAAAATGGTGAGGTATATAAACATTTGTCTCTGTTTTAACGTAATGTGTTCTTGATGCTGTTCCAGCAGTAGAGAATCCTTCTGACCTAATTTTCCTGCTTAATTACACAGCCACAAAAATAAATTTCTTGGTTCATTCATTTTCTTGCCAGTTTCTTAGATTCTAACAGAAGTTTAGAATGCCTGAAGTAACTTAAGTCTCCAGTTTGACTCAGGCATGGTGAGTCAAAAAGATTTATAAACAACTGATACCAAAAATGTGACATCAAGATCCCTGCCAAGCAGAGAATGAATCTGATGTGTTGTCATATATATGTGTGTATACACACACACACACACACACACGATCATATATGATCATCTGGCTCTGAAATGCAGAATCTTGTTTAGTACAGTCCACCAGTTTTCCTGAGAAATGTCATTATATTATAGTAAAATGCACTAGATTGTAGTCATGAGACCTGAATTAGTCTCAATATCTACAAACCTTAGGTTTGGTTAAATAACTACCATATTTGAACTTAGATCTTTTAATTTCAAATCCAATGTTTTTCTATAAATACAGCCCTTTAGAGGTCATACATGAATTTGAAAACCAACAAATTCCTGATACTATCAGAGATTTAAATGGATGGATGATATTTAGTCAGCATTCACTAAAACCCAAACATTGAAGTACATTTGCCATAATTTCAATCATTTTCATTTTGCAACACAGATTTTTATGATAGGAAATGTACTTTATATTTCCATAGCCCCCTCATCAACACACTCATTTCCCCTTGGAGGGGGATAGTTTCTGTGCATCTTGATCAAGGATTTTAAAGAAATTCCATTTCTATAAGTCTCAACGTGAAATAATAATAATATTTTAAAAATAAATGTAACGATTTTCAACAGAGAGAAAAGAATCCACTGTACTTCCTTTAGAGAATAACAGCAGAGTTTTCTGACTTCCTAATCCATCTCCTGTCTGATGAGCACATCCACAGCGAGGAAAAAGCAGCTTTGGCTTTTGCTCTCTGAAATGAGCCAGACTATCTTCTGCCTATCTGATGCTCTTTTCCAGACTCTTATCACAGTTAAAAATGAGGATGAATCTGATTGCATTTTTTTTATGTGTGCCAAGTGTTGGCTGATAGCCCCAAAAGTTAAATCACAGTGGAGATGTGTCCAGTGTGGAGAGCACAGATTCTCTTAAACTGCCAGGGAGATGGAGGATGGAGTGAGGGTTGTGCCCCAGTAATTGCTGGAGCTGTTTTGGGCTACAGTCATTTTGAAACTGATGAAGATGTCACACTAGCAATCTCTATAGGTGACAGCTCAATATTGTGACAGACATATGGCTGCAGAATGGGAAAGACGATAGATAGCTTTGCCCTAGGAAATCTTACTTGATAGATCTTTCCCCCAATATTTCATTGAGGTATTTGCATATGGGAAGCTTGAGAAAGTTTTTAGAATCTCTTTATTTCTTTTCTCACTATACTGCATCCTGACTTTTTCCTGATATATAAGAGATTCTATGAATATTATGTTAAGACTATAAAAATGAAGCATTGGGAGTGCTAGAAAAATGTCCACTTGGAAAA
Organism: Talpa occidentalis; assembly: GCF_014898055.3. NCBI lineage: Eukaryota > Metazoa > Chordata > Mammalia > Eulipotyphla > Talpidae > Talpa > Talpa occidentalis. The sequence goes on along the minus strand of NW_023603184.1, from coordinate 9,419,511 downwards.
GGAATCTGGGAATCGATCTGCCATCCAAAGTAATTTAATGAGCAAGGAATCACTTAACTATTTCTGTCCTATATTATTTGCCAATTCTGTCAAACTTTTAAAATATATTTGCCCCAAAAGGTAAATTTTGAGTTTCTTGTATCCTATGATGATTTCATTGGCAAATATAGATATTTCATTGGCAACAATTTATTATTATTGTTGTTATTATCATTATCATTTACAAGTAGTACTTAGTGCAAAGCTATCAACGAAGACTCTTAACAAATATTGTTTTATTTAATGCTCAAGAAAATCACTTGAGCCAGGTATTACTAGTACTATTTGATATGAAAAAGAACTGAAGTTTAGAAAAAGTGACTTAGTCAAGGTTATTTAGTAAGTGGAAGTCCTAAATCTGTCACTTATAACCAGAACTACTACATCAAATTATGCTGTTGTCTCTGCTACCTTATGCCTCTCAAAAATATTTTTTAACTGAATTTGCATTCAAGGAAAATACAGCTGTGCATTGGAGGGTGAATTCAAAACTAGGTATTTGTTTTTGAACAGGCTGGCTTAGCCACAAAAGTGAAATATTTCATGTGATCTTTGGGCTAGAGATATATTCTTAAACTGGTAAAAGGAATAGCTCCAACACATATGCAGAATGAGTCAAAGAATGATATGTGATGCCAGAAACTCACCCAAAGCATCTGAAGATTTGTTGCAGTCTAGAAGAAAGGGAATTGATGGGATCATTCCCTGTCACTACCCATGAAGGCATACTTTTCTTTGTATTTGCTCCTGTATATCTACATTTGGAGGTAGCAGAAGCAGCTCAAGCTATGTAGAATGATGATGAAAGGAATGGAATGGGGGATGGATAGGAATACTCTGCATTTTAGATGAAGCTTTAAACAATGTTGAAAACAACAGCATTCTTATATAATGTGAGGAGCTGCTGTAAACCCTTTGGGCAAATGTGATGGAGGCTTTCACATGCTCTACTTAGACACAGCAAAGTCAAGAATTTCACCTTCTCTGTCTTTGAATCTGATGCCCCGAATAATGTGCCATACTTAGCAGTTGTTGTTTCCCCCTCTGGTGGGTTGTGATTTTGGAGTGTCTGAGTAATGAAGTTACTTTAGCATTGAAAACCTTTAGGGAAACATATCAATTAAAGAAGCTCATCAGAAGTAAGAAGCACATCCCTCAGTGCTTAAGAGCAAAGAGTTTAGAATGGAAGTTTGCTTTAATCCAGACTCAGCTCCTTCTTCCCTAATTGAAATGCATTCCCTTTATCTTTGCCTAGACTGCTTTGCTCCCCATTCTCAATCACTTCACCCCATTCTTCTTCATCTTCCTAACCCTTTGCATTTCTAATTCTTGTTATTCCATCACTGGTAGACTGGATATATGGACACACAAATGAATGGCTAGACAGGGTCTATTGAATGTTATCAAGTAGAAAGACAGAAGTCATCTTTGTCCATAGACTGTGAAATATATGGATGGGAAAGGAATACAAATGCACTTGTATATACAAATGCCTACCACAGGCTTTGCAATAAGTAGCCCTGGTTTAAATATTTCTCAGCTCCAGACACAATACAGACATAAGAATACCTAACAGAAATAGACAAATAATTTACATTATTTGGGGGATATAGACTTAGGGGAAAATTGGACATACTTGCTAATACTTATATAATGTTTGATTTTGTATGAGCATTTTGTAGGCAGAGAGTCAATGAAGATATAAAAACTAACGAAAGAGGAAAATAATTCCTAAATAACTAAAAGTTCACTTTGTAGACCAATCAAAGTAGGTATAAAGTTGAGTAAATGATGACACTTAAAAATGCTATTACCTTCCTCTTTCTGGTATACAATAATGGGTAGTGTTGACCTGGTCATAGCCATACTTGAAAACCTTCAGATTCTCTCAAATTACTGGCAGGTTTTCATTATTTTTTTTAATTTGGATTGTACAACCAATGGCACCATTAGTATGAGGTGAAAAGTTTCAGAATGAAGAGCAACTGAAAGTAAAGAATGGAGAATGGCGAGAAAGCAGCCACACACTGAGGGTCATTTCCATAACAATTTCTGATTCTTAGTGATTCCATGCTAAAGACCACTGAATTTGTGTTTATGTCTTATGCAGAGGGAGCTTGACTTTGCACTTGACTTTGAAAGTATTGTAACTTTATATGCATATGCTTGGGTGTATATACCCATACACATATATAAATGCATTTTTAAATACATTAAAGATGAAAGAAAGTTGCCAGAGTTTATAGATTTTAATAAACATATTGTTTCTCAAATAACCTATGAAAACCACAGCAATCCTTAGTATGAAGCCATATTTAAGTTTTCTTAGTACTTTATATTTGGAATAAAATGCAAATTTCTCATACCTAAAAATTATGAAGTTTACGTTGGTGTTAGACATAGTTTGCAATGGAAATAAATTTTATTTTCTGTGTATAGACTAGCAATAAAACCTGAATTTTATTTCTTTAGATTCCTCTAATCTTACAGTAGTCAATTTAAAGAAAATGGGTGATGGGTAATGCATCAATGGCTCATTTTTTAAAAAAGATTTATTTATTTATACAAGAGCTGGATATAGGCCAGAAGTGCAGGGGGTGAGAGGATTCCCCCTAGACAGAGTTGGGGGTAGAACAGATAGATCTATTGAGATGCACTGCTGAGGGGAGCAGCAGGTGAGACAGGAGAGGTCTGCTGTGCTATGTGGATTAGCTCCCTTGCCCAGGATCAAGCTCATGCTGCAGTGGTTCCATGTAGCTTCATTGTACTGAGACTTAACCCCCTTTCCCCCCAGGGAGGCCCTGCATCTATGGCTAATTTTAAGACATTTTATAAAATGGCTTTACTCTTTGGCTCACTTTACCTCACAGCTGATGGCAATCTTGCAAAGAGATTTCTGACATTCTTGCCCCTTTCTAAACAAAATAATAATAAATCAGATAACTCTAACAAGATATTAATATTTACTAGTCCTTTCTTTTCTTGCCTGTTTCATCCTGATGATCCATTATAAAATTCACAACTCTGAACTCTAATATCCTAAGCGAATGAATGTTACAGAATGAAATTTACAGAATTTAAATCTCAAATATAATAAAGCCAGGGGTCTATGGGAAGATTTTTCTTAAGCCTTTCCTAAAGCATTCCAATTTCCTGGGCTATGAGCTTCATTACATTTTTCAACTGCCCTAGGAATTCCCAGTTCTTTGGAGAGTTAAGTGATGTTTACTGTTCAAGCCTTACTGTAAGTGCTCACCTTCACATAGGAAGGCAAGAATATAAACAAAAAACACATATAAAGTAGTGTATGTAAAGGGCATTATAAGACATGCTCACTAAAATGCATTGGCGGGATTTCCCTGGTGGCGCAGTGGTTGAGCGTTGGGCTGCGAAGCTACCGGCATCCTCTGCAGTGCTGGTTCGATCCCCAGCCACTGGCGAGGGTCCCACATGGCGCTCAGACCTCTCCTGCCACGCCCTCTGCTCCCCTCAGCAGTGTACTTTATCAGTATACCTGCTCTGCTCCCCGCTCTGGTGAATTCTCTCACCCTCCCACGTGTCTGACTGTACCCAGTGCTTGTATTAATAAATAAATAAATCTCTAAATAAATCTCTAAATAAAAATACAATGACAAGCCAAAAAGATCATATTCAGTTAGGGAAAACCAGGAAAAGCTTTATAAAGTTAATATTTACCCCAGGTATTGAGGAAAAGACTGAAATCTTAAAGCAGCAATGGTGGAAGGCAATTTGGAAATAAGGAACAATATATGTATAAAAAATCAAATGTGAGAAAAGAAGAATGTGCCCTGTATGTGGTGTCATACCCCAGATAAGCAGCAAAACATTGACTCCCCAAAGCTTGGGACAATCTAGGAAGGTCTCAGCCAGTCCTGTTCCAAGGCAAAACACAATAGTCAACAGCGGACATGCACTACTTGGCTAGGCTGTATGAGTGAAGCCAAGGACTTCCCTCCCCCATGATATCTATTTCAGTAGCCTGTTGTCAACACATATCTACTCATTTGGAAAAGGGGTGCATGGAACAGGTGAAGTGGACTATAAATACTCAGCCCAAGGAGGATAGCTTATGGGTAAGGAGAGACCAGGTGGGCACAAGAAATCATTTTTTTTTGCCCCAAGAAGACCAAGTAAAATTAGAGCTGACCTAACTGCACCATCTTAGGGCCCATTATGATTATGAGGTCATTGGTCATGGCATCTGGGAAAGTAAATGAAAACCAACTAAAATCCTCAATCTCAAGACCATCACAAATGGACATAGAAGGAACAGGCTTAAGATAGAGAAGTGACACTGGGATTTAGCTTTCAACATACCCACAGGGTTTCTAATGCCTCCAGACAGGAAGGTCCCATCTTGCATACCAAGATGGCTCGAAGAGATGACTATGATGCATAATACAAAGAGTCCTTGGCATCTCTACCAGAGTGGACAAGAAGCCTCATGAATGGCCAGATGAGACTCTCCCTAACTTGCTCAGTGTTGAAGACACACTTTCTTCATAAAAATGTCTATAATTATTCTGAGACACTCTGGGATGTCTTGCATTCTAAGGAAATGTCCATTTGCTTAGTCTTCTTGGTCAGTGGGCAGCCTGAGTGAGTTGCTCAGAAGTACCACAATTTCATACCACAGGCCCTTTAAAGCTTTTAGTTGACAGCACTGCACTGTTGTTTGAGATAGTAGAAACATTGCCTCCCTAATATTACATTTGGTATTAACACAAGGACCCCCAGAATAGAAAAGTCACCCAAATTCTTCAGTTTATGTTCCTAATGGCTCTACAGACATTAAAAATTGAATTCAGTAAGACCAATCCCTTATTGTCCCCTTTCTTCAGTTTTTCCTTCAACTATACCTGCAAGTAAAGATCAGCCTTCTCTTATTTTTTACACCAAGAAAATTTCCTTTTTCTCCCCTTTCTCTGTATGTGGAATAAGTTGTTCACAGTCTATCAATTCTACTAGAGTCCGTTTCTAAAATCAACATGATTATATTACCCGATGAGGATAAAAAGAACAGAGATAATCAACATTTACAGTGTGTTCATATAGATTAACTTATTGAAACTTATCATTTGAAGTAGGTAACATTTTATAGTATCTCTTTGATCTTAAATTTAACCACATTTATAAATAAACTTTATCTTCCATCCCAAATCTCTCCTCCAGTCCTCTCCATTTCAAGAAATGGATATTACAAACTTCCATTTACTTAGACCAAAAACCTTAGTTATTCTTAATTTCTTTCTCTTTTACATACTACATTTAATCATGCCACAGATGATATTTACTCAAAATATATTCAAAATCCAATCAAATCTTACCACTAGTGCCTTTACCATTATGGTACCAGAAATCACTGTCTTTCACGTGCATTACTGCAATAGCTTATTATTGTCTCTCTTCTTCAGTCTGTCATCACCTTATCATAGAAACTTCAGGGACCCACCATCCTACCCCACAGTTCCCATTTCTATGGCCCTATTTCTCATCCTTTCCTCCCTGACTTGGTGCTGCTTAGCTACTCTATGACTCTGATGTCCCTCCTCTGTACTAATTTCCCCTTTCAAAGCATTTCCAGTTATTTATTCTACCTGAAAATCATTGCTCCAGATATTTTCATGTCTCAGCCTTTCAACTCCTTAGATTCTTGGGGATGTCTTCCCTGACTCTTAAAAAGTACTCCTATATGAATAGGATCTGTTCTTTTCCTAGTTTATATTTTTCTATGGAATTTACCACCATCCAACATAACATTTATCTTATATATCATGCTTTATTTTTGAGTTTATTGACTATTTCTGCCTACTAAAATGCAGAATTATAAAGGCTGAGATTTTTTTAAAGATTTATTTATTTATTTATACAAGCACTGGGTACAGTCAGAAGCATGGGAGGGTGAGAGAATTCACCAGAGGCAGAGCTGGGAGCAGAACAGGCAGACTGACAAAGTACACTGCTGAGGGGAGCAGTGGGCGCAGGAGGAGAGGTCTGAGCACCATGTAGGACACTCTCTGGTGGGTGGGGATGGAACTGGTGCTGCAGAGGCTGCGGGCAGCTTTGCAGCCCAGCACTCAAACACTGCGCCACTGGGGAGGCCCAAACGCTGAGATTTTTAAGTGTATTTTTCTCTGCTGTTACCCCAAAAACATGAATAGTGACTGGCTCATAGTCAGTGCTCAACAAACATGTGTGGAATGATTGAATCAATTACCACATGCTAAACAGTGAATTTAGAGTAAAGCTGACTGGTCCAATTATTCCTCTATAATTTATTGACTCTTGACCTCAGACATAACATTCGGTAAGATTCAGTCTCATTTACTTTCATCTATTAAATAGAAATAACATTAAGAGTATTAACCAAAATGACAAATGTGAAATGTCTAGGACATAGTAGACATTAAGCAGATGGTGATTGCTATTGTTGTTATAAAAATATCATTTTTAACAATCTGTGGGATGCCATTTGCAGTCTTTATTAATGGAAGGGTTTCTACTTTTATCACAAAAAGTAAAGACACATGATTTAAATTAAAAAAATATAAAATCAGTGAAAATGCCCAACTCAGTGTCTGGTCCACAGACATTCTATAATAAACGATTGTTTCATTTGTAGTTAAACTAATCTCGAGATATTTTTTAGTTCTTTTATGTACTAAATTTCTTGACTTCAAAAGTAGTTCAACATCATGGGGATTGGAAGGATTTTATACATTCTAAGACTTAATATACCATGTTGCTAAAAGAGTGCTTTGCCTAAGGCTTCCCTATTCAGTTTGTGAGCCTGCAGTGGCTAAGAATAAGGATTTTTGAAGGCATGCTTAATAGCGCCCAAGCCCCGAAGTAGGTGGCCGTTAAAGAGATTTCTTTTTCAATTTCAGTAAAATCCTCAATGTCTTCCTTGTTTTTTATTTGCTATCAAAAGCATGGGAATTCCTGGGGAGTAATTCTTTCACATTTTCTTCCTGCAGGTAACCTATGTGCAAAAAGTAATACTTTGTCATCGTAAGTGGAAAAAGACCCACCTCTTGCTTCCACAAAATCAAATTACCTAATTAAACAACAGGGCAAGACAATGTTCTTTTTCCAAATCATATGAAAATAAATCCAGGGGTCTTACAAGTAGAAGTCAGCTTGCACCAGCCTGCAAAAATGTACATCTCTAGCCAACTTTGTTTAGTGACATCACATGGGTTTGAAATGGACCAACAGGACATTGTTTGCATCCCAGAAGCAGGAAAACACTGCAAAACAGAGCTATTCTTTTTTTTCAAAGAGCTGGTTTTCCAGTGCACCATTGTTTTTCCCTTGTTATTTCCAAGTGTTTGAAAAAAAAAAAAAAACACATTCACTCAACAATTTGTTATCAGTGTGTCTTCACTGTGCAAAGCACTCAATTTAAGAGTTGCTCTCTAAAATAGATGCATACCATTCAGTTGAATAGAATGCTTGTCTCAAATTGTTTTACTGCCTTGAAATTTCTGGTTTATGGTTTGGTTTCTAGAACAGTAAATGTGCACTGTGAAACATTTTGCTTTACTGCAGAGATATTTCATTGTATTTGCAACATGAATATGGAGTTTAAAGATGTAAAATGTGAGAAATCAAGCATAAGGAATTCCCTTGATATTTAGCACATTTGTCACTAGGGAAAAAAAAAAGTTGAGAAAATTGAGGTGCTGCCAATAATAAGATCATTTTACCTAGTAAGACAGGCAGCATTGGAAACTTTGCAGACATGAACCGATTTTTCTTTCAAAAGTTACTTTAAGTATATCTAGAAATTTCTGAAATTATGTCTGGTAAGTTGAAACATGGCAATAGATACAATCTCTCCAATTGTGCTCCATGCATTGCTCACCTATCACCTTTCAACTTTCGACTAGGACAAGTGAAGGCGGATGAGAAAAAAAAAAATAGCTCAATCGTGGATGAAACAGTCAGAAAAACTGCAAAACCGTGTCCAAGATGATGGCAATAAGAAGCATCTGCCACTGTTGTATACATATCCTTCTGATGCTTTTTTCAGTGATATTTTGTGTTTTTTGCTTAGTTTGAAAATAAAAGATTTTTGTTAAGGAATTTTTGGGCATCTAACTTCCCAGCCATTCCATACAGGTCAGTTTCCTTTTATTAATTCCCTCTCTTGTTTTGCTCCAATTTGAGAAGATTCTGAAATATGTGTCTCTGTATTTGTCATCTGCTGTAAATTGTGTCCGTTATGGTAGGTCCTTTTCAAAAAGATGCATTTTCCTTGAGGGGTAAATCTTGTAAAATAAATAGAATCGAACCCAATCTCCCCAATTTTGCTTTTGTAGAATAAGAGGAGGAGGGAGAAACACAATATTTGATGAGTTTTTATACCATATGAATTTCTCTTCCTTAATAAAGTTATTAGTATAGGGTCAGTTTGTTTTGTGTTTCTAATAGTAAAATATGTGTATGGTAATATGAAGATATATTTCAATAATCCTAAATATAATAAAATCATATTTAACAAGAAATGGTGACTATGGAAAATGTTTAAAACCTAAATTTTGTAAAGCTTAAAAGTAAAGAATTGAGTAACTTTCTGTTAAGATAGGTTTCCTATTTTGAGTATTATAGACACTCATCATTTAAACTGTGGGAACTATAATGTTAAATGATAAACAGAAAGTTGCCATAAGTTTCCAAATTCTTGGGTATTTTTTGTTTGTTTTTTTCTTGGAAGTTTTACGGGTGTGAGTTCAGAGTCTGGTTTTCTGTCTAGGGAGACTACTAAAATGAATTTCCATGCCCAAAGAATAAATGTGATGTCCTTATTCTTATCTTCAATGAAAAGTGTATAAAGCAGAAATCTCCCTACTTCTAACTTTATTTTACAACAGGAGGTACTCAAGGAAAGATTTTTCACCCAAAAAGCAAAGCTCTACAATAAACCAAACAAGGATTATTTTCTTTTTAAATTGATCTTATATTCACCATTAGAAAATCTCTAGGCATAACCTCTTAATCAAATACACAAAGTCAGTTTTGAGGATGTCTTCTAAGTGTCTGTGTTGTAGATCAGAATGATCTCTTCTCATATGTCTGCCATGAGAATTCTGCTTTTATGGCCCATCCCTGCCATGCATTACACATGGCTTGTTTCTCTTCCATCGGGCTCTTAGTGCCAGCATTCATGATTGCTTCTGATGAGGGTCTTGCTCATTCCTCTAAGTCTCTGTCATACCCCCCTTGTTAAAGCATGATTTCCTGGAGAGTTGATTAACTGTGGTTTCGACTTTATGTCAGAAAATTTTAACAGCTGTGGATAGTGTCTTCCTTAGGTAGCTGGAAAGCCTTTGGTTATAGGATTCCCAGCCTGATAGACTTTATAACAAATCAATGAAATTCAGAGCCCCTCATGGGTTAGAATCTTAAAGGATAGCATGTCAAATCACCTGTTACCATATTTTTGCTTCTTTACTGAAACTATTTTTTCTTGTATGTCATGGAATGGGTAGGATTGTCATTGGACTCAAATAAATACACTATCCGTGTGTGTGTGTTTATGTGTGTGGGTATGCACTCATGGATGCAATTTACATGTGATGAATTACATGTGATGAAACATGAGGCTACTGGAATGGGCATCTTGGGTTTGCACATATATACCAAGATAAAGCGGACACTTGATTTTCAATATTTTAAAGTACATGTGAAGAAAGAGGATTATTTTTCCTGTTTCTACTAAGACAAGAATAATAAGCACATCATTTCATTTGTAGGGATAAAAAAGTCTCTCACTTTGTAAAGAAATGTGAAATGTATGAATACTTTACCTACAAATGTTACTGAACTCTTTTCCTGCAGAAATTTTCTAAAATGTAAGACAGATTCCTTCCAGAAGCTCAATGTGCTCTTTCCCCTTCTGCTAAACTCTATAGCAAGTCATGGATCATGAGTGATACGGCACATTATGCACCAGCAGCCAACAAAGATGAACAAGAGACTGTCCTACTTGGAGGAGATGAAAGACAACTTTCTACCTTACATGTTGTCATCTTTCTATTTTAGGAAGGTTAATGATTTTTATATAAATTGGCATTTAGGTCTGTATCATATATGCATATTTATGCCCTACTCATTGTCTAGAATGTTACCACACATGACACAATTTGTTAAATTAATCTACTTCCAGGAGGAGAGAGTAGATTCTTTTTTCCATTCATCCTAATCCTATTAAGTAAAATTAAAAACAGTGGACATTGTATATAAAAAGGAAAAAAAACATAAGACTTTAAAAGGTAGAGAACAGAAGGAAGATTGTCTAGGAAGTTTGTATTCAAGTAATAATACACTAACAAGTTTCAGAAAGTGGGTTATATTTTCTCATGTATCCCATTCTAGAAACAGAAGAGACCAGAAAATGCAGACAGGTACAGACAACAATAAAAGCCTATTCTCTCTAGCCAAAGAACAAAGAAAGAGTGAAAACTTTAAGAAAATTACTTTTATACACCTAACCATCATGTGAAAGTAATTGTAGCCCTATCTCTATTCAGGACAGCAACATCCTAATGGGGGGGGGGGTCAGAGTTTTAACTTCACCAGCTATCACAATGTCCCCTAAACTTCCCCCAAGGTGGTATGAGAAAAGGACAGGTAAGAACCCAGAAATGTACTCTCTTCCAGAGAGTAACAAGGCTTCCCTAAAACCCTAGCAGTGCTATTATAAATGGCCAAGGGAGCCTTCCTTATACTCAGCAGTAATGAGGGGACTCTCCTGTGTATAAAAAAAATTCCTAAAGAGTCTGGACTGTCACCCCATTACAGCAGGAATGGGACTGCTCCTTTACCTGTGGACGCAGTGGTGGCCAACACGGGGGGCAGTTACCAGGCACTCTTGAGAAGGGATTAGCAGAAGTTTTAGGGAAGCTGGAACAAGGGCCCACACCCAGCATTAATAAGGAACTTCTTTCTATTCATTGTTAACAGAGACCATGGGAGACACATGGACTTTCACCACCAACTGATTAACATTACGCCCATTTCCCCTGCTGAAGCAAAACCAGAGGAAGATTCAAATGTGGTAAGAGTCTCATAATATAATACCTAAAACACCCAGATTTGATGCAAGTTACTCATGCAAACCCTCAGGAACATATCAGATGGAACATACAAGGTCTTAGCATATTTTCCCCCTTTTTTTCAAATTATATTTCAGCTCCAGCCTACATGTTATCAGAACATTCTCTTTTCACTTAGTTCAATTAAAAAGTCTTTCCCCCCAACCCATAAACTACAGAATCTAAAGGAAAACAGCATTCTTCCATCTATATACATTGAAGGACTAAGACTGAAGACCATGAAAGGGGATGATCTCATACACTTAGAAAAAACAAACAAACAAAAAAGAACTTCAAGTCTTTTCTGTCTTTGTTGGTTCATATTCTTCTTGAGCAGCAAGTACTTTATCTTACCATTGCCTTGTCTTTATAGACCACTTTACAGTTTACAAAACACCTCTATGTCTATGTTCTTACATGAATTTCAAACAAAGTGGTCTCCCTGGAGGCAGAAAATGTCTTCAGCTTAATTTGCATAGTGTGAAGGAGTTGATGCAAAAAAGAAAAGTTATCTTCTGGGAAACTATTGAGTCATGAATTCAGGACAGTAGTTAGACAGGCAATTCATTTGAAAGAGCCAAATATTAACAGAAAAACACAGGAGTGATTCTCCTTCCATAGCTACAGGTTCTTAGAACACCCCCCCCTCTAAAACAGCATAAATGATTCCACTATTTTCCAATTCAAATGGAAAGTCTATACATCTCCCTTGTCATAGATGGAGTTTAATGCCACTATAATTTTATTTCTCTTTCTCCTCAATACAGTGAATCCTCACAGATGAATGAACAGATTATTTCCATATTACAGATCTGGACAGTCCAATTTCTAGGTTCAAGTGACCTCGACCACTGAGGATACAACATTCAACTACAGAAGATGCTACAACTCACACACCCAGTTCACACATGCCACATAGGTGAGTCCCTTGGACTTTCATTCAGGATTTATCATTCCCCGTGGCTTCATTCGGACAAGTTCAAATTTTCCAACAGCACAAGAGAAAATGCTTTCATACTGTCACCACATCAAGTTCTCCAATCTCACCAGGTTTTCAAAAGGAGAATAAAAAGCCCAGCTATCTTTTCCAAATGCTTTGTTCCATATTAATGACCTAACTGTTGTCCCAGCTTGAAAAAAAGGAGGGGTGCATCACCATTTGTCGGCCTGTTTTGTTTTCTATCCTGGGCAGGACAATCTGTTGCTCTTTCAACTCCCAGGGCAGTGAAAAGAAACATCTGTTCCAGAAACAGTGTGACTCCCATCCCTCCGCATAAATCACTACTAGTAAAAGTTTTATGAGGTGGGTGCTCTTTCCCCCTGCTTCCTCCTTTTGTAACTGACTGAAGCCCAAATGAACAAGATGAAATGGCCAGACATTTAGCCATATGTTGGCATCCACATGTGTACATTTGGGGAGGAAGAGAAGCTGTCAGCTGTACCAAAGGAACATTATAACCATCTGAAATGTAATTAACAACCCCACAGTCAATGAGTCTTTGAAGGATGTGAACAGAGTAAATTACACCTCTCACTTACCTTTAGCAAATTGTCTGTGGTCCAGTTTCTCTGTTTGTGAAAGTTGAATCCAATCAACTTATTGAGACGCCAAATTAGTTTCAGGATGTCTCCATATTGTTAGTCTACACAGGTTATCTCTGTTCTTCCATTAACGCCTATATTAAAAAAAAAAAAAAAAAACATACTTCGGAATACATAATAATAAATGGGTGACTGATAAGATCTTAGCATTGATAGATTACACTAAAAAAATGACTATTCTTATCTGTTATCAGAGAAAGTGATGAGAAGAAAGATTTCTATTTTTTAAAATAACATGCTAGTGTGTTTTTCATATCAACAATTAAAAGTGTGCAAAGTTGGAGGAATATGGTCAAGGTTTGTGGGCTCTCACCTATGTGCTCATGATTGCAAGACACAACTCAGGCTCAGGGTGTAGAAAGGCAGAAAGAACACAGTGCACTGAGCAGGTTTTCTGATCCAGCAGACCAGGTAAAGTAGGAATCAGAGTCCTCAGAAACTTTTGCAGTTCTCTTATTTAGATTTACCAGGCATATGGCAGGCAGGGGTGCTGGGGGGCCGGGAGGCTGGCATTCCTCCCAGCCCCCAGCAAATCCTCAGTCTATCTGGGCTCTCTGGCGTTCTCTCTGCTTCTCTTCTTCTCTCAGCTTCCGTTCATTCTCGGCTTCTGCTGGCGTCCCCCTGATCGTGATCTGCCCTTATAAACTCAGTCTCTCAGCCCAGGTGTACCCACTTCAGGTGCCCGCCACCAGGCATGCGTTCAGGACCACAGGGTTCCCTCATCTATCCTAATGGAGGGAGGGCAAAAAAGCCTGGTATTTTTCCTTACTCTACAGGGTGAAACAACATAGATTATTTCCACAAGGGTGACTGAAATAAGGAACATGTTGCTAAAGTCACAAATGATTGGCTGTCCTACCCCAGATGGTATCCACAGTGTTGGGTAATCTACTCTAAAATCTGCTTGTGCAAGATAGCGTTGTCCCTCCATCTTGGTGCTGGTGGCACACTGGTAAGTTAGACCAGAATACAACCGATATGTGGCAACTGGGGGTAATCACAGGTGGTGGTGCCTAGACTGCAGCAATCCAGGCTGGGCTGGGCAGTACCAGATTCCAGACTGTGTCACAGCTCTTTAGAGATACCAAGCATAGAGCAGCAGCACTCCTGATGAATGAAACTGAAGCAAAGGCCTCTGCAAATGTCTCCCCAAGAGAGAGTCCAGAAGCATCTCTCCTGAAGCCTAGTCCTTTTCTGAAGCCAACTCTTCCTGAAGCTTTTCCCAAACTGAAACACACTTCTCTAAAGCTTCAGCTTATATCCAAAAACCTGATTGGTCCATGTTCTGAACAGCTGTTTACAAGACTTCAATGGTTCTAGAGTGTGACTGAACCTATTTGGTGCCAAAGGAGGTTGAGACCTGGTTTATTTTCAAAACTAGCTTGGAATTCAAAACAGAAATGGCACCAGAATATCCATCCTGCCCTGTGCCATCTTACACTGGAACTGGAACTTCTGAACAGCACCTGCCAGGTTCAAACCTGACCTGCACCTCTCCAAAACTGCTGTGTTTTCTCTTTATTTTCTTTCTTTTTTTGTTTCCTAAAGCAGAAACCCAGCTGCAGAGGTGTCCCCATCAAAGCTAGCAGGGCTTAGCCAAGCCTGATGCTGCTCAGCTGGGGGCCTCGGTACCTTCAGAGAACAGAGAGACTTGAGGGCTACTTTTACATAATTACACCTAGTAGAAGTTGATGTGAATGTCAAAGGGTTAATGAAATCTTATTTATTTGGTTAATAAAATCTCATTTGCTTGTTTTGCATGCATTGAGAATGTAGCAAAGAATTTAACATTTGAGATGTTACCATTGGCCTGGGGATATATTAGATGCACTGTATGATCCTACCCAAATCAGTGCAATAAACTTTTTAAGCCCTACTACCTACAGTTCTCATCTGGCAGACATTTTAATGAACCCTGTTTTTCAGATCATCAGTAAAGACTTCTGTAGGGTAAGGTAAAAAATCAGGCTTTTCTGCCCTCCCGCCATTAGGATAGATGAGGGAACCCTGTGATCCTGAATGCATGCCTGATGGCGGGCACCTGAAGTGGGTACACCTGTGCTAAGACTGTGCTTTTAAGGGTAGTGTCACGGGGACGCCAGTAGAAGCTGAAAGAGAAGAAGCCCGAAGCAGAAGCAGAGAACATCAGAGAGCCCAGATAGAGTGAAGATTTGCTGGGGGCTGAGAGGCCTGCCAGCCTCCCAGGCCCCTGCCTGCCACCTACCCGCTGAACCCCAATAAAAACCTGCAAAACCACTGAGGACTCTGACTCCTCCTTTACCTGGTCTGCATGGGATCAGAAAACCTGCACTGTGTCCTGTTCCTGACCTTGTAACTTCTAAGTCAGAGAGGTCAAGTTCAAGACCAGGTAAGTTGAACCCATTGCCGTTATCCTTTCTTTCCGCAGGAGTGAGAGAGGATAGATTATTGTTTTAGTTTTCTTGATTCATCAATATCAAATTATTGTATTTGCTTGGAAGAATGACAGGCATTGGGCTAAGATGAATTCAAAGTAAATATTGATAATTAATTTCACGTCATAATTGAGCATATCGTACTATAGTGAAATTCCTTAACCACATAATTTTACTTTCTCCCATGACAATTGTTTGTTCCTGAAATTTACATGTCAATTTTGGATTCATAGGGCTGTTTTAACTAAAATACACATTTCATGTGCGCCCAAACCATCTTCTTATTTAACAGTCTTATATTAACTTGTTTATATTAAAGCACATCAGCCATAGTAGTCCTTTTTTTTCTAACCTGCATGGAATATGAGAGCTCTCTATGGAGCCCCTCTTACTCCAGGAAATAGCCAGTCAGAGAAAAGTCTTTGTTCTTTCCTTTTTTGAGAGAGCCAGAAACTGCTCATTTGTCTTTTTGCAGCTAAGAACTGCCAATTACCAATCAAAAAGTCTCCATCTTCCAAAAATTACATCTTAACAAAACATTTGAAATTATAGTCTTTGGATTTCTTTGTTTTATTCCAAAATCTTACTTCCCTATTAAATATTGTTGAGCCAAAGCAAAAATGGTGGCAGAAGGGTCTCCTTAAATCAAATCCATGAATAAATACCCTTTGTTAAATTTTGTTTCAGACTTGGTTTTGCTCATTGTCATGTTGTGCTATTATTAAAATCCACTTTACTATAATATATAACTCCAAATAAAAATGCATAAATTTGTTCAGCAACTTATGCACTTTCTAGCCCATGTTAAAGAAATTTAATAGAACTTATAGTTTAAAAAATATAAATGTACTTTGAATTACACGGGAGGATAAATACCAAACCAAGATACAGACAGTAATTGTTAGAATTCCAAACCTGATGCATTTTATTGAGCAACTACAAAACTATTTATTTCACTGATACTATTTCACTGTTACAATTCCTAAAAAATAACCATTTATTGGAGGTGTACTATGTGCTAGCCACCAGTTAAGAAATTACTTATAAATTATCTAATTTATTTATGTAACAAAAATATGATTCAATGTATCAGCTTGTAAACTTAGCTCTCAAACAGAGGTCAAGGAGAACAGAGAGACAGACCGTCCAGATTGGTAGGTGGCCGTTTTAATGAGCAGGGGGCCTTACATAAGAGGTATGGTTTGGGCAGTCACAAGATGAGTAAATGTCATGCTCATCAAATCTTAAAAGAATATATACAGGTTTTCAGTCACTTATTCAGTCCAAATGTTCTCAATGAAATCTTACTTTCTGAAGGCTATGTCCTCCAAATAGCAGCTAATATGGGAATAATAAGCATAATGCACATTTCAAGCAGAGAGGAGGAGAGAGGAGCCTCTGATTACCCAGTCCACGTTGCAGGCCCTCCTGTAATTGACCTATTGATTACCTCCAACAGAATGGAAAATTCCACATTGTCTATAGGATACTCTTTTAGTTATTCAATTCTGATACTATGAATTCTACAGAATTTACAATTCTGTAAATTAGCATTTCAAAAATTCTTTTTTTTATTTTAATTTTTTTTAAGATTTATTTTTATTTATTTATACAAGCACTGGGTACAGTCAGAAGTGCGGGAGGGTGAGAGAATTCACCAGAGCCAGAGTGGGGAGCAGAACAGGCAGAAGGACCTAAGTACACTGCTGAGGGGAGCAGCGGGCTGTAGGAGAGTAATGCGCGCCATATGGGACTCTCCTCCGGTGGCCGGGGAGCAGCCGGGGATCGAACCAGTGCTGCAGAGGCTGTGGGCAGCTTCGCAACCCAGCGCTCAACCGCTGGGCCACTGGGGAGGCCCATCAAAAAATTCTTAATACACAAATCTTATCCTGGGCAGTAGAGATTCAATTTAATTCCTTCTCTAATATGGAAAAAATATATTTTTATTTCCCTTTTTACAGTCATTCAATTTTCCTCATCTTTAAGTGTGTCTTCATTTTGGGTTTTTCTTTTAATTGGTTATAACATTTCTGGTTTGCTCATTGGTTAATGAGTTACATAAAACCTTTAACATCTGTTTGTTGCATACCTGTATAAGACTCCTGATTTTTACCTTTTTTGAAGAACTTGTTTCATTATTTGCAACAATTCTATGGGAGAATAGATATTATTGAACATATTTTCTACATGAAGTCCTGAGGCTTAGCAGTATACCCAGACTTGCCTGAGGGCCACAAACACCCACAAAACATCTGCTGACCCTGCTAGACACTGAGGTGCAAAGTTGAACAATCCTGTCTAGCCTCAAGGTCAAGGAGATCAGTGTAAATATTTACCAAGGGAGGTCTATATATAAAGTTCTTCAACATGTGAGCCAAGAAATTGCAACCTCGTTAAGCTGGAACACATTATAAAAGAAAAAAAAAAAAAAGCTTCAGGTGCTGCAGACACAGATTCAGATGTTTCTGCTTGTTTGGGGATGGACAGGACTTAGATATGCAAGGAAAAGGTGGGGCAGGTCATACTCAGGTCTGCCACCCAAATTAGCATAGATGTAGGTCAAGTCATGATAGGTGGAATACTATGCAAATTAGGTGAAGAGTTAGCTAAACAGTGATTGGTTCAAGTTTCAATCTTGAGTGGGGGGGAGTGGTCAGTGGTAGGTCAGTTTTATTTCAGTTCCTATGAGGATGTGGACATATGTGAGTTTGTTAGGAATTGTCTGGTCTTCTCTGGACTTTCCTGGTCTTCCCTGCACCTGGTTGGACCCACTTTTCAATAGACTTCAGGATCTGTTTTGGCTACTCTGGCATGATGGTTACATTTTTTTTTTTACATTTTGTCACAAGGATATTCAGGATTTAAATCACATGATAAATCCTTACTATACCAAACTCACACTTTAAGAAATTCTGATCTCAAATAGCTTCAATCTCTGTTACACCCCTCACTAGCTGAATTCATTCTGTGAACATTTGATAGCTAAATTCAGAAACCATATAGATTTGTGTAGGGAAAGATATCTGATTGCTATATTTTATTCTTCAAAGTCATTATTTAGTAGACATTCTTCCCATTTTTACAAATAAGAAAAATGAAACTCGGAGAAAATGATGTTTAAAAATACCACAGGAGTTTAGATTAGAACATGATAGCTGGATCACACAGCTCAAAGTCCTCACTTCACAGGTGGAAAAGCATTTCTGACTTTCATCCAACCAGGAGCAACACTATCAACCTACACCACTTCTACCTTCCACTACACCTTTCCACCTACTTGGAACTAGTAATGGCGCAGCATGGACCACATGTCAGCCAGAATCAGCCAGAAAGTATAGGGGCAAATTCTTAAAGTTCATCAGAGGGCCCTACGATTCTTTCCAAGCTCATTTACCTAGTTATTTATCCCCCCAATAATCTGAAGTTTTATATCTAAATTTATTTCCCTTTCTACTTTATCTATCAATGTATGCATATTGATCTCTTATTAAACAACACTAAGTTATATTTTCAATATTAAAATGGTATTGACTACTGCCATCTACAATAAAAAACAAGGCTATCTAAACACTTAAGTATCTTTCTTTGTGGCTAGATTTAAATCAGCCCAATGAGGGAAACATGTTTTCTAACATCAACCTGGAATTAAAATAGAGTATAGCTAAGAGTATGAAAAACACACAAAGTAACATTAAATCCCTGAACTCTGTTCAGAAGGGGTGAAAAATCCCATTATGGGTTTCCTGAGACAGAAAGAAAACACTACAGAAGTTTTTGGTGGCAAAAGTTGAGGGGATGCTTTTCCTATGTTCTATAGTTACCCATGGAATTTGAAAACCTCTACAGAGACCCACTATCCCAGATAGCTTTACATTTACATCACTCTTTTTCCTCACAAATTCAGGTATATGTTTCCACCATCAATACCAAGAGACTCCTTTGCATTTCCCTTAGGTGAGTATGGGCAAAAATTTGGACAGATCTCAGAATTTTCGTTAGAGCAAACTAACTCCTAGCTATAATCATGTAGTCTAAAAACATGATGGGGCTACATCCTCATAACTGTTAAATTCTAAAACGGAGCATATCCCATGTGTTTTTGGCACTTTCCCCCAACTTTGTGACTTCCCTCCCCTCCTCTGTGGCCCTTTAGCTTGTCTACTATTTTTGTTTTCTATCTCTTACTGATGTTCCTCTTTTCCCTTTGCACAACTACTTTTAGGAGGAAACTATCATCACTGTCATCTAATGAATGACATATACTGATCACCTCTTAAAAGCAAAGCAGAGAGGCCACCTATTGTTAGTATCCCTTAAAGGATGTGCATGCTGTGTCGGGCACACAGAAATGGGGTCAATTTTTGCTTCAGAAAAATGCAACACATTTGTCATTTCTTGAACAAGTTATTTTCCTTGTCCTTTTAGCCATTCACAGCATGCCTCTCTCGCATTGGGCTGATTTTGTTTCTGGCCTTCTCACCCTCCTGAGACTTTCCCCTAGGAAATTTACAACCTTCTGTTCCTTTTCCAAGCATCAAAATTCTAATGGAGTTGTGTACTATGTAAACCTATGCTAATTTCAGTCATTATGCAGATGTCCAAGTATATTGCAGGTTTCCACCTAAAAGTGTTATTTCCCTCTAGAGTCAAAGGTACTTGGATGAGCTGTTGATCCCTTTGTTAAAATACAATCCATATATCATGAGACCAACAAATTTGTCAAAATTCTGCCAGGAAAACGGGGTCTCCCCAGAGAGACAATGAATTAAACAATGTTGAATTGCAGCTTGTATTTAAAAATAAGTAATGGAAAAGCATTCTAAAAAACTTAACTTTGTAATTAATCATAATCTTCTACCTGCGTGCATTTTAAATATTTGTTCTTTTGTTTTTATTTAACAAGCTTTGTTTGATTGTCTCCAAGCAGCTATAACAAGCAATGTGAAAAAATATTTTCCAAACTTTGTCCCGCACACTCATTAAGACAATTTAAAAGGGCCTATCTCAAATGCATCATTTTTTTAAACATTTAGAAACTGATATTTTAGTGAAGTTCAAAGTCTGACCAAGCTAATAATTTGTTGCACTAATAACAAAATCAAGACCTTTCACAAGTCTGCATGTTCTTCTCCTCTTGTATCGTATATATAATTTTACTTTAAAAAGCAGTTGGTCTAATGATTGACCCAAGATGAACTTGCCTTGTGTAACTATCTCAAAGTGTTTAAATGTGAATATGTGCTACCCAGAGTAAAATGCTTCAAAGATAATGATGTTCCATCTAGGGGAAATAAGGAAATTCCCATTTAGCCTTCAACCAATTATATTTATGATATTGATAAAATGAATTAAGGGTAAAGAGCAAGGTTAAGATATATTCAGTGAGGGCCTCCCCTGGTGGCACAGTGGGTGAGCGCTGGGCTGCAAAGCTGCCTGCAGCCTCTGCAGCGCTAGTTCAATCCCTGGCCACTGCCGAGGATCCCCCATGGTGCTGCAGACTTCTCTTGCTGCTCCCCTCAGCAGTGTATTTCATTGGTCTGCCTTTTCTGTTCCCCGCTCTGGTGAATTCTCTCACCCTCCCGCACTTCTGACTGTACCCAGTGCTTATATAAATATATATCTTTTTTAAAAAAAGATATATTCAGTGATAAAGCCAGAGTTTTCATGTGGAAGTAGATGTACTCAGCATTTTATTAGATGCACTCAATCACTGTGGTCTTTCCATAAACTTGAACCAGAGGTAATATTTCCTGAAAAAGCTAAACTATATCATTAAAATGAAAGAAGTTACCTTGAGCAGCCAGTAGGCCAAGGCAAATATTAACCCTTTCTTTTGTGTACATCTAATGGGAATGGCAATATTTTTGGAGTCCAAAAGTGGGTGAATTGGGCTTCAGGTCTCTAATATAAAGTTTATTTATTTTTTTTAATTTAAATATTTTATTTTATATAATTCTTTTTTTTTTTTTAATTTTTTTTTTTTATTTTTTTTTTATTTATAGAGGCATGTTTTATTTATTTGTTTGTTTGTTTGTTTGTTTTGTTTATACATGCACTGGGTACAGTCAGAAGCGCGGGAGGGTGAGAGAATTCACCAGAGCCAGAGTGGGGAGCAGAGCAGGCAGAAGGACCTAAGTACACTGCTGAGGGGAGCAGCGGGCGGCAGGAGAGGTCTGCGCACCATGTGGGACCCTCCTCCGGTGGCAGGGGAGCAGCCGGGGATCGAACCGGCGCCGCAGAGGCCGCGGGCAGCTTCGCAACCCAGCGCTCAACCGCTGCACCACCGGGGAGGCCCTTATATAATTCTTACATCTTTTTTCACCTGTGCACAATGTATGCATATTCATTTTGGTTATATTCCCGATACAATTGCGCCTCCCCCCTAATTTTGACTCTAGTCCTTCCTTTACTCACCCCCTCCTCCACTCCGCCCCCTGTAGTGTGTCTCTGGTTTATAGTTGTTCGCTGATTTTGATGTTTACTTTGCATTGATTAGTCTTTTTCCTGATCTCTTATTTAGGTTTTCTAAATTCCTGCTATGAGTGAGACCATCCGTTATTTTTCTTTTTCTTTGTGACTTATTTTGCTGAGCATGATCCCTTCTAGCTCCATCCATGTTGCTGCAAACTGCATATGTTTATCTTTTTTAATTGCTGAGTAATATTCCATTGTGTATGTGTACCACATCTTCTTGATCCAGTCATCTATTTTTGGGCATTTGGGTTGTTTCCATAGCTTAGCTATTGTAAATAGTGCTGCTATAAACATAGGGTGCAGGTGTTCTTTGGAATTGATGTTTCTGTGTCCTTTGGGTAAATACCTAGGAGTGGAATTGCTGGATCATATGGAAGCTCTATGTTTAGTAGGTCCAGAAATCTCCACACAGCTCTCCATAGTGGTTGGACCAGTTTGCACTCCCACCAGCAGTGCAGGAGACTTCCTTTTTCTCCACAACCTCACCAACATTTGTTGTTGCTAGTTTTTTTAATATGTGCCATTCTCACTGGTGTGAGATTGTGTCTCATTGTAGTTTTGATTTGCATTTCCCTGATTACAAGTGATGTTGAACATATTTTTCATATGCCTGTTGGCCATTTGCATTTCTTCTTCAGAGAAGTTTCTTTTTAGCTCTTCTGCCCATTTTTTGACTGGATTATTTTTTTTGTTTTTGTTGAGTCTCATCAGCTCTTTGTAGATTTTTGTGATCAGTCCTTTATCATTAGTGTTGGGTGCAAAAATGTTCTCCCAGTTGGTGGGGTTTCTCTTTGTTTTGGTTATTGTCTCTTTTGCTGTGCAGAATCTCTTTAATTTGATGTAGTCCCAGCTGTTTATCTTTGCCTTCACTATCACAGCTTTGGGTGATGTGTCTGTAAAGATGTCTTTAATGTGCATATCATGTAGTGTTTCACCTATATTTTCTTCTATGTATTTTATGGTTTCAGGTCTTATGTCTAGTTCTTTTATCCATTTTGAGTTGTTTTTTGTGCATGGTGTGAGGTAGTGGTCAAGCTTCATTCTTTTGCATGTAGCAACCAAGTTTTCCCAGCACCATTTATTGAACAAACTTTCTTTGTTCCAGTGCATATTCTTTGATTCTTTGTGAAATATTAGTTGACCATAAATCTGTGGGTTTATTTCTTGATGTGCTACTTGATTCCATTGGTCTGTGTGTCTGTTCTTGTTCCAATACCATGCAGTTTTGTTGAATATGGCTTTCTAGTATAGTTTGGAGTCTGGAAGTATGATGACTCCTTTCCCTTTTTTTTTTTTTTTCAAGAGAGTTTTGGCTATTTGGGGTTTTTGGTGATTCCATATAAATTTCATCAATAATTGTTCTATTTCTTTGAAGAATGTCATTGATATTTTTATTGGAATAGCATTGAATCTGTATATTGCTTTTGGTAGGATGGCCATTTTGGTCATGTTAATTCTTCACTATTTGCAGATGATATGGTAATATACATAGAGAACCCCAAAAACTCCACAGAAAAACTAATTGAACTAATCAATGAGTTTATTAAAGAGGCAGGATACAAAATCAACACGCAAAAATTAGTAGCCTTCCTATACACAAACAATAAATCTGAAGAAGAAGAAAAAAAAATCCCTTTTATTATCAAAACAAAAAAAAATCAAATACTTTGTAATAAATCTAACAAGAGGTAAAGGACCTATACAAAGAAAACTATAAAGCACTGTTAAAAGAAATAGAAGAAGACACAAATAAATTGAAAGACATCCCCACTCATGGATCTAAAATAGAGTTTATATAACACCTACTCTCAATCTTGCCCATCAGGCTTTGTATGAGAATTTAAAAAGTTGTATTGAAAGGTTCAGTATAATGCTCAAAGACTATGGCTTATGAAAAACTGAAACTCTTATATCTCCTTCCATATGTTAGCTGGCCTGTCTCTTCAGGATTCATTCTGACAAAAGACCTAATTTTCTATCAGCAATATACATTTGAAGACATGATTCTGTTGATTCAGCAGATTATGTAGCAGATAAAGACTTAAAGGAAATGAAGATAATGGAGTCTATGCTAATTCTTAGGTTTCAAAAGATATTCACACTGCCACAAAGTTCAAGACCTAATTGATACCAGGTCTTGTAAGACCATCTCTTGCACATTTGACTAACCCCCTTTCAAGCTAGGCATGGCTGTGTGCCCATGTACTGGGATTATTTCCACACATATCTATTTTCATCATTTGAGTATGAACACTTATAATTTATAATGAAAGCCAAAGCATAGACACTAATGCTAAAGAGAATTTTGCAAATTATATCCTGACAAATAATAAATTTAATAAAGCATCATGAGACCCAAGTTTCTAACCATAAGGAAAAGAGAATAGATCATTTTCTAATATAGTTTTACTGGAGATAAGTGAATAAAGGTTTTTTTTTATTGCATTTGTGTCATCAGCACTCCAAATCTCAGTGGGACTTTTGATATACACATACATTCCAGAACTGAATTATCACATTTATAATGACAATATCCTATCTGATGTTCTCACTTAGAAGCATGATAAATAATCACAATTCATATAACTCAATAACAGAAGTGTTAATATATTGATTTCAAAAGAGGAACTGATGTACCAGTATATAGCTCTCATTCAGTCCAATAGCCGATTTTCTAATATGTTTTAATACAAAACCCAAGTTTAAATATGCTTATGGAACTCCAGTCAGATGTTCATTCTACCTAGAAAAACATAGAAAAACAACAAAACAGGACCTCCCTTGGTGGCACAGGTGGTTGAACACAGCACTGTGAGGCTGACCGCTGCCTCTGCAGCAGCACAGGTTCGATCCCGGCCGGTCAGGGAGCTACCCATATGGCAAGGCAGACCTCTCCTGTCTTGCCTGCTGCATCCCTCAGCAGTGTGTTTCGGTCAGTCTACCTGTTCTGCTTCCCACTCTGTCTCTGGTGAATGCTCTCACCCTCCCTCACATCTGGCCTGTACGCCAATTCTTGTATGCATGAATAAATAAATCTTTAAAAAAAAAAAGAAAAACAACAAAATAAAATGTTTAGGAGATGAAGATGCCACACCCAACAACTCGATTTTTGGCATAAGCTTGACATGGGAAATCATGGCTATTAATTTTCCCATTCATTCCATTTTTGGGTCATAAAATAACATAATCATCTGTATTAATTATAGTCATATGGTCTTTTTAAAAAAGATTCAGTTGTAT
Source organism: Talpa occidentalis (assembly GCF_014898055.3). Taxonomy (NCBI): domain Eukaryota; kingdom Metazoa; phylum Chordata; class Mammalia; order Eulipotyphla; family Talpidae; genus Talpa; species Talpa occidentalis. Next base: position 9,394,622 of record NW_023603184.1, on the reverse strand, counting down.
CTATCTATGCAAACAAGATCTGTTGTGTAGGCCAGAGGTGCGCTGGGGTGAAAGGATTCATCTGAGACAGAACAGGGAGCAGAACAGGTGGATCTACTGAAATATATCACTGAGGGGAGCTGCAGGCAAGACAGGAGAGGTCTGCTGTGCCATGTGGGTTAGCTCCATGGCCGGGGATTGAAGTCATGCTGCAGTGGCTGGTGATAGCTTGATAGTGCTGAGACTTTAACTCCTGTGCCACCAGGTGGGCCATAAATTCATATTGTCTTAACTCAAATTCACACTATTAATCACTGACTTTGTTACCTTGAGAGGTAGCTCCTCTATGAGTTGTTTCCTCACCTGTAAAAGGATATAATAATGCAATTTTTCCTAAAGTGTTTTTGTTACTATTAAATTATATGACTTATGGATAGCAAAAAAAAAAAACACTGATTTTAACATACAATGAACACTAAATTAATGATCAGTATTAATATTCACTTAACCAGTAAACATTCCGGAATACCTACTAAGCATTATATGTTCTGTTGGGTAACATACTAAGGAAATAGCAGTGCTCTGAGCTCGATTAATAGTACATGTGTTGGGCCTCCCTGGTGGTGCAGGGGTTAAAGATAGTGCTATCAAGCTATCTCCAGCCACTGTAGCATGAGGTTGACTCCAGGGAGCTAACCCACAAGGCACAGCAGACCTCTCCTGCCTCGCCCACTGCTCCCCTCAGCAGTGTATTTTAATAGATCTGCCTGTTCTGCTCCCCACTCTATCTCTGGTGAATCCTCCAACCCCTTCCCCCACCGCACCTCTGGCTTACACCTCAGTTTTTGTATACATAAATAAATCTTTAAAAAAATAGAGTATGTGGTGACTATGTCGCCATCTTGTTTCCCATAGCCCAATCTCATGCCCCAAACATAGAGCAGCTTACTGTGACCACTAAGGGGAAGAATCTATATTTCAGTCATATATGTAGATATGGCTGAAGGACATGGTACAACCTCTGTGTCAGTGACTCATCCACAGCTCGGCAGTAAGTGTATCACACAGCCTCAATCTTAGTAGCTGTACCGACCACTGAGAGGAGGCTTACATCCAAGTGACTGGATACTCAAAAGTCACAAAAAACTATCAAATTATTTAGTAAAAGCATGTTACCATTTTAATGACCCTAGAGATTATTTTCTGAACTTAGAATTCTCAGATGCCTTGGAGTTTTGTATTAGAATGAAGCAGGGAGAAAGGTAGTCCTTGGTAGCCTTATCACTGAAGGCCAATCCCCATGTCTTCCTATCCCTGTTAAGTCTGACTTTGCAGACCCTAATGGGCTGACATGTTGACACTAAAGGCTACACACACAGACTCCTACCTTATATCCCATGCAAAGCCATCTTTGGGCTAACAAGTACATAATGCAGTGGCTATGCCCATTCTCAGAAGGACACATCAAGAGAGGAAACCAAAACAAATCTCAATAAAAAATTGGGTAGGGAATTCCAGGCCTTCACTAAACATTAGCCATGTTCTTGAAGCTGGTTAGGGACTATAGGGGGGCACACCCCTTAAAGTCCATAAGGGCCATGTCTGAGAAAAGAGAGTTAGCTGGAAAATCCTTCAAGGGTGGAGCTATGGGCAGGGATTTCACTTTCTTGAGTCTAAATACAGGAGAGTTGTAAGAATTGGGGTTTTGGAGCCATACACCTGGGTTATGATTCTGCTCTGGCATTTAACAATTAAGTAATCTTAGGCAACTTAATCTGTGTTTAGGTTTCCTTGTAAAATCAGAATAATGATCACCAAAGGATTAAGTGCAGAATTACTACACAGAAAGATGTTTGCACACAACATATGTAGTCCATAAATATTAGTTTTTGGTTATTATTGAAATAGTAGATGTAGATTGCATCAGTTATAGTAGTAAAAACACTAAAATTATTTAGAAAAGCATATCTTCAAAAATAAAAAAAAAAACATACATAGCTTATATTATGTCTCATTTACTTTGCAATGAGAATCAGTGAATAATTATTTACTTAAATATGTCTTTGATTTGGGTAAGTAATTATTGTTTGAATTTCTAATGCTGACCACATAATAGATTGAACTAATATAGCCACACCACATACTACAAAATATATATGTTGGATATAAATCTAAGAAAGGCAGCAATGAGAATAACAAATGCATAGCTCTGAAGAGAAAAAGATGAAGGAGGAGCATCTAGATGTGAGAAATCAATCAGGGAATTCAGCCAATGTGCTAAATAAAAAGTTAAATATCGTAATAGGGACAGGCAAGAAGCTACAGTTTCTATAATGCCTAAAAGTATATAACTAATAGGTAGAATGTTTAAAATTTGAATACACCTAATAACAATAACATGGCTCTCAATATATAAAGCTAAGGATGACAGAACTAAATGGAGAAATATCCAATCCTAGAAGGTTTTAACTCACTTCACTTACAGAAAGACATCATTGATTGCAGAAATTAAGAAAAATGGGGAGACAAATAAGAGGGCCATAAAGATTTTCAGCCAAGTACAAACTAGTTCTAATTCTCTGGAGATTTTGTATGATCAAAACATCAAGCTTATAAAAGATTTCAACCCAATGAATAAATTCAATGAGTTAAAATGTTATGTATGTGTGTGTTTAACTCAACTACATTATTCATGTAAAAACAGGGAATTATACTTGATATAATAAAATATTTGGAACTGAATTACAGTGAATACAGTATATTTTTAATCCTTAAGGTTTTCAGTGACAGGACTATCACAGCAATTTAATCTTTAAATACACGTATTATAAAGGATGAAACGTTAGTGGGTTTTACATTTGACTAAAGGAGTTAGATTTTTAAAAGCAGAATGTGTAGACAAATGTGGAGACTAGTTTAGGATGAATGCAGACCTTAAAGAAAACAGGGACAATAGCAAAAAAAAATATCACAGACATTGTTGCAAAAATAAAGCTGGTGCAATGAAAAGACAATAATAAAAAGGAAATATTTGATATACTGAGACCAGTGTTGACAATAATAGTTGGATGGAAAGCAGGCTATAATTAGAAATAAAATTGATATTTAAAACTTGAACAATACAATCAACATAACGTAAAGTAAGTAACTCATAGTAAACTTACATAACAGAAAACTACCAATTCAACAATCAAAAAATGAACTAACTCATCAAACACTGTGCAAAATTTCACAACATTGAGATAAAAAGGCAAGTTGAGGGGCCTCTCTGGTGGCACAGAGGTTAAGATGCAATCTATGAACTTTCCGCAGCCACTGCAGCACAAGTTCGATCCCCAGCCACCCATGGAGCTACCTACATGGGGCAGCAGACCTCTCCTGACACACCCACTGCTCCCCTCAGCAGTGTACTTCAGTCAGTCTGCCTGTTCTGTTCCCCACTCTGTCTCTGGTGAATTCTCTCACTCCCCACAACTCTGGCCTGTGCCCCAGCTCTTGTATGCGAAAATAAATAAAGCTTTAAAAAATAAAAAAAATAAAAAGGCAAGTTGAAAATACAGATCTATAAAATGTATGCAAGTGAAAGGCACATAAAATAATAGTGCACCTCTTTAAAGAAACAAATGTAAAATATAAATGTAAAATATAAAAATATAAAATATATTTAAAATATAAAATGAAAATATAAAAACCTGCTGTTGAGGATACACGGATGCTGCAGTATTATTTATCTCTTATCTAGTTATCTTTATCTAGTAAGAATTACACATTTTGACTGGGATAATAAGGGATCAACTGTAACTTCAAAATTATATATTTTTCAAAAAAAAGAACATAAAACAAATCTGATAATATACTGCATTTGTATATCTTAGTGGTTGTCATATCTCAAAAATAGTGTTTTAGAGGGAGGCTTTGAGCAACATGGCGGCGAGGAGACGCTGCGAGTAAGATCTCCCATTAAAAAAAGTTAATAGGGAGGAAAAGCGGCAGGTCCCAGTGAGAACTGGGACACGGAAGATAAACGGGTGACGCCAGCGAACTGCCCGAAGAAGAAAGTGGCAATAAAAGAGGACGAGAAGGGAGGGAAGCGCAGAAACCTGCTCCCCTCCCCCGCCCACAGAGACGGCACTCTCCGACCGGCAGAGAGGAGGAAACAACAAACCAAAACGGCCAACAAGAAAAACGGACACAGCAAGCGGGACTGTGAGTGGAAAGGAACTATTGCAGCCACCACACCCCGTGAACGGGAGCTGAGGAGAACCCTGCAGGATCCGCCTCGGAGGTGAGCTCCAGGCGCCATTAAAGAGAGCCCCGCCCCCCAGGAGGAGACCAGCACCAGCACATAGCCCCAGCCGGCCACCCGGTAAGCTTGCGCGGAAAGTGGCGCTGATCCAGACCGGATCGCAGCTGCCCAGGTCCCCGCGCCTGCGACCTAGGCTTGCGGGGAGACGGCGGAGGCCCTCCCTGAGTGAGCAGGAACAAGGCGCCCAGGCAGGGGAGCGGGATTCAAAAGGCGCCATTCCCGCGCCACTGATCTGGGCTACAGCCCACGTCCTGGAACTGAGGGCTTTGGAACGGAGACCCGGGGCACGAAATTAGGGGCGTGGGTTCCCCACGACGGTGGGGCACAAGGCAGACACAGCACCCCAAGCCGTTGAGGTGTACCCTACCATCCCCGCTCTGCTCCCTGTCCCACGGGGTGGAAAATCAGCTCCCCAAGGGCTCTAGGAGAGATCTCTGGCGCCACCTAGCGACTTGACCCCAGCACAGGCTACTGAAGGAGCTAGTGGCCAGCTGGGGAGTTAGCCCACACCTGGCTCCTTCCGAACAAGTAGTCTGAGCCCACAGGGAGAGCGAGCACCCACAGCTGGGGCAGACCAGGCGCGAAGAAGAGTGTGCCTGAGACCAGACACTCAGGGAGTGTGTCCCACATCACCATTTTAGAACAGGGACATTTCTTCAGTAAAGACTACCTGCAGAAGGCTTCCTCAGGAGCCAGAGGTGAGCGGGGGAAGTTCGCCCACGCCAGACCCCCTCTGGCCTGCAGTCCAAGCCCAGAGGGGAGCAGGAACCCACCGCCGGGGCAGACCAGGCGCACAGGGGAGTGTGTCCCCACATCGGCATTTTAGAACAGGGACCTTTCTCCATTAAAGGCTGCTTGAAACTGACAGATGACTCCTGGAAGAACCAGAGGGGAACAGAGAAGCCCACCCAAGATGCCGGCCAGTCCCAACAACACAGTGTCCCAACGCATACGGCAAATTAGAAAACAGACAGTAGGGAGGAGAAGAACCACACGCAACCTAGCAACTCTCCAGAGAAAAAGCACACCACAAAAAGAAAGCCAGCCCCCAGATTGCAAAGACAATAACTTGGAAGAATTTCTGAGCCTTCCAGAAAGAGAATTTAAAATTGCCGTGATTAAAAAACTGACAGAAGTCATAAAGGAAAACAATGATAAGGGAAAAATAATCAACGATCAGAAGAATGCAATTGAGTCCCTAGAGAGGGAAAACAATGGTCAGAAGAAAGAAATTGAGTCCCTAAAGAGGGAAGTAAAAGAAATGCAGGAGATCAAAGAATTAATGGAAGAACTAAAGAATTCTGGGAAAAGCAATGAAAGCAGAATAGATGAAATGGAAGAACGAATAAGTAATCTTGAAGACACAGAAATAAAAAGAACCAAAACAGAAAAGGAAAGAGAAGTACGAAGGAAAAAGAACGAAGAAAGACTTCGGGAACTATCTGACTCCATGAGGAAAGGAAATATAAGAGTTATAGGAATACCAGAAGGAGAGGAGAGAGATGTAGGAACAGAGAAAATATTCAAAGAGATAATTGAAGAGAACTTCCCAAATGTGAAGAAGGAGCTGAAAATTGATATACAAGAAGCAAGAAGAACACCAAACTTCCACGATGAAAGGAAAAATACAGCAAGACACATAATAGTAAAGCTCCCAAGAATCCAGGACAAGGAAAAAATAATGAAGCTGGCAAGAGGGAAGAAACAGATAACATTCAAAGGAAAACCAATCAGGCTGACATCAGACTTCTCCGAAGAAACACTACGGGCAAGGAGAGAGTGGAGGGACATAGTCAACAGACTCCAAGAAAACAGATGCCAACCAAGAATACTCTATCCCGCAAAGCTCTCCTTCCTCTTTGAAGAAAGAATATGGACCTTCCCAGACAAACAGAAACTCCGGAATTTCATTGCAACTAAACCCCCACTCCAAAAAATACTACAAGGAGTCCTAAAGCCAGAACCTCAGAGGGACGAATAACAATGAAAGAAGGCCAAAAAAAAAAAAAAAGTTATTAAAAGAATAAATAAATAAAATCAAAGGAAAGACAAACACAATGGCAAATACAGATGTTAACATATCAATATTAACTCTAAATGTAAATGGACTAAACTCTTCAATAAAAAGACACAGAGTGGCAGCCTGGATTAAGAAACAAAACCCAACCTTTTGCTGTCTCCAGGAAACACATTTAGCTACAAAAGATAAAAATAGGCTCAAAGTTAAAGGATGGAAAACAATCCTACAAGCAAATGGACCAAAAAAGAAAGCAGGAACAGCTATACTTATATCAGATAAAACAGATTTCAAACTCCAAAAGATAAAAAGAGACCCCAATGGTCACTACATTATGATCAAGGGGACAATACTTCAAGAAGAAATAACACTCATTAACATATACTCACCAAACGAAGGAGCACCAAAATATATCAGACAACTGTTGTCCTCTCTGAAAACAGACATCAGAGAAAACACATACGTAGTGGGAGACTTCAACACACCACTATCAACAATGGATAGATCAACAAGACAAAAAATAAGTAAAGAAACCAAAGCTCTAAATAAGGACCTAGAGCAATTAGGCTTAACAGACATCTATAGAACACTAAACCCCAAAAAAACGGAGTACACATTTTTCTCAAGCGCACACGGATCATTCTCCAGGATCGATCACATACTGGGGCACAAGACAAACATCAACAGATACACCAAGATTGAAATCATATCAACCATCTTTTCTGACCATGAAGGCATCAAACTAGAAATAAACCATAAAAAGAAGGCAAGGAACTTTCCTACCTCATGGAGATTAAAAACCACACTACTGGAAGACCATTGGACTAATGAGGAGATCAAAGAAGAAATTAAAAAATTTTTTGAATTGAACGACAAGGAGGACACTAATATCCTAAATGTATGGGATGCAGCAAAAGCAGTAATAAGAGGAAAATATATAGCAATAGAAGCTCACATCAAGAAACAAGAAAGAACACAAAGAAACAACCTCATCTCGAAGCTCAAAGATCTAGAAAAAGAACAACAAAAAACCCCAAAACCAGTAGAAGAAAAGAAATAATAAAAACCAAAGCAGAAATAAATAAAATCGAAACTAAAAAAACAATCCAAAAGATCAATGAAACCAAGAGCTGGTTTTTTGAAAAAATCAATAAAATAGACAAACCCCTAGCCAGGCTCACAAAGGAAAAAGGGAGAAAGCACAAATAAACAGGATCATCAATGAAAGAGGAGAAATCACAACGGACACAGCAGAAATCAAAAGAATAATCAGTAACTACTATGAACAGTTATATGGAAACAAGTTTAACAATCTAGAGGAGATGGACAAATTCCTACAACTCTACAATCACCCAAAGCTAGATAAAGAAGAAATAGAACACCTAAACAGACCAATTACAATTAGCGAAATTGAAATGGTAATCAAAAACCTCCCCAAAAACAAAAGCCCAGGACCTGATGGATTTACAAATGAATTCTACCAAACATTCAGAGACGAATTAGTGCCTATCCTTCACAAACTCTTCCAAAAAATTGAGAAGGAAGGGACAATACCAAACACGTTTTATGAAGCCAACATTACACTAATACCAAAACCGAACAAGGACAACACAAAAAAGGAAAACTACAGGCCAATCTCCCTAATGAACACTGATGCAAAAATCCTCAATAAAATTTTAGCTATCAGAATCCAACAATGTATCCATAAGATAATTCACCACGACCAAGTTGGATTCATTCCAGGGGCACAAGGATGGTTTAACATCCGAAAATCAATCAACGTTATCCAACACATCAACAAAAAGAAATATAAAAACCATATGATAATATCAATAGATGCTGAGAAAGCTTTCGACAAAGTGCAACACCCATTCATGATAAAAGCCCTTGAAATTCTGGGGATACAAGGAACATACCTCAACATCATAAAGGCCATCTATGACAAGCCAACAGCCAGTATCATTCTCAATGGTGAAAAGCTGAAAGCAATTCCATTAAGATCTGGAACAAGACAAGGATGTCCACTCTCACCATTGCTTTTCAATATAATACTGGAAGTCCTAGCCAGGGCAATAAGACAAGAGAAAGACATCCAAGGAATCCAAATAGGAAAAGAAGAAGTCAAACTATCACTATTTGCAGACGATATGATATTATACATAGAGAACCCCAAAAACTCCACAGAAAAGCTAATTCAACTCATCAATCAGTTCAGTAAAGTGGCAGGATACAAAATCAACACGCAAAAGTCAGTAGCCTTCCTATACACAAACAATAAATCTGAAGAAGAAGAAATCAAAAAGAACATCCCTTTTGTTATTGAAACAAAAAAATCAAATATTTGGGAATAAATCTAACAAAAGAGGTAAAGGACCTATACAAAGAAAACTATAAAACACTGTTAAAAGAAATAGAAGAAGACACAAAGAAATGGAGAGACATCCCCTGCTCATGGATTGGAAGAATAAACATTATTAAAATGGCCATCCTACCAAAAGCAATATACAGATTCAATGCTATTCCAATCAAAATTTCAATGTCATTCTTCAAAGAAATAGAACAATTATTGATGAAATTCATATGGAATCACCAAAAACCCCGAATAGCCAAAGCTCTCCTGAAAAAAAAAAGAAGGGAATGGAGGCATCAGACTCCCAGACTTCAAACTATACTACAAAGCCATAATCATCAAAACTGCATGGTATTGGAACAAGAACAGACATACAGACCAATGGAATCAAATAGAAAATCCAGAAATAAACCCACAGATTTATGGTCAACTAATCTTTGACAAAGGAGCAAAGAATATGCATTGGAGCAAAGAAAGTTTGTTCAATAAATGGTGCTGGGAAAACTGGGTCGCTACATGCAAAAGAATGAAGCTTGACCACCACCTCACACCATACACAAAAATCAACTCAAAATGGATTAAAGAACTAGACATAAGACCTGAAACCATAAAATATATAGAAGGAAATATAGGCGAAACACTACGTGATATGCACATCAAAGACATCTTTACAGACACATCACCCAAAGCAGTGATAGTGAAGGCAAAGATAAACAGCTGGGACTACATCAAATTAAAGAGCTTTTGCACAGCAAAAGAGACAATAACAAAAACAAAGAGAAACCCCACCAACTGGGAGAACATTTTTGCACCCAACACTAATGATAAAGGACTGATCACAAAAATCTGCAAAGAGCTGATGAGACTCAACAACAACAAAGAAAATAATCCAGTCAAAAAATGGGCAGAAGAGCTTAAAAGAAACATCTCTGAAGAGGAAATGCAAATGGCCAACAGGCATATGAAAAAATGTTCAACATCACTTGTCATCAGGGAAATGCAAATCAAAACTACCATGAGATACCATCTTACACCAGTGAGAATGGCACATATTAAAAAAACTAGCAACAACAAATGTTGGCGAGGGTGTGGAGAAAAAGGAACTCTTCTGCACTGTTGGTGGGAGTGCAAAATGGTCCAACCACTGTGGAAAGCTGTATGGAGATTTCTGGACCTACTAAACATAGAGCTTCCATATGATCCAGCAATTCCACTCCTAGGTATTTACCCAAAGGACACAGAAACATCAATTCCAAAGAACACCTGCACCCCTATGTTTATAGCAGCACTGTTTACAATAGCTAAGCTTTGGAAACAACCCAAATGCCCAAAAATAGATGACTGGATCAAGAAGATGTGGTACATATATACCATGGAATATTACTCAGCATTCAAAAAAGATAAACACATGCAATTTGCAGCAACATGGATGGCGCTGGAAGGGATCATGCTCAGCGAAATAAGCCAAAAAGAAAAAGAAAAATACCGGATGGTCTCACTCATAGCAGGAATCTAGAAAACTTAAATAAGGGACCAGGAAAATGAATAACTATAAGAAAGTGAAAAAAAATCAACAAAAAACTATGAACCAGAGACACTTTTAGGGGGCGGGGGTGGGAGGGGAGGGATTGGGGTCAGAATGGGGGGGCTGCAATTGTATGGGGAATATAACAATAAAATTTATTAAAAAAAAAATAGTGTTTTAAAAAAATTACGTGAACTTAGTCATTTTTTGTAGAAAAAAAGAGAATTATAAAATAATTATAATCATAGTATCTGTATATAAATACACTGGTAATGCAAAAGAAAAGGCGATATCTCCCCAAGCACATTTTACATATGTCCATAGTTGTTATTGATGTGACAAGATGGAATAACTTTAAAATAGACAGAAAAAAAGATACGGGAAAGATCTTCCCAACTGCAAAATTATTAGACTTTAGAGATTCACAAACAGATGGCAACTGACTATATTTCAGTCTTGTAAACACTATCTTAGCCAGAGGTCGGTTAAAATAACCAACTTCTTCCTGAGGTACTTCCACATATTTGCAGAAAGCTAACTCCAGCAACTGTTAAGTAGGTATAGAAATATTAAGGATAGGAAACGCCTTCAACTCACATTGCCACCCGTGGTTTTGCTAAATACTTGACTTTCCTTTGCTAAATACTTGACTTACCACCATTCACAAATGCAGACTATTCATAATATATCTGCACTTACCCCCAAATCAGACTTTAGCAGAAATTAGTATTTTCCAAACAACTGACATATGTTAGGGCCAGAGGCTCTGTGTTCATTAACTATTTAGTACTTTTACACAAATACTGTATTTACATGTAAGAAGAAGTGAGCAAACCATAAATAAATGTTTTCACATTCTATGCAGAGCTCAATTAGAATGCAGAACACAGTATACCAGTACTCATCCTGAATGCTGGACTTTTGAAAAAAGATTTTGCCTCTACTTTTGTTTTCTATTGAAAGCTTACACAGGCTAATAGGAAAATCCGTTTCATCAATTAGTTACATAAATTCAACTGATCAGTTGAGCTCCTTGAAACTTAGTTCTCTGTGAAGGACAAATACTGGGGTGACCCTGCACTGAATCAATTCTGTCAATCCACCTCCCTGGAGTGTGGACAGAGTCTGAGGCTTGTTTCTAGCTAATAGATGATGACAAAGGTGAAGGGACAGTGACTCTGTAATTCTGTTGCATTACACAAGACTGAATCTTAGCAGATGGTAGATGGGTTTGAAGGCATAAGCTGCCATATTGTATGATGGTCTGCAAGGGGGTGTTTGAGAAAGTACATGGGAGTGTGACAGTTTCATCTCATCAGAATTGTGGTGTCCTCTAGGGGTAGAATGCCATCCTGACAGCCAGTAAAACTGGGGATCTCAGTCTTACAATCACAGGAATTCTGCCAACAACTACATGAACTTAAGGGTGAAGAGCACTCTGAGCTTCAGAAAGGGATAAAATCTTACTGACACTTGATTGATATTGAGCAGAAAAAGCAGGCAATCTGTGTCTGAACTTCAGATCCATGAGTCTGTGAGATAAATATATGGTGTTATGTACCTAAATCTGGGTAATTGGTTACCAATAAACAATTGAAATAGTTCCTTTTCTGTGAAGAGGCTGGATTATTCGGTGGTTCTCAATCATCAGTGTGCATTACAATTACCCAAGAACTCCTTTTTTTTAAGATAAATACACAGATCTGGGCCCCCAAAGCAAATTAACTGATCTACAGTTCAAGAAATGAGGCTGAGACATACTAATTTTTAAGATTCCCAGGTAATTTTGATGACAATGATCTGATCGTGAAGATCCTTTCTAGTTAAATATGCTTATATATGTCAATTGGCATTCAAAGGTTGCTGCACTTCTGCTCGTTTCTTTGCATAGTAAATCACACATGATATTTGCAGTGGTTTCAGACAGCAATTTTCAAAACATGGAAATAGTTGTGCTTGATAAAAGTATCTATTTCTGGCAATCTTCCAGATCAATATGTGTCTCAAGCAAGTACTGGTCATTTGCTTTGCCTCCTAAAAAGGCTGCGGGGTGGGAGAGGTGAGAACACATACACAAGCTCAGATACAACCACAATTTTAATGACTTTCACAGAAATGGTGACAAAAGAAGTGTGGGGTAGAGGAGGAATCTGGAATAGGTGGAACATTCTGGGTTGCCCACTTTTCAAATTGTGTCAAGACACTTTCTTGGTGGATTTCCTTTAAGCTGATTTAATATACTTCTAAATACTATATATGATTGAATGAATGAGTGAGTGAGTGAGCCCTTTCACATAATCACCATTTCCATGCATAATTCATAAAATCTGTTATTCATGCACTGGACTTGAAAGCATTTTTAGGACTTCCGAAAGATAGCCTGTCAGAAACACACATGACATTGTCCACTTGTAGCACACCAATAAACTTTGGAAGAAGGGAAGCAAATATTTTGCAGTCTCATCTTCAATGAGTTTGAGGACACTCATTCCCTGCTTTTAGATTTCAAGCCCATGGATCTGGGTTTGAGAAGGCTTAGATAGCTGGTGCTGCCGATGGAAATCCTGGTGGGTGTTGTCTTTTATTCCCCTTTCCCCTCAAATTCCAACACTAAATAACTCCTTACCCCCCGAATCTTGCTATAGCTCTGTTCTGTGGTAGCTGCTTTTGGAGCAAACACTGACCTTTAATCAGCACTCATGTGCTTTCCAATAAACAAGAAGACTTTTTATTGTATTTCAATCAGTCTTGGTGTTATTTGCAATAACTACTAATGGCTTCAGATCAGGGTCTCACATTTCAAATTCTGATTGGGCTGAGCCACTTGACTCTTTGATGAGGGCATATTATCTGTCATGTGTGCTCCTTTTCTGCTTTATAAATATTTATGTCAACTTCAATCTCTGCTAGTGGCTAATCTCACCATTTTATGATACGGAATCTAACATCTCTCTCCAGGATAATTTAACTTAATTTTAAACCAATGATAGGAACAATAGTTATGATATTTATCCTCCTATATAAAGTCCATGACCTTTACTAACCAACCATACTTTTTTCTCACTACCACCGGATCACTTAATTCCCTCAACAATAGCTTTAATTGTTGCTAAGAATTTTTTCCAGACCCCCCCCCTTTTTTTTTTTTTTTACCACTGACAACAATATTTACTACTTTCTCTGTTCAGGAGCAACTTATTCCCAAGAAAGGAAAAATAGTTACTCCACTACCACCCAAGATTTAGTGTGTATCTAAGGAGTTGAGAATAAAATACTACATTGAGAAGTGAAATCTGGGGTAAACAGTCATCACCTTCACTAGATAAAGACTTTTTTCTTGTATTTCCAGGACCCCTAACAAGTCCTGTAATCAAAAGCATTCTGCAAACAACTACATAGATGAGAATTTGTGATAAAATAATTCAAATTTGCTCTCATGGGGATTGCATGTAAGTGATCCAACTAGCATGTAGTAAATCTGTGAAACTAGAATGTAGATTTTTCTACTTAACATGTCCTTGTACAAGTGTTGACCATCGGGGGTAGGGGTGTGTTCCAGAAGAGGACCACATTTACCTCTAACCAACTTTGAGCATCATTATCAAGTGGCTGTGTTGATAGTACTTTTGACTGAAGTAGGGACTTTCTAGGAATTTTGATCACTTTTTCCCATTCCCTGAAGCATATCTGTCCTGCTTTTGAAAACAAAAATAAACAATATGTATGTCACAAAAACATTAGCTTCTAAATTGCAGAATATGCTGAAAGATGAATACATACCAATGATCTATTAGTCAATGTGGTCACCTCTAAGACCCTCATTTTATGTATCTACACATCTGAAAATTAAATCAGCCCCGTAACGAGAACCCATTTTTATAAGCACTAATTTTGAATAGAATGTGCATGGATCAAATTTAGAAAAGATTTTGTATGTTCATACCTCAATCTCCACTGCTACCCATTTCTCTGTCTTTATCCACAGTGAGATAGACAGTCATCTACTATTGTTATGGAATATACCTAACACACTACCAGTCTCATCCACTTCTTTTCCCTCTGATTTAAAGAGTTTCAAAGTAAAGATCTTCATTTATACCCTAACTTTTGTAAACCACGATGTTCTCCATGAACTTGTTGCTAAAAGTACTTGGAAAGATAAGGATGATGGTAATTATGAGATCATTTTATTTCACCAGAACTCTAAATGGTAGGTATTACCATCTCCAACCCATAGATGAGAAAATGGAGTCTCAATAATGCCAAGTCACATACCCAAATATGCACAGCCCTGGCAGAACCAGGATTTAAATTCAAGTATGTAAAATCAGAACCTGTGCCATAAGTAAGATTTTCGCTAAGAATTTGCATCAAGGGACCTCCCTGGTGGTGCAGGGGTTAAACACAGCACAATCAAGCTATCACCAGTCACTGCAGCACAAATTCCCTACTAGGCCGGCCTGGGAGCAACCCACATGGCGCAGCAGACCTCTTCTGTCTCGCCCACTGCTCCCCTCAGCAGTGTATTTCACTCAGTCTACCTGTTCTGCTCCCCACTCTGTCTCTGGTGAATCCTCTCACCCTCCACACCTCTGGCCTGTACCCCAGTTCTTGTATGCATAAATAAATAAATCTTTAAAAAAAAATAAGATAGCGAATAAGTCAGACACAGCCTTCCTTTCTTCCTTTCTTCCTTTCTTCCTTTCTTTCTTTCTTTCGTTTTGTTTTGGAGGGCTCACAAAATAATTGCTTTTTTATTTTTATAAACTTTTTGTATTTTCTTACATTATTATTAATTTTTCTACAATATTTTATTTCTCCCCTCAGATGTTGTCCCATAGTTCTCCGACCACCACAGCACCCATGGTCCATCACCACAGTCCCTTGTGCTCTGTTCTTCCTTGCTTTGACCTTTCTCCTTCCCATTGCCATGTATATGCCTCAGACCTATAGTTTGCCTGCAAGTTTACACACAGCCTTTCTTTAAGTTACATATAGACCAGCAACTGGAAAGTACTATAAAATAAATTGTGAAAATGCTGTGCTAGGGGAAGACATCAAAATTAGGGGATCATAGGAAGGGGAACTAACCTAGATTTAGGAAGCCAAAAAGCAATGCTAGATTGAGGATTGAAACATAATTAGGAAGAATATTTAGAAAAATGTGCTTAACTGGTTTCCCAGATAATCTACCATCTCTTTCCTAACTTTTCACCCATGGCCAGGGTTCATCCAATCTTTCAGTCATGAAAGGTCATACAATTTTTAGAGGTCTTCTTAAGAAACAAACAAAATTAATACTACAAAATTAGGTACAAAATCAAGTATTTATTTCAAATGAGAAAAGTAATCATTACAAATTCTGAAACTTTGGAGATGCAGATTCTTTTATTCTGAAATGTTTATAGGCCATTTTCCAGAAAGACCTATGTAAACGTGCTTCCTAATGACTTTCCTTCCCACCCAGGACAGATATGACTCTAAATAACTTAGTGCTCACAGAGTTGTATGAGGTGAGACGTCTGAAAACTTTAATATAAAGTTATATATCTAGTGATCTAAATATAAAATCCCTGCCGTAATTTTTTTATGATCATTGAGTATTTGATGAAAATTCTTTTTTGAAAGATATATTTATGCATACAAGAACTGGGGTACAGGCCAGAGGGGTGAGGGGTGAGAGGATTCACCAGAGACAGAGTGGGAAACAGAATAGGCAGACTGACTGAGAGGAGCAGTGGAAGAGACAGGAGAGATCTGCTGCACCATGTGGAAAGCTCTCTGGCAGGGGATTGAACTCATGTTGCAGAGGCTGCAGATAGCTTCACAGTGCTGTGCTTAACCCTTGTGCCACCAGGGAGGCCCCTTGATCTTATTTTCTTTCTTTTTTTTTAATAATAAATTTTATTTTTATATTCCCCATACAATTTCAACCCCCCATTTTGACCCCAATCCCTCCCCTCCCGCCACCCACCCCACCAAAAGTGTCTCTGGTTCATAGATTTTTGTTGATTTTGATTTTCACTTTCTTATAGTTATTCATTTTCCTGGTCCCTTATTTAAGTTTTCTAGATTCCTGCTATGAGTGAGACCATCCGGTATTTTTCTTTTTCTTTCTGGCTTATTTCGCTGAGCATGATCCCTTCCAGCGCCATCCATGTTGCTGCAAATTGCATGTGTTTATCTTTTTTGAATGCTGAGTAATATTCCATGGTACATATGTACCACATCTTCTTGATCCAGTCATCTATTTTTGGGCATTTGGGCTGTTTCCATAGCTTAGCTATTGTAAATAGTGCTGTTATAAACATAGGGGTGCAGGTGTTGTTTGGAATTGATGTTTCTGTGTCCTTTGGTAAATACCTAGGAGTGGAATTGCTGGATCATATGGAAGCTCTATGTTTAGTAGGTCCAGAAATCTCCACACAGCTCTCCATAGTGGTTGGACCAGTTTGCACTCCCACCAACAGTGCAGAAGAGTTCCTTTTTCTCCACACCCTCGCCAACATTTGTTGTTGCTAGTTTTTTTAAATATGTGCCATTCTCACTGGTGTAAGATGGTATCTCATGGTAGTTTTGATTTGCATTTCCCTGATTACAAGTGATGTTGAACATTTTTCATATGCCTGTTGGCCATTTGCATTTCCTCTTCAAAGAAGTTTCTTTTTAGCTCTTCTGCCCATTTTTTAACTGGATTATTTTCTTTGTTGTTGTTGAGTCTCATCAGCTCTTTGCAGATTTTTGTGATCAGTCCTTTATCATTAGTGTTGGGTGCAAAAATGTTCTCCCAGTTGGTGGGGTTTCTCCTTGTTTTTGTTATTGTCTCTTTTGCTGTGCAGAAGCTCTTTAATTTGATGTAGTCCCAGCTGTTTATCTTTGCCTTCACTATCACTGCTTTGGGTGATGTGTCTGTAAAGATGTCTTTGATGTGCATATCCCGTAGTGTTTTGCCTATATTTCCTTCTATGTATTTTATGGTTTCAGGTTTTATGTCTAGTTCTTTAATCCATTTTGAGTTGGTTTTTGTGTATGGTGTGAGGTAGTAGTCAAGCTTCATTCTTTTGGATGTAGCGACCCAGTTTTCCCAGCACCATTTATTGAACAGACTTTCTTTGCTCCAATGCATATTCTTTGCTCCTTTGTCAAATATTAGTTGACCATAAATCTGTGGGTTTATTTCTGGATTTTCTATTTGATTCCATTGGTCTGTGTGTCTGTTCTTGTTCCAATACCATGCAGTTTTGATGATTATGGCTTTGTAGTGTAGCCTGAAATCTGGGAGTGTGATGCCTCCATTCCCTTCTTTTTTTTTCAGGAGAGCTTTGGCTATTCAGGGTTTTTGATGATTCCATATGAATTTCATAAATAATTGTTCTATTTCTTTGAAGAATAACATTGAAAATTTTATTGGAATGACATTGAATCAGTATATTGCTTTTGGTAGGATGGCCATTTTAATAATGTTTATTCTTCCAATCCATGAGCAGGGGATGTCTTTCCATTTCTTTGTATATTCTTCTATTTCTTTTAACAATGTTTTATAGTTTTCTTTGTAAAGGTCCTTTACCTCTTTTGTTAGATTTATTCCCAAGTATTTGATTTTTTTTTTTGTTTCGATAATAAAGGGGATGTTTTTTTTCATTTCTTCTTCTTCAGGTTTATTGTTAGTGTATAGGAAGGCTTCTGACTTTTGCATGTTGATTTTGTATCCTGCCACTTTGCTGAACTGATTGATGAGTTTAATTAGTTTTTCTATGGAGTTTTTGGGGTTCCCTATGTGATTATCATATCATCTGCAAATAGTGATAGTTTGACTTCTTCTTTTCCTATTTGGATTCCTTGTATGTCTTTCTCTTGTCTTATTGCTCTGGCTAGGACTTCCAGTATTATATTTAAAAGCAGTGGTGAGAGTGGACATCCTTGTCTTGTTCCAGATCTTAATGGAAATGCTTTCAGCTTTTCACCATTGAGAATGATACTGGCTGTTGGCTTGTCATAGATGGCCTTTATGATGTTGAGGTATGTTCCTTGTATCCCAAGAATTTCAAGGGCTTTTATCATGAATGGGTGTTGCACTTTGTCGAAAGCTTTCTCGGCATCTATTGACATTATCATATGGTTTTTATATTTCTTTTTGTTGATGTGTTGGATAACGTTGATTGATTTTCAGATGTTGAACCATCCTTGCGTCCCCGGAATGAATCCTACTTGGTCGTGGTGAATTATCTTATGGATACACTGTTGGATTCTGATAGCTAAAATTTTATTGAGGATTTTTGCATCAGTATTCATTAGGGAGATTGGCCTATAGTTTTCTTTTTTTGTGTTGTCCTTGTTCGGTTTTGGTATTAGTGTAATGTTGGCTTCATAGAATGTGTTAGGTATTATACTTACCTTCTCAATTTTTTGGAAGAGTTTGTGAAGGATAGGTACCAATTCGTCTCTGAATGTTTGGTAGAATTCATTTGTAAATCCATCAGGTCCTGGGCTTTTGTTTTTGGGGAGGTTTTTGATTACCATTTCAATTTCGCTAATTGTAATTGGTCTGTTTAGGTGTTCTATTTCTTCTTTGTCTAGCTTTGGGTGATTGCAGAGTTGTAGGAATTTGTGCATCTCCTCTAGATTGTTGAACTTGTTTCCATATAACTGTTCATAGTAGTTATTAATTATTTTTTTGATTTCTGCTGTGTCTGTTGTGATTTCTCCTCTTTCATTTATTATCCTATTTATTTGTGCTTTCTCCCTTTTTGCCCTTGTGAGCTTGGCTAGGGGTTTATCTATTTTATTTATTTTTTCGAAGAACCAGCTCTTGGTTTCATTGATCTTTTGGATTGTTTTTTAGTTTCGATTTCATTTATTCTGCTTTGGTTTTTATTATTTTTTTCTTCTACTGGTTTTGGGTTTTTTTTTTGTTGTTCTTTTTCTAGATCTATGAGCTTCGAGATTAGGTTGTTTCTTTGAGTTCTTTCTTGTTTCTTGATGTGAGCATCTATTGCTATATATTTTCCTCTTATTACTGCTTTTGCTGCATCCCATACATTTAGGAAATTGGTGTCCTCCTTGTCATTCAATTCAAAGAATTTTTTAATTTCTTCTTTGATCTCCTCATTAGTCCAGTGGACTTCCAGTAGTGTGGGTTTAAGTCTCCATGAGGTAGGAGAGTACCTTGCCTTCTTTTTATGGTTTATTTCTAGTTTGATGCCTTCATGGTCAGAAAAGATGGTTGGTATGATTTCAATCTTGGTGTATCTGTTGATGTTTGTCTTGTGCCCCAGTATGTGATCAATCCTGGAGAATGATCCGTGTGCGCTTGAGAAAATTGTGTACTCCGTTTTTTTTGGGGTTTAGTGTTCTATAGATGTCTGTTAAGCCCAAATGCTCTAGGTCCTTATTTAGAGCTTTAGTTTCTTTACTTATTTTTTGCCTTACTTTACTTATATTTTGATCTATCCATTGTTGATAGTGGTGTGTTGAAGTCTCCCACTACGTATGCGTTTTCTCTGATGTCTGTTTTCAGAGATGCCAATAGTTGTCTGATATAATTTGGTGCTCCTTCGTTTGGTGAATATATGTTAATGAGTGTTATTTCTTCTTGAAGTACTGTCCCCTTGATCATAATGTAATGACCACTGGGGTCTCTTTTTATCTTTTTAAGTTTGAAATCTGTTTTATCTGATATGAGTATAGCTGTTCCTGCCTTCTTTTTTGGTCCATTTGCTTGTAGAATTGTTTTCCATCCTTTAACTTTGAGTCTATTTTTATCTTTTGCAGCTAAATGTGTTTCCTGGAGACAGCAGAAGGTTGGGTTTTGTTTCTTAATCCAGCCTGCAACTCTGTGTCTTTTTATTGAAGAGTTTAGTCCATTTACATTTAGAGTTAGTATTGATATGTTAGCATCTATATTTGCCATTGTGTTTGTCTTTCCTTTGATTTTATTTATTTATTCTTTTAATAACTTTCTTTGGCCTTCTTTTGTTGTTATTCGTCCCTCTGAGGTTCTGGCTTTAGGACTCCTTGTAGTATTTTTTGGAGTGGGGGTTTAGTCGTAATAAAATTCCAGAGTTTCTGTTTGTCTGGGAAGGTCCTTATTCTTTCTTCATAGAGGAAGGAGAGCTTTGCGGGATAAAGTGTTCTTGGTTGGCATCTGTTTTCTTGGAGTCTGTTGACTATGTCCCTCCACTCTCTCCTTGCCCGTAGTGTTTCTTTGGAGAAGTCTGATGTCAGTCTGATTGGTTTCCCTTTGTATGTTATCTGTTTCTTCCCTCTTGTCAGTTTCATTATTTTTTCCTTGTCTTGGATTCTTGGGAGCTTTACTATTATGTGTCTTGCTGTATTTTTCCTTTCGTCATGGAAGTTTGGTGTTCTTCTTGCTTCTTGTATATCAATTTTCAGCTCCTTCTTCGCGTTTGGGAAGTTCTCTTCAATTATATCCTTGAATATTTTCTCTGTTCCTACATCTCTCTCCTCTCCTTCTGGAATTCCTATAACTCTTATGTTTCCTTTCCTCATGGAGTCAGATAGTTCCCGAAGTCTTTCTTCAGTCTTTTTCCTTCGTACTTCTCCTTCCTTTTCTGTTTTAGTTCTTTTTATTTCTGTGTCTTCAAGAGTACTTATTTGTTCTTCCATTTCATCTATTCTGCTTTCATTGCTTTTCCCAGAGTTCTTTAGCGTCTCCATTAATTCTTTGATCTCCTGCATTTCTTTTACTTCCCTCTTTAGGATTCAATTTCATTCTTCTGGTCATTAATTATTTTCCCCTTATCATTGTTTTCCTTTATGACTTCTGTCAGTTTTTTAATCATAGCAATTTTAAATTCTCTATCTGGAAGGCTCAGAAGTTCTTCCAAGTTACTGTCGTTGCAATCTGGTAGATGGTTTTCTTTTTGCGGTGTGCTTTTTTGCTGAGGAGTTGCTGGGTTGCATGTGGTTTTTCTACTCCCTACTGCCTGTTTTCTAATTTGCCGTATTCCTTGTGACACTGTGTTGCTGGTACTGGCCGGCATCTTGGGCGACCTTCCCAGCTCACCTATGGCTCCTCTGGGGAACTTCTGCTGGGTTCACACAGTCTCCACCAAAGAAGGGCCCCTGCTGCAAATGCTGGTGCCGGGCATGCTCCCCTGCACGCCCGGTCTGCCCCAGCGGTGGGTGCCGCTCCCCTCTGGGCTGGAACTGCAGGCTAGAAGGCGCCCAGCATGGGCAAGCCTCCCAGCTTACCTCTGGCTCCTCGGTGAGCCTTCTACTTGTTTCACACAGTCTCCAGCAAGAAAGGTCCCTGCTGCAAAATGCCGGTGCCAGGGACTCGCTCCCCTGCACGCCCGGTCTGCCCCAGCTTTGGGTGCTGCTCTGATCTTATTTTCAATGCCAAATTTAGCATGTGCCACAAGAGGTTTATGTAAGAACACAATGGATATTTGCTGAATGAATCAATGTTATACTCTCCTCTTAGATACAGTCATTCATACAATTGTTGAAAGTCTCAAATACCTTGTAGAAAAACAAATATTTTTTTTCTCAGTCTAACAGTTTTTATTTATTTATTTATTTATTTTTGTTAAAGACTTATTTTTTTTTTTTATTTATACAATAGCTGGGGTACAGGCCGGAGGTGAGGGAGGGTGAGAAGATTCACTAGAGACAGAGTGGGGAACAGAACAGGCAGACTGACTGAAATACACTGCTGAGGGGAGCAGTGGGCGAGACAGAGAGGTCTGCTGTGCCATGTGGGAATCTCCCGGGCTGGACAGGAATTGAACCCGCATGGCAGAGGCTTCAGACAGCTTCACAGCACTGTGCTCAACCCACTGTGCCACTGGGGAGTTCCTAACAGTTTTTAAAGCAAGATAGCCTCACCAAATAACTCAATCCAAGTCTCTGAATTTGAAGATGAATGCAGACGGAGAACACACACTGTTCATTTGAACACTCAAAGCAATAGAAAAATTTGAAGGTGTGAATTTACTTCCCTGAAACATACATGATTCTTTAGACCAGTGTTACCTCAACAACAAAAAAGGTAAAAATAAACTTAAATAATTAAAAGAAATAAAATATAGTGACATGGATTTTGCCATCAATAAAAACAGCAGTCCCCCCACCTTACCAACCAACAGAAATCCCAAGACTCAGCAAATGCACATTTATCAAAAAAAAGCACATCTTCTATTAAAAATATATATATATTTCCTGAAGAACTTATAGAGACCTTCTCTTTCAGTACAACTTCCAAAACCTTTTATAAGGAACTCAAGTAGATCAAATGGCAAACTAGTAGATGAAGATTGAACAATCTTAACTTTTTGACTCCTCTTAAGGGAGTAAAATAAATATTTTATGACAGATTTCAAGACAGTTTGATATGCTTCTGTACTTGCTTCATGCCTCTGTGGACTCTCTTAAATCAATACTTGTCCAGTCCTTGTCTGGGTTTCATCGAATCATAGAAACATAGAAAGCAGGGTTAGGTAGAACGTTAGAGATTACACAATTTGACCTCTCACACTGTAGAGATTCTCTCCAAAGCAGTGCTGAAAACTACTGAGGGAGCCTCAACAGGCAAACATCCAGATTTGGGGCTGCTTCAATTATTGGAAAGGGTGTTTATTATTTTTTGGTTCTGTTTGACTTCTTTCAAGTTTCAGCAATATCTGTCCTCCAGTAATTTACCCCTACTAGATATAGTTTTGTAGCAAGAGAAACACCCTAATTTACTTCATGACAATACATCAGTGTTATAGTGACTATAAATGAATTTGGGGTTAGCTGCATTTTTAATTACTTGGCTGCCTGGTTCCTTCCATTTATACAACCTAATAAGTATATGGTTTTCTGAAATATCTGAACTCTATTTTTCATAATGAATAAAAAGGCTTTATAGTGAATACTGTTTTTTTAATATTTTATTTATTTTGTGTAGAAGACTTAGGGTGTAGGCCAGAGGTATGGGGGTGAATGGATTCACCAGAATGGGGATCAGAACAGGTGGATCCACTGAAATACACTGCTAAGGGTAACAGCAGGCGAGACAGGAGAGGTCTGCTGCTCCATATGTGGTTTAGCTCCCTGACCAGGAACTGACCTTAGGTCATAGCAGTGATAATGCTGAGACTTAACCCCTATATCACCAGGGAGGCCCTATATTGAATAATTTTATTACCTGACACTTGTGATAAGAGAAAATAGTAAGAAACATAAGCATTTATGATTTCCACTTTTTCCTATATAAAATAGTTCATCATTGATGTTCAAGAGATATGGTTTCACATGTACACAACAGTTTTTATAGTAATATATGTTCCTATTAATACCATGAGAGCTAATTTCAGAAACAATGTTGAATATGGAGAAGGCATTAGATGGTAAAATTCTGTTCAGGTTTATTTCTAATATCACCTTGTTCTATATTCTTGAATAACTCAATTATTATCACTCGGCCTCATAAAACAAACCTAAAAAATGAAGGAATTTAAATGTAATTGTTTTTATTAAATATAAGATCTAAAATAATGCTTTGAAATAGAAACAGTGTGAGTCACATAAATAAATTTAAGTTTTCTTGTAGGCATATTTTAAAAAGGTGGAAAAAGTATAGTCAATTCTAGTGACATACTTTATTTAAACTGATGTATATAAAAGTTTATTTGGCATGCAATCAATATAAAAACAATTAGCTAAGCTATTTTAAACCCTAAGTCTGACGTATGAAGACCATTAAGCTTATAGTCTATTACACTTATAGCACATCTCAGTTTGAACAAGCCACATTTCCCATATTAAATAGCCTTATATGCCTTTTAGCTACACAAGTCTAATTCAATCCAGCACTGATTTATGAATCTATGAAAAATCACCTACATTTTTGTGTTGAGTGGGGAGGGGTAAAAAAAAAAAAAAGAGACAGCTTTTGGAAATCTCAAGTGATACTCCCCTGAGCTCTCAAAACAACCTAACAGAGGAGAATATAAGAACATTAAATAGTCAGTAGAGTTTGAGCACTGGCAAATCAAAATAGACTCTGGTCCCATCAGAAAAGAAATCATTCAAAACAACCAATATGAGAGCATAGGAATGTAGGTTGAATACAAGCAACACTGCATATACTTTCAGTTAAACCAAGTCACAGAAGCATTAATTAATCATTCAGTAACTATCTCAATCTATCAAACCTTACAAAAGGACCCAGTATATATTCATTTATTGCAGTTCAATAATATATACAGTGGGGGACAGATTATATATATATATATATATATATATATATATATACACACACACACACATATATATATTCATGTATATGTATATATGATATTTCTGAATATTAAAAATAGTTTTAAACTGATATTCTGGTAGTTAAACTTTGGAGGCTGATTCATACAGAATTTCCATATATTTGAGAATAACTAAAATATTAAACAAATGGTGGGGGAGTTGATGAAAATGAAGATTGGGACTAAAATCACCTCAGGTGGCATCACTGGACACAGGTAAGGGATTTAATTAGGTAAGGGGTGAATGAATGAATGCTTTCCATAGTAACATAATCTCAAAAATTGTGTCAAATGTGATTCTTTCTGGGTACTTCCCACCAACAGTATGAACATTAAGGAATTCTGTCCTAGCCAGTAATACCTTCCACCTAATGGTATTCTGGTTTATACAATATTTCATGACTAACTACTGATAAAGTCAGTACAATTGAGTGCACGGCACATATTTACTTAGAAATTCTAAACAGAATGGAGAACTAATTGGATTCCATGTTGTCCCCCCATCCCCCTTTGGGAAAGAGAGGAAACTTGATGGAGTTGTGTGAAACTCTTGGGAAAAAAGAAGACAGCGGATTAAAGCAGAAGAAAAAAATAGTGACCAAGAATAGACTATTATCTGGGGACACATATAAGGATAATCCATCAAAACACTAACTAGTCATTCTTATCCTCTTCTCCACAATGTCTGTTTCACGAGTTTGCAGTGCAGGAAAAAAGAGGCAAAATCTTGATGCAGTGGAGGAAGAGCAGGGCTATGCTGCCCTCATATTTGGAGCTCTGACAGCAAAGCATAGGTGGGCAAGAATGATCATTGTGCTCTATACCACTCCTTCCCTCATAGTCACATACGACTATGCTCTCAAAATACTCCGGGAAAAGTATGTCCCTACTATTTACAAATGTTTCTTGAAATACAGAAAATAGGGACTATTGCCTAAGATACTTCACAATGTTATTATAAACTTGATATTAATTACTTGTAGAGATGACTATTTAAGATAATGATCAATGCAGAAATGTTGGAAATTCTGCAATAAATATTGGGAAATAGTGGGTAAACTATTTCCATTTTAAAATGAACAACGATACAAGGTATGGGAAAATAATAAATGAATCACATATAGAAAAATATGTGTATTGGGACCTCCCTGGTGGTTCAGGGGCTAAAATCTCAGTGCTATCAAGTTATTGCCAGCCATTGTGGCATGAGTTTGATTCACGGCCAGGGAGTTACCCACATGGTACATTAGACCTTTCCTTGCTCGCCTGCTGCTCCCCTCAGCCATGTATTTCAGTAGATCTGCCTGTTCTGTTCCCCACTCTGTCTCTGGTGAATCCTCTCACCCCCTACACTTCTGGC
This sequence comes from Talpa occidentalis, assembly GCF_014898055.3. Classification (NCBI taxonomy): domain Eukaryota; kingdom Metazoa; phylum Chordata; class Mammalia; order Eulipotyphla; family Talpidae; genus Talpa; species Talpa occidentalis. The sequence goes on along the minus strand of NW_023603184.1, from coordinate 9,368,818 downwards.
CTACACTCCAGCTCTTGTATGCATAAATAAATAAAAACAAATCTTAAAAAAATGGTATATGCATATCACTGTTGCAGTCATTCCAAATAAAGATGGAATTTTGAGGGTATGGAGAGGAAGTAGATGTACATTAAAGGGAATACAGAAACACAGATGATTCTAGTGCAGAGCCAGGAGGGAGAGCCCTGAAACTAGTAGAGGAAGACAAGCAAGGACTGAGTGGTGGCACATGTTTCAGTGTTTGGAATGATGACCAGCTTTTGCCTAATTAAGAGGGAAAAAAATGATTTGAAATAAAATGTCTAAAAGTCAGGTATAAGTCAACCTAGAAAGAGATGACTCTCCCTACTGATAGGAACAGTTTGAGCAAAGTTGAATTCAATTCAGACCCATTATCCTAGCTATTATAAGGAGCACATGTCATATATTTGCGTGTACCTGATGACTAGTCTTCATATCAGCCCTCTAAGAGGTAGCCTCCATTTTAAACATAAGATTATCAGAAAAATTTTTCCACTTAAAGTATTGTCTGTCGACTAGCAGCACTGACATCACCTGTGAGCCTCCTGAATGAGAACTTGTACTTCCCCTAGCAAATAAGGCAATGGGTATTCACATTCAAGTTTGAAAAAGTGAGCCAGATTAATCACTCTTAATCTTAGATGCTCACTGATATCACCCTGAGACCTGTGATTTAAAAAATCCATGTGACTGTGCAGTTGGTTCTTTAAATCTTCCTCACTTGATCCTGCTGTGCAACAGTTTGAGAATCACTGGGCTAGAGAGTTTATATAATTTGCCTAAGGTCACATCATTGGTAATGATGGAGCTGAGATTCAATCCAGGACTCCAAAGCTATTGTACCATGTGCCTTCCCAAATTAAAATCAAAATGCCTCCAAGTCAAATAAAAATATCAATGAACACACCCACACTCACCCCCCCAAAACACACTCCTTTCTCAATGACAGTGTAATGTCTCTAACAGTAACAGCAATGACTTTATTTTAAAATTACTTATATGCCCCTACACTCCAACATTTGGCACAATGCTAAATAAATATTGTTATTTAATAAATACTATTTGATTAATACACATTGCTATTCAAGCAATGTAATCTACATTAATTGTACCAAATAAATATTTCTCTGCCCTTTCAAGCTAAAACTCAAATTGCACATCAGAATTAATACATGAAAAATGTTAAACCTTGTCTTCATGCTGTGATTGATGCATGCAAATTATTTTACTTATCAAGACAAAGCTTGTCTATAATTTTATATTGGATGTGATCAAATAATGAGGGCTAAAACTAAATTTCCTAATGTGTAAATGGCTTGAAAATAAGCTTCATATTTATTCATTAGCTGTTACAGTGACTACATCCCAAGATTATTTTTTGGTATGGAATTAAACTTTACAAACAACCAGAACATCTCACTCAATAGCTAATTCACAGTAAGATCATTATCTTATTATAATAAATACCTGAATAAACAATATTTAAATAAGCATAGCCCTGCTTTACAGATTCTTTTCCTGAGGATATTGTAATCACTATTGTTCCATAATAATGCCCAGCAATGAATAGAATAAAGGTTTTGAAAAGAATTTGATTTTTTTTTTATCTTTCACTCAGCAACAGATTTCCTGTGCAGCATTACAAAGTCATTATCCCATAATCAGGCTTTTAAATCTCAGAGTAGAAGGTAAAAATGAACTACCACTAGGGTTAGATGCTATCACACAGAGCTGCCCACATCATATTTAGTTGAAAGTCTAGCTGAATGCCAACCGGAATATTTGCAAAGGTATTTGATTAGACAGGAACATTTCAAGACACTTCCCCATTAACTTAGTGAATGTAGTCAAGACTAGGCACAGGGACACAGCAAAGCCCTAAAGAATAAAGAGGGGGTGGGGCTTTTCTTTTTCAATTATTTCCTCGGTTGAGGGATCTGGCAGCTTTTAATTGTTTAATCAGTTTTTTTTTTCTTTTTGTCATTCATTCCCAAAACATTTACTGGCTGAAGAATTTCAGAATTAAGCATCAAATGTTGAAAAGCTCAGCCCCTCATGTTCAAGTTCACAAGGTAAAGGGAACCATCAGACAAGAAGATGACAGTGAGAGAGAGGACTTAGAGCTGCCATGGTGGTGGCCATGGGGGTGGTGCTATGCTAACATGGAGTTTGCTATAGCAGTTCCAGCCCAGTGTAGAGATGAGGTGAGTGGAATGCCAAGGAAAGCATTTTAGAAGATGCCACAGAAGGTTATATTGAAGGCCAGTCTGCAGTGAACACATGCTTAGGAGATATGTTTGATTGGAGGAAGACAAATGTACAGTTTCACATATAAGGGATTATAATGGCATTCACATTTATCCATAAGAAATTAAAATAAGCAGAAATTATTCAAACTTGCAAACCAGCTGGTGCAAGGTCATCAATTTCAATGCTGTGATGTAGTAGAGGTTACGACTTCTTCACAAAGGTTTAAACAACAACAACAAAAATACAGGAAGGGAGACAAGAAGAAAAGGAGGGAGGGAGGAAAAACAAGAAGGAGGGAGAGAGGGAAGGAGGAAGAAAGGAATGATGGTATTTTTCTTGTAAATTCTGTTTATTTTTTTTAAAGTCCTGCTTTATGAAGAGTAGAAAATTTGTTTTTTAAAAAATTTGTTTATTTATGCATATAACAATTGGGGTACAGGCCAGAGGTGTGGGGTGAGAGAAGTCACCAGGGACAGAGTGGGGAACAGAACAGGCAGATTGACCAAAAAAGCACTGCTGAGGGGAGCAGTGGGCGAGTCAGTGGCCAGGGATTGAACTCCTGCTGTAGTGGCTGCAGACAGTGTCATAGTGCTGTGTCTTAACCCCTTGTGCCACTAGGGAGGCCCCAAGAACAGTAGAAAGGTTTGTTCTAGGTCCTATGCTGTCTTTCATTTAGTTATTTATGATGTGGGCATTTGAAATGAACCATTCTGGGTTTTGATTTCCTCATTGGTAAATTGCAGGGATTTATACATAATAAAATACAGTGCCCTTGAGAGGTTTAAATAAATCAACACATATAAAAGTCACTTAGGACAGTAAATGATGCACACAATACTATAAGTATTATGTGAGCTGTATGAAACTTTCTAATAAGTGAGACTAAACTTCCATGCTATTGAAAAGTTCTTGCAAAGTATAATATACTTCATATGGTTATATGATATATTTAACTGTCTGTAAAATATTGTCCATGTAATTAATTTTGTTTTAAACCATTCCAAATATATCAAATACAAATATGTATTTTCCCCACATAATTTCCTTTAACCCAGACAATAATTTCCTAAGTGGAATAACTGCATCAAAGGAAATGAAAACCTTTAAAGTCCTTGATATATAGATGGCCAAATAAATTTCCAAAAGGTTTTATCCCTCATCAGTGTTAGAGAGCCCCCTTCCATTGCATCCTGGGCAGCATATACAAAAATCCTAGATAGTATTTTAATGAACTTTAGATCGTGACTTCTATTTCTCTATCAGAAGCTTTTCCTTTCAGCACTTTCCTTATGTATTGTTTATTTACACATGGAAGATAAAATCCACTGCCATAGATACATTTGTATTTTCTAAAGTTTATCATGTGCCTTTTACCATATAGACAAAGAGGAACCAAATATCTAGTTGTTTTTGTTTGTTTGTTTTTCTCAATTAAGACAGTAGCAGACACCATCCTGACCAGCGCTCATCTTCACTTGGGTCACCTCAAAGGACACCTGCAAATAATTCCCAACAACTAAGCCTCTGCAGCGCCAGTTCGATCCCCGGCCACTGGCAAGGGTCCCACACTCTCTCACACACACACACACACACACACACACACACACACACACACACACACAAAACAAACTATAACTTTGCCAGTTTGATGGAAAAGGTTCTCTTGTCACTAGAGACCCTCCTCTGCAGAAGATTCATGAAAGAAGTGTACGGGGTGATCACTCCTCACTCCAAGAGAGACTGAAATTTCATCCTTCTCACTCCTCATGGGAATGATTGTGTAGATTACTCCACACCATCACTCAGAGGGTCCACAGTTTAATTTTTAAAGATTTATTTATGCATACAAGAACTGGAGTATAGGTCAGAGGTGCAGGGAGTGAGAGGATTCACCAGAGACAGAGTGGGGAACAGAACAGGCAGACCGATGAAATACACTGTTGAGGGGAGCAGTGGGTAAGCCAGGAGAAGTCTACTGCACCATGTGGGTAGCTCCCTGGCCGGGGATCGAACTCGTGCTATAGTGGCTGCAGATTGTTTCATAGGTTGTGTCCTAACCCCTCCCTAACAGGGAGACCCCGGGGTCTCCAGTTTAACTGAGCCCCAGTTGCCCATAATGTAAAATGCTTTACAGTACACTTTTCTTGGTTCCATTCTATACACTATCTCACTTCCCACTAAGACATGCATTCCCTGAGAATATCTTTCAAATAAACTATAGTATACAAATACAGTACAAGGGCTCACATTTGAGGGAATCTAAATAAAACTCATGAGTCCCATTAAAGTATTTTTGTGAACTTTTATTTTTGGTAATTTTCCATTTTCTGAAAATTATGGTCATTTCTGGTAAATTATTCACAATTTATGGAAAGAATCAAAAATAATTTAGCTCATAGAAGGGATCATGCTCAGCAAAATAAGTCAGAAAGAAAAAGAAAAATACTGGATGGTCTAACTCATAGCAGGAATTTAGAAAACCTAAATAAGGGACCAGGAAAAAGACTCATTAATACAAAGTAAAAATCAAAATCAACCAGCAACTTTAAACTGGAGACACATGGTGGGGAGGGGCAGGGAGAGGAAGGACTAGGGTCAAAATAAGGGGCTGGGGTGCAATTGTATGGGGAATATAATCAAAATGAAAATGCATACATTGTGCAAAAATGAAAAATGATCAAAGAATTATATAAAATAAAAAATAAAATAATTTACCTCCAATTTTTTTTTTCATGAGCACATGGCAAGTTTATTGAGAAAAGGGAAAAAAGGAAAGAGATACACCTGCATAGACACAGGCGGGCAGTCTTAAAAAATAAGAACTGCCTCAGTGTTTTATTAGTAAAAAAGACCTATGATTAGAGTTCAGTTTGATAGTGTTACTACTTAGATATTACTGTGGAAACTTTCCTTTCTGATTTTTTATTATCATAGATTTGAAAAATGTGAAACCCACAGAACTAAATGATCTTCCAGCTCTAAAATCATTTTACTTCCTTAAAGAATTTAGCATGGTTCAGTTCTGGACACACATTTTTCAGTTGATTGAAGGATTCCTCCCATTATCTATAGTATATTTGCAACTTATGTAACAATTTAGTCTGCTCATTCATTTACTTATTCTATCATGCATTCATTTAGAAAACATTTGCTGACTGTGCTTTGCATACAAAAGTAGAGGTTGCTGGAGTAGGAGAATAAAACACTGGATGAAAACTCCACAGAGACTGCACCCTGCTCGGACATTTAGTGACTGTGAACTTCAAGTCCTTTATTCTGTCTAGTGTGTTTTCTCATGTCTAAAAATAAATTATAATGAATAAAAAAGTGCTATTGTACAAGATACTTTTCACAAGTTTTATATGTAGATTATTAACTGATTTAATTCTGCATGGTAGGTATGGAAAGCATCTCCATTTAACAATGAAGATACTAAGACTCAAAGATGTTGAGAAACTTGCCCAACATGACGTGACTACTAAATGGTAGGAAAATAATTGAACTGTGGAAATACATAAAAACCACTTAGATGAGAACAAACACAGGTTATTTCTTCAGAGCTTAGTACAGCAGGGGAGTCAGCTAACTTCACTTGCAGAGACTCAAAGGCAGGCAGGAGAGCTGGAAAGTTTTATGGGAAAAGGAGAAGGTGGAAGCCATGCTGTTGTTAGAGGATGTTGACATGGGGACGCTGGTGGTAGAAGGAAAGACTGGAAGTGGGGCATTCTATGTGAATAGATCATTGGTTTTCTTTAGATAGCTTCCAATGAAGCGATAAAATCTAGGAAAGCTGGCAATATTGACCAAGTCCTGACAGTTTCAGGCCAATTGTTTCAGAAGTTTGGGTTTGCCTCCCTACCTGGTGGTTGCAGTGTTTGTCATTTCATATCTTGTCTGTTCATTGTAGAGTGATATGTGCAGTCTCTCAAATCTCAATTTGCAAACTGTACTCTATTAATTATAAAATAAACTATATTTATGCAATTTATAAACTCCAAAATAGAACATAAAGTTGGCATAATTACTTAGAACACTGCACCAAATATTTAAGTAAAGAGAACTGAAACCTATTTTGTATGTGTGCTTTTTTTTTTTTAGCTTGGAGAGAAAGCTATAGAGTTGTGAGATGGGGTTTAAAGTAAAAGAAAATATGGGGAAAACATGCTGATATCTAAAAATATGAAGTCTTGAAGAAGCAATGGCTGCAAAAGGGAGTCTGCAGCTCCAGTAGCTCCAGAGGCTAAGTGGGAAGCATGTATGAATGAAGCAAATAGTAAATAAGGTACTAGAGAATGAAAACCTGCAGAGCAACCATCTAAACCTTACCCAGCTTACTCAGCTTCAGTCATTCAGGAATTTATGTGAAAATATAAGTGTAGCCAAGTGTGGTAAGTAATTAAGATTTTTATATGAAAACGTTGATTTTGAAATTCCTATGACTACTTAATTTTATAAATAAAACAAAGCATGTAAAAATAAACCAACAAACTGGATAGTAACCAAACAATCTATTACTGAATCTCATATGGTCCCCTGGCTACAGATATGAGCCAGCACTTAGAGAAACATTCACAGGGGACACATAGGGCGCTCCCCCCTTACCTGTGCTGGGCTAAGCAGGTTACCCAAGATTTTTCCTCTCCCAGTATCCAATTACCTCTGCATCTCTTATAGCAGGACCAGGAGGTGGGAATCAACATATGTTCTTTCACATAAACTTCACAGCAACTCAGTGAGTTAGGTATTATTATGCCTTCAGGCATTCATGGAACTAGAGACAAAATGCAAACAACTGTGCAAGAGGATATGAAAATAACTATACACCGGTGAGCAGAGGAAATATACAGGAAAGAAACAATCAGTGTATAATGAGGTTAATTACTTCTCCAAGGTGAGGAGCTTAGAGGAAGACCTTCAAAGAAAGTGACTAGCATTGGTAAATTTAAGGCTTGACTCAGGTTACATGTCTGGAAAGAACTAGAATTAGTTTAAATATATATTAACATTAACATTCTTAACAGAATAATTTAATTGAATATATGCAGTATTCCTCAAAATATGTATGTATTTCAAATAAACTTTTTGATTAATCCAGAAATGAGAATGAACAAACTGGTTCTGACTGGCTGCACCACTTTAAACTAGAACAAATCTACTCTGAATGGCTGAAACTGGTTTAAATCAATTCAAACTAGTTCTCACCAAATCAAAGGTTCAAACCAGTTCTGAATGACTAAAACTGGTTATGGCTGGCTCAAACAGGTCCAAACATGTTATGACTGGCTGAAACCATTTTAAAATGCAATAAAGCATTTCTGGCTGGCTGAAACTATTTCAAACAAGAAAAAACCTGCTCTGAATGGGTGAGACCAGTTTAAACAAGACAGACCAGTTCTAAATGGATTACACTGGTTCTTAATGGCTGAAACTGTTTCAAACAGATTCTGACAGGCTGAAAATGATTCTAAACTGTTCTGACAGGCTGAAAGCATTTTAAACTGGAATAAACTGGTTCCAATTAGTTTAAACCATATAAAACTGGAATAAACCTGTGTCTGACTGGCTGAAACTAGTTCTGACAGGCTGAAACTAGTTAAAACTGGTTTGACTGGCTGGAGTAGGTTCAAACCAGATCACACCTGTTCTGACCAGGTAGAATTGGTTTAAACTAATCGAACCTATTCTGACAAGTTGAAACAGGCCATCACTCACTGGTTGAAACAGATTTAAACTGAAACACATTGATCTGACTGTCTGAAACCAGTTTGAACCAGATAAAATCAGTTCTGACTGCTTGAAACTGGCTTAAGAGGAAGAAACTGGTTCTGAATGACTGAAGCTGGTTCTGACCAGTTTAAACTGGTTTACACCTTAAAAAAAAATTGTTCTGACTGAATTTTAAAGAACTTTGGATCTTAAAAGTATGACTTTTTAATGTGCGAGTACGGTGCATTTGACTCCAAGGGTCTGTAGAGGTTTTCATTAAAATAAGCCAGAAATCCACTTTTCTTACAAAATTAAAGTGGCCAGCATCCTCCCTTTAGAAAACAGGTGCCTATCATTTCTATTTGCTCTTTCCTAAGTTTTTTTTTTTTTAATCCCCAGGTAAGTTTTGATTTAATCCCCTTACCCCTCAGTCTCATAATCAGGGATGTGCATAATACAGATTAAGCATTATTGTCCCTGAGAAAATGAACCAGAGAGAGATCAGCATACAATGCATCAATTCCCCAGGCATTCAGCAGAAAATGAACATGTATTGACCAATGAGTGGAATAATAGCTTTGTTGACAATGTCAGTGGAGGTGTTCAATCTCCAGGCAGAGGGGGTGGAGAAACAAAGAGAGGGAGACAAAAGTACAGCCTCTTTCTGCTCTCTTCACTTCTCCACCAGTTCTTCCAACACATGGGTAGGCAATTTCTAGCAGAATGTCATCTTATTTTGAAATTTAGACCTTTGTAGTTCACTATGAAAACTATAGGGCACAATTCAAAAAACTTAAAATATGAAAATTTTACAATGCAGAAGTGGACATAAGGCAAGGAAACTTACAAACTGCAAAACACTAGTGCATCAGGAGGTAGATGGAAGGTGTGTTACATATTGCATAAACTATTTCTAAACAGAAGGCCTCCATGAACCCTCTTTGTTCAAGGGATGATGTTGATGCTGTTTTTGGAAGTTAAGGAAAATTCTCTGCAGGAAGTTAAGGGAATTTTCTGTAAGAAATTAAGGGAATTCTCTGCAGATCAGACATTCCAGGCAACAGTCTGAAGGCAATATGGCCTCTGTCCCCCTTTACTGTTTGCTAATTGTATATATATGAATTAGTGAGACCCAAATATGGGGCAGTATATGAAAAATACATATAGGGAGAAGCTGATCCATGACACCACATACAAATGCATTCTTAGTATGAGAAGGCCATTTCTATATGAACCTTACACATTCATAAAAGGTAATAATATAAATATTTTGTGTAATGTCAGAATGAAAGCAAGATGTGCTATGCATAGATCAGCTATGGGGTGAATACAGAATTGAAATCATAAGCACTCCACACTATTAGTCAGTAAACCAGGTGAATATAAGAATATTGTCCCCAGATTATCTTGTAGCAGATTATAATGGAATATGTCATGATTACTGTTGTTTCTACAACATACATGCATGCACACATAGACATACCATTACACATAACCATATACTTCCATATATAAAACTAGATACATGAAAGATTAGATATGTTCCATGTATATTGCAGAACTGCTCATTACAAATAATGGGGTCTGCTCAGAGAACATGACTCAAAAAGAAGTGGAGAGCTGTATAGACTAAGAATCCTATTTGTACAATGTTAGCAGTTACTCAACTTGTGTTTTTAAAGGCAACAATTCTTTAGCTAAAAATAACTGAATAAAATGGAAAGTTTATTTACCAGTTGTGGGATAGTTTTCAATGAAGCACATATTATGGGTTGGGGAGATGTGTGTGTTGGGTGGGTAGATAACCTGTGGATATTCTCTATAGTGTTTCTCTTAAATATATACAACAAGGAGGTTGTTAGCCGTTAAGCACACATATAAGCACCACAATGACTTAGCAGAGAGGTGAGTCAGATGAGCACAAAACTCTGTGGGTAGAGTAAATATTAGAGCTACGTAGCAAGAGGGACAGAGACATAGCCAGCTATTGAATCAAACTGTTTGTGGCATGGAAGGAGGAGTTAATGCATCCTAAAAAAATTTATCCAGGTTAAGGAAGAGGAGGAAAATAAAAGGTGAGTTGGAATGACACAATGACACAGTCTATTCTCCACCAGGAAATGAGCGATTGACATTGCCAAAAGCCCCATTGTGTCCAGACACACTCTGTTATTACTGTTCTGCTATCAAAGCCAACATAGCAATTCTGAACACTTTATGCTGCATCCTGATTTGCCCTGTGGGGTGTAAGCTGCTGATATCTAGTCATTTTAAGACCGTGAAAAACAAAACAATTGCATTTGCTACCTGGAGATGGAAGACATTGCGTACTAGTTCTGTTACCTTCTGAAGCTCTCTTCAGCAGTGTACCGATGTAGCTGGAAGTAATTGAACCAGAATTTCAATGTAAAATAAGCCCCCTGCAATCTTTAATACCAATAGGCCTTCATCAAAGGAAATAAAAGCAAGAATGAGGTAAACAGAACATCAGGGAAATTGGCTTCACCCATCAGGTCTGGAACTGCTCAGGAGAAATGAAAAGTCTTCCATCCAGGATTGAGGTAGGATTTAAGAAAACAGGTAGTGCATATGAATTGAGGTTGTATTTTTTTACTAGCTCTTTCATCCCTACCGTCTGTGGAAATCATCTGGTACATTTTCATCACTTCCTTTTATTGAGTTTTATAAAATAAATGATTCAAGAACAACAATCCATTACAGTCCACCAATGAGTATAATTCAGAGAAACAGAGTGCCTGTTTGCTACAGGTAATAGCAGCTAAATGCTGCCTTTGTATTTTATACACCCATAATGGATTACCTTTTAAATGCCAGAGACTTGCGTTGTTGTTTTTCTTTTATCGATTCCCATGGCTATACAGAAACATTACAGAAATCAAGTTCAAGGTGCTATTAGGGAACATGGTATCTTAGGCTAATGGGGACAGTCTGTTTGAAGGGACAGCGGAGTCCCAACAGCCAATAAAACATATGTAGTATTTCACCTACACGTGGCAGAACAGGAAGATCACCTCATAAGCATCACACTGAACTAACTACTGCAGACTTGCTGGTTCGTGGGGATAAGGTGTACTGAATTCAACCACACAACTCTGATTTGAGTATTAGTCTTCCTTATTTATATTTCTTTTTTTAGCCCTCTTCTTCTGTCCTTTTCCTTACCTTTCCAGACTTTCCTTCCTTTGTTCTTTTTTTTAAAGATTTGTTTATTTATGCACACAAGAGCTGGGGTACAGGCCAGAGGTGCAAAAGGGTGAGAGGATTCACCAGAGACAGAGTGGGGAGCAGAACAGGCAGATTGACTGAAATCACTGCTGAGGGTAGCATCGGGTGAGAGAGGAGAAGTTCGCTATGCTATGTGGGTTGATCCCTGGATGGCCTTGGATTTAACTCATGCTGCAGAGAATGTGTATTGCTTCATAGCACTGTGCTTAACCCCATGAGCCACCAGGGAGGCCCTTTCTGCCTTTGTTCTATATATGTTTCTTAACTATATCCTTACCCTTCTGTTTCTCTCATTCTCTCTTCTTAGCTATTTATTGTGAAGATATTAGGTATGCAGTGTACCATAAAATTCTATGCATATCCTCTGTAGTTGAAGACCTTGCTAAGTAACAGTAAAACAATTGAGAAGAAAAGATGAAATGGTCAGTAAACTTTGTAAACTAAACAATCATTTCTGCTGGTGATTGGGGAGATTCTGGTGAGACACCAAACAAGAGTCAGAATTTTCCATGTCGGCACCATTTATTGATTTATAATCCAAAAATCCTACTCAGCCTACTGTGATGCCTACTTACACCTTTATACATCAGCCTAGCATATTCATGGATATGCATGTGCTGATCGTAGTCCTAATCCAGGTTGTACATTTGATGAAGACTGAGACCTCATCACACTCATGAATTCTGAGGTAGAGAAAAAACATCTGAGTAAAAAATGAAAACCCCTTTATGAGTTTCTTATTGGTGTCATCATAAATTATCATAAACTCATTGATTAAAACAACAGATTTGTTATCTTAATGTTGTGGATGTCAGGAGTCTGAAATGGGTCTTAGAACTTAGGAATCACAAGTTCTTCAGTTTATAGATGAGAAATTGAGGCTCAGAGAGTTTGTTACTTTCCTAAAAGTCAGAATAATGAAAATTAAAACTACAACAGATTCTTCTTGATACCAAGTTTAGCACTCCTTAAATTATTTTCGTATTGGAAACATGAAGCCATGAGAGTCAATAAGGAGTTAAATAATCATTAATTCTCCTTCCAGATTTGTTTTGTGTTGGGGGATATATTATTATTATCACAATTCTTATTTTGGAGGCTCTAGGGGCAATCCCTTTTATTGTCTACTCAGTTTGTAGAGACTCCATATTCCTGCCTAAAAGTTGTCTTGCTCTTTCAGGTCCAGCAATTGCATCACTTAGCCCTGCTCCTGTGTTCACCTCGTCTTCTCTGCCTCTTCACCCTCTCTTTCTTTGATGTCTTTGGGTCCATTTGGATGAGTTAAAATAATCTTTCTTCTCAAGTCACATCTTCAATGTCCCATTTTCCATGTAAGGCCATATATTAACAGGTTTCAGGGCTTAAGAATTGCATAGATCTGTGGTCTGTTATGCTGTCATATCTCCCACTGTATTTCTCTGTTTCTGACCCATTCACCTATTTCTTTTTTTTTTAAGATTTATTTATTTATTTAAACATAAAAGAATGAGGGTGCAGGGCAGATGTGCACGAGGGTGAGAGGATTCATCAGAGACAGAGTGGGGACCAGAACAGGCAGACTGACAAAATACACTGCTGAGGGGAGCAGCGAGTGAGACAGGAAAGGTCTGCCACGCCATGTGGGTCACTCCCTGGAAGGCTGGGATCGAATCCGCACTGCAGAGGCTGCAGACAGTTTCCCAGTGCTGTGCTCAACCAACTGCACCACCAGAGAAGCCCTACACACATCTTTCAATTAATTCCTTCACCTGAAGCATTCTAAGGAGTGAAGCAATTGTCTACCCTTCACTGTCTTTCATTTCTATTCATCTCTCGTAAGTGATGGGCATGGAGGATGATTATGAATATCTGTATGAATCAAACAACTCCAAGAAATAATATTTCCCCCCAATACAAAACAAATCTGGAAGGAGACTTGATGATTTTTTTAACTCCTTATTGACTCTCATGACTTCATGTTTCCAAATATGAAAATAATTTAAGGAGTGCTAAACTTGGTATCAAGAAAAATCTGTTGTAGTTTTAATTTTCATTACTCTGACATTTAGGAAAGTAACAAACTCTCTGAGCCTTAATTTCTCATCTGTAAACTGAAGAAAGTACTAACAACACTCCACTTTACAGTCTATTTTTATTATTTATGTCTTAGTCAATTTGGGTTGCTATAACAAAAACCTAATAGACTGGGTTAACAGCACACCTTTATTTCTTACTGTTCTAGAGGCTCAGAGTCCAAGGTCAGGAGATAAACAGATTCAGTATCTATTGAATTTGTTTTCTGGTTCTACTTGCTATAACCTCACTTGGTGGAAAGAAAATGAGAATAATCTGTAAGGTCTGATCCCAATAACCAAGGTTGCAGCCTCATGACCTGATCACCTCCCAGAGACCCCACCTTCAACTGTGGAATAGGGTTTAACATGTAAATTGAGTCTATGGCATCTGGTCTTTTGGTTCTTTATTCAGTAAATAAATGTGTTGCAGATGCTTTAGTAGAACAGAGATGAGTGAATATTATCTTAAAAAGAATGGATGACAGGCTCAGCAAAGATTTCATGAAAGAGTGACAATGAATAGAGTTGTAAAAAAGCATGGTGAGTGTCACAAGGCGAACACTGCCAGAAAAGAGAATAGATGAGTTTAGATTCAAATAAAACAATGTAGATGTGGTAATTTCAAACCACAAAGCAATATTGGATGCTTTTATTATCCTTTAATGAAGGAATTTATAATTATTTAATAGCATTCTCTTTTTATGAAAGAATAACTACAAAATTTTTGAGAATACTAAAAGAAGCAAGGGAGGAAAAAAATCACAGGTAATTGAACATTTTGAAATCGCTGCTAATAATGCTACATATTTTCTCTAATTCTCTGCTCTGCATAGATACTATATAACCTATGAAACACACTTGAAGACTGCACTTCACTTTCAGTAATTTAGAGTGAATATTTTGCCTTTAAACATTATTTAGGAATGTTATTTTAATGACCACATAATATTCTGTCATGAAAATACAATGATTTTAACCATTCTGCTACTTTTAACCTTACTTATTTCCATTTTTGTTGTTATTAGCTAGAAAGTCTTCCAATACCCTTGAATATAGATTTTTATCCAGTTCTGTAATGTTTAATGGCTATATTCATAAAACATCCTAAAAGTTTCAAAACAAATGAACATTTAGAGAATTTTTCCCACATGGGTATGCAGGGTATTGCATGGAAATGCTCTTTCATTGAGGTTTCCCCAGCATTTATTATTATTTTAAAGCTTTGTTCTTTTGACAGTTACAAATTCTATCTCATTAATACGATTTGCAATTCTCATATCAATAGTGAAGCTGAACTTTCTTCATATGCTTATTACTGACATTTATTTCTTCTCTGCAACCTCAGTTTTGGTTTTTGGGGAAAAATCCTATTTTGGTGAAGGCGGAGAATCAAGGAGAATATCTCATTTCTTTACTCTTCCCCTTATTCATATCCAGACCAAGCCACCTCACCTATTTTTCCTGTATACTTTTCTTTTTTTTTTTTAAAGATTTATTTATTTATTTGTTTGTTTGTTTGTTTATTTATTTAATAACTGGGGTACAGGCCAATGCATGGGACGGTAAGAGGATTCACCAGAGAAAGAGTGGGGAGCAGAATAGGCAGACTGACTGAAATACACTGCTGAGGGGAGCAGCAGGTGAGACAGGAGAGGTCTGCTGCACTATGTGGGACCCTCGCCGGCAGGCCGGGGTCGAACCTGCGCTGCAGAGGCTGTGGACAGCTTCACAATGCAGCACTCAACCGCCTGCGCCACCAGGGGAGGCCCTATAGTTTATTTTAAAGAGGAGAATGAAAAAAAAAAAAAAATAGAGAGAGAAAAAAAGAGAACAAAAAAAAAGAGAAAGAGGAAGTTCTTGAAAGGAAGGAAGGGGAAAAAACAAGAGCAAAGAAGAAATTGTATAAAAGAATGCCAAAGGTAGGTTCTCAGGGGCTTGTTCTCTACCATCAACCCAAATCACCAACCACACACACCTAGGCTGAAGGAACTATGATCAAGTCCTTGCTTTCCTGCTCTGTCTAACTCCATTCATTACAACTACATAAAGTTGCAAGATTTCTGACGTATTTTCAAAAGGCGCATATCAGACTGGTGAATTTTCTTCATTCTCCACATAGCCACATTCTCTATTACAAAGATGCCCAGAGATTAATTAGTAATAAAAACTATCAACTTGTCTCTGGTTAACCACCCACCTGGTTAAACAAAGACTGACTAGGTGTAGCACAGAAAGTCCCTCTCACAAGGTATAGAAAACTTACTCATTTTTTTTAGACCATTTAATTTAAAAGACAACTCAAAGTTCATCTTGTCTAAACTGTTCATTATCAAGACCAGAAAACCAGGAAGGGTGCTTAGACACATAGTAAGTAAGTGAATAAGTAAAATTCATCTCAATCTAAAACATTTTCTCCAATACCATGCTGCCTCTGACTTTAGGTAAATATACAAGGTAATCCATTTTTTTTATTATTTTTTTAAAGATTTATTTTTATTTATTTATTTATACAAGCACGGGGTACGGTCAGAAGTGCAGGAGGGTGAGAGAATTCACCAGAGCCAGAGCGGGGAGCAGAATAGGAAGAAGGACCGAAGTACACTGCTGAGGGGAGCAGCGGGCGGCAGGAGAGGTCTGCGCGCCATGTGGGACCCTCCTCTGGTAGCCGGGGAGCAGCCGGGGATCGAACCGGCGCTGAAGAGTCTGCGGGCAGCTTCACAACCCAGCGCTCAACCGCTGCGCCACCGGGGAGGCCCAAGGTAATCCATTTAGTGCCACAGAGATAATACCACCACAATTAAATAATTTATTTAGATAATGAGAGCAATTATGTGCTAGGTATTTATGATATAACAAAGAAATATAGACACACATAAACACAATTGCTATCTATATAAAGGTTATATTAAGGAATATTGATGCAGTTAATATCTAATTGTAGGAATACCAGTCCCGTAATATTATAATCTGTAGGATATTCACAACACACTATTACAAATGTATCTTGTTAAGTTCCTTAAAAATAAAAACAGATGGTTTCATATTAAATAAATATATGATACACTTTCTAAAAATTTTTTTGAAAATGGTTTTTAAATAACAGGTTTTTTTGTTAGCAGAAATCAGTTTTGTTTAAATGGATTTAAAATTCATAATATTGGGCCTCCATGGTGGCTCAAGGGATTAAGCACAGAACTGTGAAGTTATACATAGTCTCTGCAGCACAAGTTCGATCCCTGGTTGGCCAGGGAGCTAACACATGGCACAGCAGTTCTTTCTTGGATCACCCACCACTCCCCTCAGCTGTGTATTTCAGTCAGTTTGCTTGTTCTGTTTCCTACTCTGTCTCTGGTGAATCCTCTCACCACCCGCACCTCTGGCCTGTCCTCCAGTTCTTGTATGCATAAATAAACAAATCTTAAAAAAAATCAGAATAATATCCAATGTTTCCTATTGGCTGCCTACCATGTTGTTCTTTGAGCAGCCATTTTTCCCATGTGATGTTAACAGGAGGAGTGCTTGTTGAGTGTTCATTTTTTGAGAAATGACTGAATGTCTTAGACGACTGAAGATAACTTAGACTTATAGCTTGTGTCTAACTCTCAACAGATTAAGCCTCATGCAGTCTGTAGAGCCATCTTCTGTCCTGTCAAATAATTTTGTTTAAATGTGAGACATTCTTTGGATATTTTATGCTTAGGAAAACAAGCATTACAAAAACACACCTTGCTTTTTATTGTTATATTCCTTTTATAGTAAGTTCTGCTTGGTTTTGGACGTGCAGATAGTGTGTGAAACATGAATGTTTGAAAAGGTAAAAACACCATGTACCATAAATTACAGTAATGTCAAAAATCAAGTTTATCATTAATATTTATAAGTTAAATTTATGCAACAATCTTAATTTTGCAATGTATTTTCATATTTTTAACTCATGCAATTATCGCACTAACTCTAAGAGGAAGATATTAGTCCTACTGTAGGGAGAATACAATGTGGTCCAGAGAGATTAATTCACTTGCCCAAGATTAAAAAGCTAGCAAATACCAGAATTAATGTTTAAATGGTCTTAGGATTCCAACTCAAGTGTGCTTTCCACCAAAACAAGGCTCTATGGAGTAGGTTCATTTTGAGTATTGGTTATCTCACTTAATTTGATAATCCCTTACTCCAAGCACAGATTTAGAAGTTTGGAAAAATCACAGAATGAAAAATAAAATGAGTACTATTTTTGCATACCCATCCATTTGCGGTGAGAATATATCAGTGGCAAATTCAAGTCACCGACATTACACTGCCCAACTTTTTCTCCTCCAAGAACCTTGAAAATACTTACTTTCACTTTCATGAAAGGTCTGCCATATTGTTTTTTATCCTTTACATTACAAATGTTTCACTATATGATCAAGAAAATATAAATCATGTGGCTTCACCTCCCTCTAAAAGTGTCTAATTAAGATTAAACATGTCCCTGTGGTAAATGTAAAATGATTTAATTATAATCAAAATGATCTCAATTGAATAGCTTGTATTTCAAAGAGTCACTCTCCCAGTGCTAAGAAGCTCATTAAATTCAATTTGCAGTAATGTATTGCCGTCATGTTTCCTTTCTGAACCACAGTATTATATTGAAGTTCTTTGATTATTTCCCTGTAGGGCAGCATTAATGTGACACACCATGTAAAAGAAAAGCTTAAAAGAGACTCAAAGATGCTCTACCTTTTTATTTTCTCAATAGACGTTAATGTTGAACAGCATGAAAAACATGCCATCATTTTTTTCAGCCTGCCCAATGAAGGAGAAAAAATTAGTGAAAACATGATTTTGTTATTTTTCCACAAAGTCTAGAATCTGTACTTATATGATCACAAACATATGGGGATATTCATGATATATTTTTGTGTGTGGATTTTTTTTTCTATGTTATGTAGGCATACACTTTTCATGTATGTCAAATATTAAGGTTATACTGTACTTTTCTAGAAAGTCCACTCTCCAAGAAATGTGGAATTGTTGTTTTCAATATGAAAAATTGTCTTCGATCTAAAATCATTCAGTATTAAAAAGACTCCATAAAAGAGTTACTCTATTTAGTTTTTTTTTATCAGAATCAAATGGATATTTAAAAACTCATTTTTCTTTTTAAATATGAAAAGAGTTTATGGTTCATTTCTTCACAAAAATACATACTAAATGATTTGAATTTCTGAGGTAACTAAATGACAACTAGAAATAGGAAATCACTTAAGGGATAATAGTAAACTAGTGATATAATATACACATAGTTGCAATAATTGATAAAAATAATACACCCAAATCATTTAAAAAGTGTGTTTTATTTCCACAACCATGCCTAAAATTATAAAACTCTGCCACATCTGTTTTACAACATATATTACTATCATTTAAAATTTGTCACAAGAAATAATATTTTGCAGTTTGGAAATTTGAAAGCTTTTGAGATTCATATATACATTTATCATGGTCGTCATTTTAATATTTCAATGGGGCCTCCCTGGTGGCAAGGGGTTGAAGACAAGCACTATCAAACAATCACCAGCCACTGCCACATGAGTTAGATCCCCAGACAGGGAGCTGACCCACAAGGCCCAGCAGACATCTCCTGTCTCTCCTGCTGTTCCCCTCAGCAGTGTATTTCAGTAGATACACCTGTTCTGTTTCCCGCTCTGTCTCTGGAGAATCCTCTCATCCCAGCACCATCCCATTTCTTATTTGCATAAATAATAAAAAAGTAAATCTTATTATTTCAATGACTCCATCAAAAAAGGATGTCAAGACAAAAATAAAATGTAAAATACAATAAGAAGGCTTCTATCCAGCACCGACCCAGTAGTCAGAAGTTTTTTTGGTTAGATCCCAAGGAATCAATTAATTCCAATAAATAATACAGATTTTTGTATGAAGAACAAACTGTCTTATCAAACATGGAAAACATCTTAAAATCTGAAGTCAGTTTTCCTGTCTTTCTGTTTCCCTTCCTTCTTTGCTTCCTCCTTTATATTTTTCTCTTCCTTCCTTTATTCATTCCCTGTTTTAATTGTAAATGTTTGTTATTAATTATATATCATGAAAAAAATTGTCTTCAGAATGAGACCAATGCATGCTCTACTTAGCATGACTGTGGCTATTTTTCAAGGTCTTCATCAACAAATTTAGTCTCGGTCAAGGTGAATGGCAAAGATAAAATCTTGTTGCTAATTTAACTTGCACTTCTTTGATTACTAGTGAAGCTGAACACATTTTATTTATTAATATCCCAGATTTATTTGTTTCTTTTTTGTTTGCATGTTATTTGTGTGACCTGCCTGTTGGCATCTTTTGTTCAGAGGGAACATCCCTTTTCTCATTAGCAATGCAGCCCTCTCTTTCTAATAAAATTATTAAGCCTATCATATATATATATATATATATAAATATATACACACATGCAGATATATATATTTTTTTTCCTGCATTGTCAGTGAATGATATTCTGATGAATAGTATAATTTTTCATTCTAAATATTCTCAACCCCTGTGAATTTAATTAGTCTCAACATAGTTTGAGCTTTTAGAGGGTAGAAAATTGGCCTTATTCAATTATATAATGAACATATAGTTTACCATAGTGCCTAACAGGTAGTAGGCAGTGTTAATATGTTGTGGTAAATTATTGTCTTTTTTTATTATTTTTTTAATTTAATTGATTTTTAAAATTTATTTTCTTACATCACTATTCTCCCCTCAGGTGTGGTCCTCATAGTTCTCCCACCCCAGAGCACCCATGAACCATCACCACAGTCCCTTGTGTTCTTCCCTCCGCTTATTTGACTTCTCTGCCTCCGCCTCCCTTGCTGCTTGTTTCAAACCAATAGTCAGCTTGCAAGTTTTATCTTTTTCCTAACCCTTTATTCAGTTGTCCTATGTTCTACCTGTAAGTGAAACCATTTGATAGTTTTTTTTTTTTTTTTCCCTCTGACTTATTTGACACAACTGCCCTTCCATCCCAATTTCCTAAGAAACAATTTACAACTGGGACCTCTATTCCTTATTACTTAGCAGCTAATAGTATAGTCACATCATTAAACATACTCAGTTATTGGTTGACTTTTACTTTTTTTAACACTAATTTACATAATACAGACTTCATTTGCTCAACCTGCATAATTATATTCATTAAGGGTCTCCTAATCACTGCAAACTTCTGATTATATGTGTATATGTACTTTCATTTTACTTCTATATTTGTATCCTTGTTATTTTGCATTATTCCACAATGGATTCTAAGGCATTTTCAAGAGTCCAAGCCATTTAATAAAACACATTATTAACACAACTACATGTAATAATAAGTGACACACATTACTCTCACTATATAACTTTTTATGTGTAACTTGATTCTCAATGTTCACAGCTATTTTCATTCAGCAGGTAAAACTGAACCACAGGATGATAAAGTGATATATCCAAGGACATCAAGTTAGCAAGTCACAAAATCAGGCTCTGAACCAGAGTCCAGAGTTTATGAATTTTATCCCTTAGCTCTTTGCTGAAAAGAGATTCCGAGAGATAGATATGTAGACGTAGATACAAAAAGCAGAGACATTTTGGGTTGTCACAACTAGGGGGTGCTAGAGCATATAGTATATAGGGGTCAGGGATGCTATTTAATATCCTGCAATACATAAGACAAGAACTACAGAAAATTAGTATCTAGGCCCAAATGTAATAACATCAAGATTGTGAAGACTTGGTCTAAATTTAATTGGAGAGTCCAGATTCAAAGAAGTGATAAAGGAGTTGTGACAAATCTCTTTATATGTATATATATAAATTTTAATATTTTATTTTATATAATTCTTACATCATTTTTTAATTTTTGCACAATATATGTGTAGGGTAAAGAAAATGTCAGGCTTTTCTGCCCTTCCGCCATCAGGATAGATGATGGATCCTTGTCCTGAATGCATGCCTGATGGCGGGCACCTGGAGTAGGGTGTGGGCACAGGTAGATGGGATTCAGCTGAGCTAAGACTGTGCTTTTTAAGGGCGGCGTCACAGGGGGACGCCAGCATCAGCAGTAGAAGCCGAAGCCGAAAGAGAAGCCGAAAAGCAGCAGAACGAACGCCAGAGAGCCCAGATAGAGTGAAGACTTGCTGGGGGCTGGGAGGCCTCCAGCCTACCAGCCTCCCAGCCCCCCAGCCAGCACCCCTGCCTGCCATATGCCTGATGAACCCCAAATAAAAAACCTGCAAAACTACTGAGGACTCTGACTCCTCCTTTACCCGGTCTGCATGGGATCAGAAAAGCTGCACTGTGTCCTGTTCTGCCCTTTACAGTATGCATTTTCATTTTGGTTATAGTCCCCATACAATTGCACCCCCCCCTTATTTTGACCCTAGTCCTTTCTCTCCCCGCCCCTCCCCTCCCACACTGTGTCTCTGATTAATAGTTGCTTGTTGATATATGTATTTTTTTTAAAGAACAAATATAGCATGTTCAACTCTGCTATTTTTGTGTAAAGAGATAATAATCAATTTGTGAAGGAAAATATGATTAGTGAAATGTTTTCTTAACTTGTTCATTAATATTAAACTATAAAAAATAGGTAAAAAATAAGGGGGAGGAGAGAAGTGAGTAAGGGGTGGGTATAGCAAAAATAAAAAGTATAGACAATAAAGGGGGAAGAAAGGACAAGGAAGAAAAAGAGTTTCTCTTTTGGAGTCAGGATGCTTGATAGGATTACAAACTTTGAGAGTGATTGAGATAATCAAAAAAAATAATTGATTTCCTAATGCATCTAATTTAAGCCAAACTTCACATTTAACAACAAAACAAGGCAGAAATAAGCACTACCTAGTTTACGATGACTTAGAATTGGTGTTTCATTCAAGTGTAGAGATGAGTTGGGTCTAAATTAAGCAGTGATTGGTAACAGTAATAATCAGAGCTCTAATTAGATTAATCAGATTCCTGTAATAATCAGATCCCTAATTGTTCTCTGATGTTGATAATTTCTTTTTCTCTAATTTGGCTATATTTTTGTTGACATTGTGTAATTTAGCAATTAATCTCATCATTTTAATAAAGAGCTTGAGGCTTTAATGAATGAATGTATAGAACATTTATCTGATATTTAAATTCTCATTTATATATTTTGAGCATTTTAATGAAATTTTATAAAAGCAAAATATATAAAGGAATCTAAACTTCCTTATTCAACTCATAACCTCTGATGTGTGTCCAACTCATCAATTGATCAACTCATTTACGTAATCACATTGTGCAACTCTTCCTAAAGCCTCAACTCCAATCAAGTGGGTTTTGTTCTAATTCTTTAGGTAATTCTGCAAATAATCTATTGTAATTATAGAGTAAGTGGTAAAGACTCTGAAGACAGGCCCTAATGTTTTATGACTGCATAATCTTGGACAACAATAAATAAAGTAATATATACTTAGACTACTGCCTAGTAAGTTGTAAATACTCAATGAATGTTAGCTATTATCATCATTTGTGGGGTTTGTAGGGTTAAAGTCTCAGTATCTGCCTTGCCTTGCAGACAGAGATGGGAAGTTTTGAACAGGGGAACAAAGAGTTAGCCAAACCACCCTGGACAGACAGGGGACCAAATGATTGCATTGACACAGGGCCTCAAAGGACACCTGTGGCCAGTAAAGGCTAATGTCAATTCTAAAAATGCAGGACTCATTATAGTCTGACACTTAATAGACAGCAACCGGCATAGACCTGCCTTAAATCTTAGAAAGTCCACAAGTTCAGAAAATAGAAAGTGCCTCAAACTTCCCTTGCTGGGAAGACACTCTCATTTTGCCCCGTGTTTCCGTAACAGGGTAATCAATAAATCTGCCTCTCCTATTCCCATCCTGTCTCTGGTCAATTTTTCCACCCCCTGGAGACCCTCACATCCATTCAGGGTCCTCTCACAGCAATTTTTATTTTTATTATCATATTATTTATAATATCTTTATATAATTTTCTCCAGGGAACTATGCTATTTTAATAGGTGAAACACATCTAATCCATTCTGTGCATATGCATGCATTCAATCAGTATATTTTAAAGGCCACTAACTTTTTAAGTATATCTGTAAGTCATTTATATATTTCTTCATGATAATGAATGAATACTATGCCGTGTGTTAAAAGATAACAATCTATTTTTAGTATTTATTTATTGAAGAGAAAACATGCTAAAATTAAATTCCAAATATTTGATATGAACTTTAAGTTACAAAGGCGATCAGAGAAATATTAGCATCAATATTAATAGATCTACATAAAGTGATAATGAAGTACTTTTACACACACACATAAGTTGTATTTAACTTAATCTTCACAGCAATTCAGGTTAATAAGTTCCATAATAGTTTTTTACTGACAAGAAAGTCAAGATAAAGTAACATACCCCAGGAGTTACAATTATTTAGTAGATATTGTTTGAAAAGCATGAACCTCAAGTATATTACTAGAAAGTCTTTATGACCTTAATTAAAAAAAATAAGATATTTATTTATTTTTGTGTAGAAGTACTAGGATGTAGGCCAGAGGTGGGATGGGGGGCAAGGGGGGGGTGAGAGGAATCACAGAGACAGAGTGGGGAGCAGAACAGGCAGATATACTGAAATTCACTGCTGAGGGGAACAGTGGGCAAGTGAGGAGAGGTCTGCTGCGCCATGTGGTTTTCTCCCTGGCTGGGGATCGAACTCAGGCCATGTTGGTGATAGCACTGAGATTTAAGCCCTAAGCTGCCAGGGAGGGCCAATGACCTTAATTTTTTGTTTACTTACACTCCAAATAGGGGCTATCACATCTTCCAGATGTAATTTGTAATTTGATATTACAAAGCATTTTGAAAGCTCTAAATTGATTATTAAAATGAGAACGTGAGTTATAGTACAGAGACTTCTATAGAGGCAACACTTACAATACTTATGAGCAATAGGAAGAATTTTTGGAAATACAAGATGAGATTTAATTCACATGTTATTTTATGAATGTGTGAATACATAAGGGAACATAAAAGGGAATATGTTCCTGGACTTTTTACTTTTGAATTAGTTTGGTTGACATTATTCATAGCTATGATCCTAGTAAAGAGCCAAAGAAATCTATGAATGTGAAAGAAAATATAATATG
This sequence comes from Talpa occidentalis, assembly GCF_014898055.3. Lineage (NCBI taxonomy): Eukaryota > Metazoa > Chordata > Mammalia > Eulipotyphla > Talpidae > Talpa > Talpa occidentalis. Next base: position 9,344,382 of record NW_023603184.1, on the reverse strand, counting down.
CAGATATATATTTTTAAAAAGATTTTATCATGGATAATAATTGCAAATGTTCTCCCCTTTGAGGAACATTATGAAAGAAAAAAACTGAGTTTATTTTTTTTTTTTTTTAGTTTATCTGTTGGAAGTATAAATGCATGTCCTAATGAGAAACTTAAAATAGAATAACAAATTAATCACATTAGGAGAACCTTGCCCTTTGCATTTCCTTGCCCCTGGGAACTTAAATTCTGAATTTTAATGTTGCATTAACATTTGCAATAAAAGTTAAAACTCTAAACTAAAATGCAAAGTTCCTTGCAAAGTAGTAATTATGCAAAACAAAAACAAAAACAAAACAAACAATCAAAAAACTACATCAAATAACTCAGGAAGGCTAAAGGGAAGGATAAGTTGTTGCCACTTGAAATTGCAAAAAAAAAATTCCAAGTTATCAACTTACTAAAGTTTGTCACAATATCAAAGACAATATGTGGCATCTGTCTTTTTCACTTAGTAGACATCTTCTGAAAAGGTGTGGGTCTCAAACCATTAGAAATAATTCCTCAGATGCTAATATTATTATCATGGATATGTTATGTTAACATACTGGCTCAAACAACATTGATTTTGTTATTATTATTTAAAACACTTTATTTTCACTTAATGGATTTCACCAGTGCTCCACAGCTAAAGCATTTGTGTGGTCCATATGTATGAGGGTTAAAAGATCTAAAAGTTAAAATTAGGTTCTACAAGTTTTTTTTTTTTTAAATTCGATTTAATTATTTTTTTTATTTTTTTAAAAAATTTGCATAGAATAACTGGGGTGTAGGCCAGAGGGGCAGGGGCAAGAGGATTCATCACAGACAGAGTGGGGAGCAGAACAGGTGGATTCACCAAAATATACTACTGAGGGGAGCAGTAGGCAAGACAGGAGAGGTATGCTGTACCATATGTGGGTCAGCTCCCTGGCTAGATGAACTCAAGCTGTTACAGTTATATGATAGTGCTGAGACTTAACCCCTAAGCCACTAAGGAGTCCAAACTATCTTTTAAAGAAGTACTAAACCAAAGTTTCAGTAGCCAAATATATAGGAATATCATAAAGAAAAATAAATTTTGAAAATCTGGCATGGTTCTTTAGGTACTACATAGCCCCAAAGCTATTATCTCTCTGTTAAAAGCAGTACTGACTCCAAACACCTTTCATGGCTGCAGAATGGTATTTTTTACACAAACCTATTTCTAGAGAAAATTTTACAAATAGAAAATATTTGATGTAAGAATATTTGATTTTATCAGTATTATTCCACCTGTGAAATTAATATACTCATCTTAAGTTGAATTATTTGCTAATTCTTTATGGGTCCATACAGAGAAACAAAAGCAAAATTATACAAAGGAAGAGGCAGCCTAGAAAGAGCAGGAGGCCATCTCCAAGCTCCGTTACAAGAGAGATTCAAGTTGTACCAGGAACTCCCTAGACTAGACTCATACATATTGTGACATATTTGAAATTATACTTACTGAAAAAAACAAAACAAAACAAAACACACTTTCCATCCTGGAGCTCTGTTGATTTCAGTGGAACAATTTGTTATTTCTTTTAAATTTCTGATCTAAATGAGGAGTTTGTTCTAGTGTTGTTGAGGGCGGAAATAGTTCTTAATTATATGACTTGAAGCAAGTTTTACAGTTTTGCCATTTATTTGAGGGCTGGTGAGAATAAGCCCATCCTTTAGAATATCCGTGCATACATAGGCACTCCCAATACTTTTATCTGGGAACACTGACAAACTCCTCTTATGCATTCACTGAGCAATTTTCATATTTTGATACCTGGAAAGCTAATGAGATTTGAAGACTACTATCACCGGGTGAGCAGCCCATCTCTGTCATTTCTAAGTAGCATAAAGTTGAATAAGTTAAAGGAATACCCTGAACTTGTTTCTCCAGTCTTAAAATGAGAATAGTAATATTTACTTAAAAAGGAAGAAGGGCTAGTTATTAGTATTAAAGCATATAGCATGCCCGAAATTCTTTCTAGAGAAATCACTCTATGATTGGGATTTTAAATACCATAGTCTGAGTAAGACACTTAGAAATATGAGCCTAGTTTTCTGCTCCCTTCTTCCATGATAAAAATATGTGTTTAAATATACCTGTGTTTTAAAATCCAAAAAAGACTTTTTGTTTGTAACAAATGTAGAAAAATGGACAAAACATTGAATAATCTCTTTACAGATAAAGCAAACCAAATAGAATGGGGAGCAAATGAGGAGGATCACTGACTATTATGGAGTGTTAAAGGTGCCTTGGTGGTAGACCTATTGTGGTAATAAACCTCCAAAGAGGTGTGAGCTGAATGTATACCCCTAAAACATACAGTATTATAACTGAAGTCATTTTAATAATTTAACATAAATAAGTCCTATAAAATTTGTAATGATTGTGGTTTTATAAATTACAATAATTTAAATGACACTCAAATATAGGCAGTGGAATTTACAAAAAGAGAAAAGAAATGTTAAACACAAAATTTTGAACAGTGGTTATGTATGTGGGGAAATATATGAATGGGTCCCTTGGAGAAGCCCTTAGGGGACTGCATGGTAGATGTCTGAGTTTTTGTAGTTTCATTTTCTTTCTATCTCACATATGTTATAAATATTCTTTTATAACTACTTGATGTTAAAAATAATGATAAATTTTAAAAAGAAATCTTATGTCATCAGTTTTCTTATTGGAATTGATCATCAAGGAAGCAATTTTCCATGCCAGTAATTCTTACTCCAGGTCCTATAAAAGCATCCCACTTCACATTTGGGCCTCTGGGCAGGGGGTCATAGCAGATGTTTGCTCTGAGCTGAAAGGAAGCTGGAGAAAGGCCAAGAGCAGTGCTTCTGACATTGCTCCCACCCTGGTGGAGATATCCAAGTCAGCATATAAAGAAAATCAGTAATGTGCTATATCCAAGAGGTCATGGATTCTTGAGAGTCTCAGAACCACACACTCAGTAGCCTTAAAACCCTGTTGTAAAAGCTTCTTCCTTTGCCTATCTTTCCTGACGATTTGTCAGACCCATTAACCTGTTTATTCTAAAGGGATTATTTTCCCTGTAGGTACAGAGATCCAAGAAGGAGGCTGTGACAGCTGCTGGCATAGGAATGCTGTTTATAGAGTTGTAGGGAAGTCACTAATAGAATAAGAATGAGGATTCAGTTGCTTGCTTGAACTTACCCACAGGGAGGCAGGGATTTGCCTGAGCATCTCAAACTTGAAGGTTGCTGCCAATCACACTGAAAATGAACCATCATTTTGCCCTTTATCTGCAGGGCTGACCCTTTGAGCAGTTTTGTGCTGACCCTGAAAAAATCCAACTCATTCATAGCCTCTGTACTTTGATTACAGGAATCACCTTATTCTCTGAAATCCTCTATGGACTTACAAATTTATAAATTACTTGGCCTTCATAGGAATGTGATACTCAGGAGGGACAAATCCTTCTGTTAGTATTTCTGGATTATTTACTGATCATAAAAGCAGAACCATGCATTTCTGTCATGCTTCGGAATTTATAAGTATTTTTAAATTTATGGATTTTTCAAGAAACTGAGGCTTTAGGAAGTGAACAATTTTAAATTTTAAAAATCATTATACCAAAAAATAATGAGAGCAAAAAAGTAAATCCTGAGTCTGTTGAAGTTGTTGCAAAGTTCCAGGACTTCAAGTCTTTCCAATATATCTCTAAGACACTTCACAAAAGATGCTTGATGATGGAGCTTAAGGATCGGGGACATTACACCTCCTTAACACTGAGTGAGTTAATACTCTATTAACTCACCGGTTAATAGACTAAATGTTTGAAAGTAATATTTTTGTTGTTGTTGTTGTTTAGTACAGTTTTAGGTGCCGGTCACTGTGTTCTATACTTTCACATAGGTTTACTGTAATCTCTTCACATTCTGATTTGATAATGATGATGTTACTTTTGCTGTTACTAAGTTTTACAGATAAGGTTCTGATAGGACATACAGATAGATAGCAGAAGAAATTTTAAATCAATTCTGTCTAAATCTAGAATCTAATTGTTATGAAATTACCCAGCTTCTAAGTATTGTAAGATATGGAAACCTGCACTTGATTATCAAAATCACTGCTCCGTTTACTCTCACAATGTGAAGTGGACATTGAGATTCAAAATTTAAGATTCACACATGTGTGCATGTCCGTATATATATGTATTTGTGCATCAAATGTTCAGCAGCTCAGTGACTCTTATGTTCTTATTAGGCAACACATAATTTGTACATAGATCCATTTCTTCACTTTTTTTATCCTGATACTGTGGAAGATACGGTGAACTCCTGTATAATCATTTTTGAAGAATTTCAGATACATTGGTGTGTGCTGATGGGCTAGGGCAATGGTTTTCAGTCAGGAATGATTTCATTCTCTAGAGGATGTTTGGCACTGTCTAGAACATTTGTTTTGTTTTTGGGAAGTGCTAAGCATCTTATGTGTTGATGCCAGAGATGCCGTAAAACATCCTAAATTCCACAGGATAGCCTCCACAACAAATAAAGACCCATCCCACAATATCAATAGTTCTAAGGCTGAAAAACCCAGGGGTCAGGAGTAAAGAAGCATTAGACACAAAGTTCTGAGATCTGACCTCAGTAAAAGTGCTGTGAAGAACTTGTAACCACCGCTTCCCGGTTGGTCAACTAGGGCCCAAATAAACTTTCTTTATACAAAGTTATAAGCATCACTGAGTTGAGCTACCTATGTATTGATATTTCAAAGAGATGAGAGCTTAAGAAAATTACAAAATAGCACCCAAAACTGAGTAGATTAATAGTTCATTTTTGTTATTTAATTAAAAAAAAAACATGTTCAGAAACTTCTAGAAAAACTATACTATCAAGGATGTGTTCTTGTTTTTAAATAAGGAGTTTTCTGATATGAGATTGGTGTTAGCCAACCTTGCTGCAGCCTTCCCTTAAGTCCTTCTATTCTTATTAGGATGAGGAAATTGGGCACTGAGAAGTCACTGGGGAAAAATATTTATTTCCCTGTGCTCTCATTTATTTTCTTTCCCTTGCTCTAAGCTTTGCATTAATAAAGTATGTAAGGAAGAAGAAACCAGGACTAAAGATACTTGAATTCATCCTCCTTCCTTTTAAAACCTATAATTTTCCTGAAATTTTCAGAAATGCATTCCTTCTTTTCCCTTTTGACTGTCTGTGTTGAAATTCACAGAAACCAACAAAAGACATCATGAAGTCTCCAGCATGAATCATTTATTTGGACAAAATAGGGAGGCTATTTAAAAAAGGGCAGTAATTCTTCCTTGCTGTCAAAAGATAAAGGCTTACAATTTCCTGCTGAAATGTGTACAATACCTTGTAAATTGTGAACATGTAATCATCTTTTGAAAAAGAATAGAAAAACACCAATTGGCAACACTTTGCCACAGAAGTGAATGCATTACAGCAATACCATAAATATTTTTTAATTCTAGTCTTCTAAGGGAAGAAGATAAAGGTCAATTGTTCAATAACAGACAATTGTTAAAGTCAACTGAAAAGGTGGTTAAAGTTATAAAAGTGACCACAATAAAACTAGTATTTTCTTAAGTAAACTTTTGCTCCCATTAAATCTTGGAATCATACAGAACTATAGTAATGTGAGGTCCAAAACCTAAAGAGACAGAGAATGAGCAATTCAATTCCATCTGTCCTGAATATTACTGAGGGAAGCAAAACTTCTTCTGGATGGTAAAAATGCTACTACTGAGAATATACCAAGACTGGCCACAATAATTACAGTAAACAAAATTATGTTTGTCCCTGCAAACTGCCATCTTTTTATATTACTCCCCATCCTCCAACAGAAAATTATAAAGGAACATTTGCAGTAAGAAATTATATTTGTACATTATCATTTGGGAATCCTTATCACACTTTAAACAATAATTATCGGTGTCAGTGGTAGCTCTGTGGATACATTGTAGTCTTTAAAAATCTTTCCCTGGAACAATGAAGATAATCCTCTTCAAACTGGCTAGTGAGATCGTATTTAGATTGAGATGGGAAAAAAATTCTTTTTGAAACCTATACACCTCTCTTCCTTTAATTAAGAAATAACCAATTTTAATATGATCAATTTCTGGAATTCTAAGATAATATTGGGGAGTGAGTGGCTGGTTCTTGGTAAATGCCCAGCTGTGTCCTTTCTACTCTTTGCCCCTTTTATTCCTCTTTGATGCTGAGATTGGAACTCATCCTCATGGGGCTCACTTTCCTTTCCCCTTTCTTTCTTTTCCTGACATTAGTCTTTTTCTCTCTTTAGTTATAGAACACTTTTAGCTCCTTATCTCATGAAAGATCACATATCACAATTTTGAAATCTAGGATCTCTTCATTATCATATACTCCTATAAAAATAACCTCCATTTGGTCCTTTCAAACACAGACCTGTTTCCTTTATTTCATTCTAAGGAAAACAAGTGAAAACTTTCAGAAAGGTTGATCAATGGACCCATGTGACTTGCCAAAGATAACAAGGAAATCAAAGAATGATGCAAGTAAGACAGTTCTGGTTTGGTTTCTATTGTACAGTTGTTTTATCTTCCAAAAATAAATATTCAAAAAATTAATGGATTTGATTTATGGCATCAAGTTGCTAAGGAGACATAAGAAGATAGTTGATAGTACAATATTTAAGGGGTCAACTGAATCATCCAGATTATATAAGCCAGAGGAAAGACACAGGAGTGAGAACATGGTACTGAGAGTTCAGTGATACCTTTAGCTTCATCTTCCAGGTGGCTAAAATTTGCTTCTGACCTTTGTTTAGATCAAAAGAACTGATGATCAGATGCCATGGTGGAAATCTTAGAGCAGTATAGAATTAGAATCTGCCCATTTCCCTGCAAAGGAATAGCTCAATCATGAAGAATAAGTCTCATGTTTAATTCATAAAATAAAATCTTTGATTTCTAGTATAATGTATAGGTGCTATTCATGAGCAAAGGGGCCTGATCATATTTTCATGGGTGATATCTCAAGTAATGCAGGAGGGATTCATTTCAGTTTAAATTAAAGAATTTAAGTCTGCAGCTCCTGCTGCTTGAAAGAGATGCTTGGCAACAGGAGATGAGACTGTTAATTATAGTGAGAGAGGGATTTGACCCTCTATAAAGGGAATTCACTTCTCTCTATAGTCACATTCAGTAAGGAAGCCACAGGACGCTATTTTCCATAAAGAACTTTAGGTTCTGATTTAGAAATGCACAAGAAAACCACTTACTTGCTTAAAGTTGCTGCTGATAGTACCCAATTTTTGCCAACCCAATCCAACTACTTTTCATTGCAAATGCCAATGTAACCATACAGGGGCATGAGTGAACAGATACCCAACAGAGGTAGAGTACATCCCTTGATAAGGAAATAAGAAAGCTTGAAACACTGGTAACATCATCATGTGTCAAACTGAGATCTCAGGAGAAATGGTAGAAGAGATGAGGGAGCCATGGTTAGATTAGTGTGTGTGTCTACACATATTTTTACTTCTACAGAAAATTCACAGATATGTATAAACATTGGTACCTGCAGCTTTTCTAGAGAATATGCATACATACGTATGTGTAGGCAGGGTTTTGAGATGTTTATTTATTTACCTTTTGAATTTGTGTCTTTTGAACTACTTGGAAATCATGCACATTTATCATGCCTGAAATAACAGTTTCAAAGAATTTTCATTGAGTCCAAAGTAATAACTCTTGACATATTCAGTCTAAGTCAATATATCTTAATAAAAGCAGCATTTGTTATAATATCTAGTGTTGCATAAATATTTTAGAGATTCATTCAACTAAAATAAAAGTACTAAGAACTAAGGAAGATACAGAATGAGCTCAATAGCTGGCCCTCTGGTGTTGAAACAGGACTAACATACATGTGATATATTTTTACTCCTTCCTGCTTTTCTGTGAATAAATCACAATCTCAGTCCAGACTTTTTCTAATTCCTCTTCTGGCCTAGTATCATCACCACAGCTTCATAATTTTGTGTTGCCCCAATTCTTTGGTCTCAGTTTCTGGTCTTATATTACATAATAAAAAGAGCCAGAAAGATTGTTCCCAAAAGTTCTTACTCAATAACCTGCATTCTCTCCCTCATCAATGTCATGCCTGTTCTCTGGTCAATGCCAAAGTCCTGGTGATGTTCTTTCTGCAATATCATAAACACTGTTTTCAGCAAATCCACTGATACTGCCTCCCAGACTCTTCAAAACACATTTTCTCTAACTTCTTAACCATCTCAGCCCTAGGTGACTATAACCTTATTTGTGATTCTTTTTTTTTTTCAATAACCTATATTTTTATTATTTATTTCTTTATACAAGAACTGGGGTACAGATCGGAGGTGTGGGAGAGTGAGAGAATTCACCAGAGACAGAGTGGGGAGCAGAACAGGCAGACGGACCAAAGACACTGCTCAGGGGAGCAGCTGGGAGGCAGAAAAGGTCTGCGGTGCCATGTGGGTTTCTCCCTGGCTGGCCAGGAATCGAACCTGCGCTGGAGAAGCTGCAGACAGCTTCACAGGGCAGCGTTCAACCCTCTGCATCACCTGGGAGGTCCTTATTTGTTATTCTTTATCAGTAGATAAATGCATGTTCTTAACTATCCTATGTATGATTTCATCATATATTACAGAGAGGCAGGGAGACCCAGTTTTAAGGTCACTGGGTTCCGAGTCAAGCCAACCCCATTATTTCCTGGTTCCCCAACTCATCACTTGTAGAAACTTTGGATTAACTTCCCTGAACTCTAGTTCCCTCATCAATGCAATATGCATAACTATATAGTGAATGGAAAGATCAACCCAAGCATCACCCCAGTGCAGATTTACTCTTGGTTGTCTTCCAGGAAAACAAAGTCCTGACATTCATCTATTTCACATCCTTCAACAAATTCCTTCTGTGCTAAAAAAGAAAACCCACAACTAGAAACTCCATTCTCCAAAGGTGGGTCTGTCAACTGGATGCATTTCCACCTTTATCTCAAGCACACTTCCTGTCACACCCTGTTATTGAATTACTTGACTTTGAATCCCTCTATCCTTTCTTTTGCTCTTCCCATGACTGTCTCATCCCATACTTCAAATCTCAGTTTTTACACAACCAACCTGATAGTTCCATCTGAATAGTTCATCCCCATCATTTATATAATTATAAGATCTAAATTTGTTATTTTGAATAAATTTTTTGTCTTCCCATCACACCGTAAGCATATTCTAGCTTTTTTTTTTTTTTCCAAAACAGTAAGATTCAGCATCTAGTCCAATGTTTACCTTATGATTATTTCACATTAAAGACTTAGGAACTGAATCAACGGACATTGGGGATACTTTAAAACGGGGTTACAGAGCCTGATTCAAGCAATGCATGGAAAGATAACACAGAGAGATGTCAGGAGATGCTTATGCTATGGATAATTTAATAATGATCCTTTGGTCAATCTGTGGACTGTATGTGAAATAGAGAAATGGAAGTTATAGAGAGATGCTGAAAATGAATTCAGTCTTAGGGAATTCTATTAGCTGTCAGTCCTATAATATGCCCCAAACAGGAAGTGCTTCTTCCACCACTACCTATTATTTAGCTATGATCAAACCCCAAATAATAGACACAAAACATTATCTTAATATATTCTTTCCTAAGGAAGAAATGATGAATGTGTTTGCCAGAAGTTTACATGAATTTTGAGATAGAAGAGACTAGGGACAGGATAGAAATCATTTATTATGCTAAGGTAAACAAACAAACCCAGAGAAAATATACGACTTACATAAATTCACCCAAGAAATTCATTAAAAATCAATAGTCCAAAGACACAGGTAACCAAACATGGTCCAATGTGTGCTTTCTGTGCATCACAGCAGACAATACAGATTTTGTTTCTTGATTTCAGACTTTGTTATATTTGGAAGATAAAATTAATCTGAGACTATGAATTATTGTAAATATTTGTGATGTCTGTGGACAATTGAGTAGTGGCTTCCCTCTAAGAAACTTTATTCAGATTTATCATAATACCTAGCCTAAAATGAGTTCAATATTTGTCTGCTTAGTATCATTTTTATTTTTACTCCTCTTATCACTTTACTCTTTCTTATCTTTGCCTTCTACACATGTGTCTTTCATCTCCTTTATATGTAGAAAATATATTGTTCAAAATTGAAAACAAGCAACAACAAAATCTCTTTTTCTGTAATGTGCTAGAGATAGAATAGCATGTTGGAAACTAAAATCAAATCAAAGTATGCTATGAGGAATCACAGTGCTGGAGAAGAAAATGACATCTCATTAATGGGCCACAGTTTACCAAAGTGAACAGCTGTTTCTTTCTTTTTTACTGAATGAAAAGAGCATCATTATTCCCCAAATGGATCTTTCCTCTGACAACTACACTAAATATTGTTAGTTGTTTATGTTGACTTTTTATGTAGTTCTCATAAAAATCAAGCAATCAATCTACCCTAGGAATGCCTCCATTCTATGGAAAGCAAAATAATAAAATGCATTAAAAGTTTAATGCTGCCTTTTAATAGACGTTCCTAAAATTGGTTTTTTTTCTTTTAAATTTAAAAAAAAATGTTCTTACAGTTAAATTGTAACTAAAAGTCACCAATGGCCAAGGCATAATAAACTGTTTCTGCAACTATTTTCAAAAGAAAAATAAGGCCTTCACACTCTGCTGGACTAAAAATAAATGATCTTCCAGCTCAATCAGATTGCAATTTACTCAAGATGTAAAATAATTGGATGAGATAGATAATTTAACTAATGTATGGAATATATATATATATATAAACAACAACAAAAACTAAACCAAGAGAAATGGTTTAATTTAGAGAGATGCTGAAAATGAATTCAGTTACATGGAATTTGGTCAACCATAGGTCCTATCATTACCCAAAAATTATAGTCACATTTTGAGTAGTGGCTTCCCTTTTTATTTTTAAGATTTATTTATTAATTTATTTATTTCTACAAGCACGGGGGTACAGTCAGAAGCACGGGAAGGTGGGAGAATTCACCAGAGCCAGAGCAGAGAGCAGAACAGGCAGACTGACAAAATACACTGCTGAGGGGAGCAGTGGGCAGCAAGGGAGGTCTGTGTGCCATGTGGGACACTCGCCCGGCAGACAGGGATCAAAACGGTGCTGCAGAGGCTGCGGGCAGCTTCGCAACCCAGCGCTCAACCACTGCCCCACCAGGGAGGCCCCTTGGCTTCCCTTTAAGAACATTTTCTAAGGCCTCCACAGTGGTACAGCATGTTGAGTGCAGTGCTGTGGAGCTGTCCACATCCTCTGCAGCACAGGTTCAATTCCAGGCCTGCCAGGGAGATTCCCATATGTCGCAGCAGACCTCTCCTGTCTCTCCCGCTGCTCCCCTCAGCAGTGTTTTTGGTAGATCTGCCTGTTCTGCTCCCCACTCTGTCTCTGTCCTCTCACCCTTCCGTGCCTCTGGCCTGTTCTTCAGTTCTTGCATAAATAAATAAATCTTAAATAAATAAATAAATAAATAAATAAGAACCCTTTCTAGAAATATGCGAAATATGACTGATAAATGAGGCTATTTAGAGGGTGGGGGGTGAAAGAAGAGGGGAAAAAGAGAAGTTAATGGACAATGGTGAAACACTATGGGTACTTTGGTGATAGGGTGATATGGTAATATACATCTGAAGAGGTGTAAACCTAGTCTGCTAAATCATATAGTGTTGTAAAACAATGTGAAATAAAAAAAATCTTCCTTGAGAGTAAACACTTGCCTCTTAAATACAAGCTTTTATCCCAATCTCAGTGTTCTCTTTAGTTCATTTAATACTGTTTTCTTCTCTGATTAAATTTTAGTCTACCACAAGTTCAAGTGATACCAAGTGAAAGATCAAGAAGCATTATTGAGTGCGCCCCTTAAAATGTGCTGAGACTGGGGTAATGGGAGAACACACATCTATAAAAGTGTGATGGGGGACAATGTAACACATAATGAAGAACTTGGCCTGATCTCTGTTCTGTCCAGTGTCTAATTCTACAATATCATCTTTGCCATCATAGTCACTATGATCGCCTTTTTCATCACTTTCAACACAGTGACATTTGGGTTTCAATTCTAGTTACTTCATTTTGAATTTGATGATTTAAAAATTTAAAATGAGCATTTGAGACACCTAACTCCTAGAGTTATTTTGAATATTAAATGAGATTATGCAAAGTAACTTCTATTTTATCTCACTATTTATGGATTATTTCAACCATCTGTTGAACATTTATTAGGTTAAAATATTCTTATCCCTTTTAATCCCCTCACAAATCACTATGGACTAAAGTCTTTGGTTCTCATTTTACAGATGTGGTCTCTGAATGAAATATCTACATTTCCCAAAGCTCCACAGCTAGTAGCTTTTGTCACAATGATTTAAGCTAAGGTCTATTTGACTTGGAGAAACAAAAAAAGATTTTGATTATTTTATTGTTATTATATGGAATGACTCATATAATGTATGCCATCCTCAGAAACACTTAACAGAAAAATACTCATCAGTATATTCCAGCAGTCTCTCTCTTTCTGTGTGCCTCTGTGTCTCTCTGTCTCATATAATGGACAGGGGTCAAAAGCTAACTTTTTCTATAAAATCTACTTAGTAAATATTTCTAAGTCACTTGTATCTATGTTGCATATCTGTTCTTTGTTGTGTAGTTTGTTTCTAAAAAAGCCTTTAAAAATGTCAAAGCCATGTTTACCTTGCAGCTATAGGGAACAACTGGATTTAGCCCACAGGCCATTGTTTGCTGACCCCTGAGAGAAAGAATTGTCTTATTTTATTATTTTATTTTAATGTATGGGTAATCCCTGATGTTCAGTCATTTTTTATTTATGTTATAATGTGTATTTCTGGAGACTACAATCCATCAGTCCTTTTTGAACTCTGACAGGTATTTCAGATGGTCTCAACAATAATCTTTGAAAAATGGCATCCATGAAAACTGGTAATTTGAAAAAATAAAGGAAGCTGGGTAAAATTAGAGAACTTTCTGATTCCATCTTATAAAATGAAGGATTAAAGATTCTCTCACTCTTAGACCTTGTGTGAGTCAAAATAATCTGTGAATGTTGGCGCTATCCATATAATATAGAATGCACAAAGGCATAGAACTAACTTCATTCCTAGAGTACATCTCCCAGATATTCTTCAAGATGTTAGCAGATATTAAAAGTCAAAGGTATATTTTCTTATTTTTTTTTATTTTTCAAATCCTTGATTCACAAGAGAATCAGCAACTGTACATACACCTTTAAAAAAAAAAGTATACTTTTTCATAAAGCATGTATTATCAAGGTTTGATAAACCCAATTATAGAAGAGATTTAACAAAAAAAATAATAGTTAAAACTAGACATCTCCATTTACACCATTGTAATCAGAGAAGAGATTAAATACTCATTGTTTTACCTAATGACATTTCACAAGAGAATTACACTACATAGCTAAATATGACCAACAATTAGGAAGTCAAAATATTCTAGAATTAAAAAAAAAAGAACTTTTTTCTATAATCTACAATAGTCTCAAAGTCAGTCTGATCATTTCCAAGGACAACCCTGAGCAGAGAGTCTGAAATGATTACCTGGTAACCAAACCTTACCTTCAAAAGTTTAAGGGGAAAGTTCAGGAAAAAAAAAATAGTCTATAATAGACACAAGTGACACACCATTTGTAGATATAGAATCATGAACCATTATGAGACAGTTTGTTCTCTCCCAAAAAATCTTGTCAAAATTAAGATAAATGTGTCTTCATAGGTTAAGAATGGATGGTTTCCTGAGTATTAAGTGGATGCCAGCTGACATTTTTCTTAAGGCCAGCACCATCAGCACACTCTATCACTAATCTTTTGAGTCCTATTCAACAGTCATGTACAAAGAATTTGTTGCTGACCTTTCTGGCTGATAAAGTCAGAACCAAGAACTCTCATAGGTTGTCCATACAATCTTTAGAGTAATAAAACAAGTCAATAGATTGAGTGCTAAGCAAGAAAGAGAAGGGAAAAAAGTCAAGACTGTATAGGAACACATTTGGACAGTTGAGCAGTGGTATGTCAAAATGATACTATCAATCATTTGTCACCTCAAATGAATGAGTGCACTCAAGAATAAAAGGACATCCCACCCCAATATACACCAGTTCTCCAGTTTCATTCTTTTTTTTAAAGATACATTTATTTATGCATATAAGAACTGGGGTACAGGCCATAGGTTTAGGGGGTGAGAGGCTTCACTGGAGACAGAGTAGGGAACAGAACATGCTGATTGACTGAAATAAACTGCTGAGGGGAGCAGTGGGTGTGTCAGGAGAGATCTGCTGTGCCCTGTGTTTAGGTCCCTGGCTGGGCATCAAACTTATGCTGCAGTGGCTATGGATAACTTCATAGGTTGCATCTTCACTCCTTGCACCACCAGGGAGGCCCTTTAGTTTTATTCTTAACATATCAAGACATATGTTTATGTTTAGATTATACATTACCCTTGAAGCCCATTTGATGCCTGATTCACAACATTTTTTCATGCATCAAATTAATTTTAATGGGCAACCCAACAGTATCAAGCCCTAAATTTCAGTGCTCTTCCTGCACAGTCCACATTGGATGTTAGAAACATGCTTCCTCAGCTTTTCTGCTTATGCAAAATAAGCAGTCACATTAGAGATGTTCCCATTAATCCAATATTTAGCACATAGCAAAGATTGTCTTATAAAACTAGCACTATATTATGATAAGAATGAAAATCAATATTTTAGTTTTTTTTTAATCTAGCTATAGTTTGTTCCCTAAAGATTCTCAAAATATTTAAAAACAAGATAAATGATCTTTCTATCTAATTACAGTTTAGAATGATCTGATTTTACTCTCTTAAAAATTTTTGCTCTTCATTACAGACGTCGGTTCTTTAGCTTTCAAGATAGCCAAAGACAGAATTTCAATGGAAATAAAGAAAGCACTCCTCATCTAGGAATATGGAATCTTTGTAGTTTAGAATTCCATCTGCCCTTGTAACTCCTAGCTAGACTCACCATATTTTATTCCTGACAATACATTTTGGTACAGCAGGAAAAGACTAAAGTCATAAAGGGCATTATCACTTCAGAAGGAAGGGAGAAGCAGCAGGAACAGATGAAATTCAAATCAGCCAAGATCCTGTTTCCATGATAATGTATCTCTCTAGCTTTGAAATCACATCAGAATTGCTTCTATACTGAGTGAATTTCAAAGTGGTCTTTGAGGCATCATTGAGATGTTTTAAATAGATGCATCCAAGTAGAGTTAGACTCCTAAGAAAGGAGACTTTTGCTTCTGAGAAGAGGATTAGCTCTTCTCACTTTCAGAGATATGCAAAACACAGCCAGTAGGATGTTTCAAAATATGTTTTTCCTTCTTCAATTTCATTGCAATTTTCTAATTAAGGTGAGGTTTCCTAAGTAATTAGGAGTGGTCCTTTGTCAAAAACAATCAATGACTCTTTATTCTATCACATTTTGTATTGGAATCTGTTAAATAATGATTAGAGATATAAGCTAGTGTCATCAAGAAGAAAGAATGAATAACGAGCAGATGGTCTATCCTAATAGGTCAGGCAGCTCAAGGGCTCCAGAGAAATGAAGAAAACAATCATTTACCATCACACTTGCTTAATTATCTCTACAGTTGCTGGTTATGATGCTGGTAAAGAAAAAAGTGTGGTTGTTCATCTATTGATTCAGTATTTCAATGTTCCAATACTTGGGCTATCTGATGTTCTCTTCTACTCTCTGATAGTCATCTGTTCACTGATCAGGGCTCCACTGTTATACAAGAATGAACACCATTCAAAAAATCTCAGTTTCTTTGTAATGGGGTGATATAAAAATCACCATCCTTATAAATTGTTAAAATGTGTGAGTAGAGTGGATTGTGCCTTCCCTCACACCATCCTGATGTCAGCACCAGGAACTTGTGGGCAAATATCACAACACTGGGAGAGGGATAGAAATGGCGCTTAAGGATTTCATGTTCTGCACTGTTCTTGTGAAAGGTGAAAAGGTCAAGGTCCTCAAAGCTCATTTTTAGAGTCTTTGATGAGAAAGCTTACAGAGTAAAATATTTTTTGGGACCTCCATGGTGGCACAGGGGCTGAGTCTCAGTGCTATCATCACGATGGCCTGCGTTCAATCCCTGGCCAGGGAGCTGACCCACATGGCATAGCAGACCTCTCCTGTCTCACCCGTTGCTCCCCTTAGCAGTGTATTTCAGTAGATCTGCCTGTTCTGCTCCCCACTCTGTCTCTGGTGAGTCCTCTCAACCCCTGCACCTCTACACACACAAAAAAAAAATCTAAAAAAATAAAATATGGTTTGAATACAGGTTTCAATATAGGAAAATCTACATGAAGGTCAATCCCTCATAGTGAATAAACATATATTTCTTAATAATTAGAGCAACCATAAAATGATGGCAAAAACAAAAGCATACATTTTATGACTGTTAATAGAATTAGCATTTTATTGAGTGATTTCTATACGCAATCTTTATAAATCTTAAAACAATCACTCTTGTGACCCCCTCCTTACTAGTCTCCTGGGCTATTGTAACAATTGATCACAAGCTATTGGCTTAAAACACCACAGATTTATCACCTTAAAGTTCTCAAGTTCAGAGGCCCAAAATGGATCTCATTGGTATAAAATCAAGCTGTCAGCAGAGCTACATCCCTTGTGGAGATTTAGGGGAAAAATCCATTTATTTGCCTTTTATCAGTTGCTAGAGATCTTATGTGCACCTTGGCTTGTACCCTCCTTCTATGTGGCCTGACATATTTACAAATTCTGAAGATTAAGATCTAAACATCTTTGGAGGGCCATTATCCTGCCTAACACACCTTCAAATCTATGTAAAAATTAAGTTTCAAACAAAAACTCTAATCACATCTTAGCCTGTTGCCATCTCATCCCTCCTTCAAATATTTCAAGGCTTCTTGTTACAGGTATGAATATAAAATCCTCTAATCTGACCATCAAGGTCTCACACTCTAGCTTCTTCTTGTCTTGTTCCCCCATGGAGTCTCGTTGTTCTCTGCTCCAGTTACACTAATCTTCCTCCGCACCTGTGTCTTGACACACACACTCCTATTTCCCAAACCATGGTACCTGGGCCTTCTATTGGAAATATTCCTCCAATACAACTTTGTGTAATTAATATTGATTTATTCTTCTGCCACTGCCAAGCATCACTTACTCAGGAAGCCTGCACCAACCCTGAATATCCTAATGTGGGTCTGCTACTCCTAAGAGACCTGTTCAGCCACCACTTTTTGTTACCTGACTGTCTGCATTCCTGTACAAGGTCAGAACTGCCCAGTCAATTAGTCATAGGAGCCAAACCTTACAAGGTTCCTTTCAAATCAACCAAGAGCTTAAAGCTTGATCACTCTGGGAAGGCCATGCATCATGAGATAGGACCTGGAACACTTGGGGCTCGGGTGAGGGAGAGGGAAGGATGTATGACAAGGGACACCAGAAGGTGATCAATGGAATGAACAAATTGTTGATAAGATTGAAGCCATGGCTGGGGATCTAGAGCTTGATTGCAATTACAATACTGAGTCATCAAACAGATGAGAAGTACCTGGAGGGCAGACTCACAATCGCTAACACTGTAGATGACAGAGAGCACCTTTTCTAGTTTCACCCCTCCCTTTTCTCTTTGTCCTCCTTCCCCTCACAACTGATGCTGTATAATTCTTCTATCAATAAAAAGGCCAGGATCTTGCTCTTCAGCAGCATCCTGTCTCCTGCAGCTTGTTCTGCAACTCCTGTTTGTCAGTGTGGTGTTGTCAACACAACATACTAATATAAATTAACTTATTTATTTATATACATATATTTGTTTTATGCTCTGCTTATGTCAAGCACTTCTCACAGAGCTGGGGACAGAACAGGGAACAAAATAGACAAGACCCTGGTTTTCATGTGGTTTCTGGCATATAGATAATACATAATAAAAGATATTCAATTGTCAAGTGAAATATGAGGTATGAAGAAAAAGTAGGGTGAGAAATGAGATATAGAAGTATCGGGATCACTTTAGACACTATAGAACACTTCTGGGAATGGTTCACTAATGAGGTGACATTTGAGGAGAGACTGGAATGCAAAACAGTTAGTGATTGTTATGGATTTTTGAGGGAACAGCATTCCAGGCAGAGGAGAAACTTGGTCTGAATACCAAGTGATGGGATATGTTTGACACTCAGGCACCAGAACTCTGCTTCTTTGCAATTGTAGTAATTTTAATTTTTACATGTCAGTGTTAGGAGTTGAAGAATCTTTGTCACCTCAACTAATTTCACACTCCACAAGAGAAGATCTTTTCATTTTACTTACCACAGTGTCTATACTGCTTGTCAAGGTGTTAACTCCTATAACAATCCTAAATTAAATATTATTCTGATCTCAGACATGCTTATGGGGAAACTGATAATTCCAGCACTTAATACAGAACTTAACAATGGCAAATTTGTGCTCTGAATCCATAATAATTTGACAACATATCCAATGTCCTTAACCAATCTGCTCTAATATCCTCTGCTAATTACCTTTGTGGTACTTAAAGGTAATGTTCCCTCTTAATGAGGAAAATGACTTTGACTAGGTAGACAATAATTGATTACCAACTACAGTCCTCTCTTACATGATCAGAAGCACAAAGACTCAGAGTCCTAGTTTTGTCATAGAATAATGACAGTAATAACCACCTCAAAGTTTGTGTCAAGAAGATAATGTATAAGACAATAAACATGAAAATCCTATCGAAATAGGAAAATATTTCTGTACCTTATCTCATATAGCACATGGAATATAATATAAGGGGTCAACTTTCTAAGAGGTTTATGGTCCTGATAAAGTTTACTGGCACTACTAGAAAGTGTTCTGGGGCAATATATATATATATATATATATATATATATATATATATTTTGGCATAGCAAGTTATTCTTCTGCAGCTCAGACCCTCATCAGAAAATTAGTCTTTTCTCTAGAAAGGGTGGATCTGTTTTATTAACATAGCATGAGAGAGAACAGAAAATATTGGACCACTTCCACAAAAAAAAAAAAAAAAAAATAGGGATTAAGTGGCTTTGGAAAAAAAACAATTAGAGGTAGGGAGAGAAGAATTCAAAGAATATTTTGGAAGACAAATGGGCAAAGTGTATTGGCATGAGTATACTATGGATTGCTGCAAAGACGCTGTGATTGAAACAGTGAACCTTAAAAGAAATTCAGTATTGGTTTAAACATATTAATAAGGGCCATGACTCAAATAAGGACCAAATTAGCATGAAACAAATTTTGGTTGTGACAGATGGCGGATGGTAACTTGAACAATGTAGGCTGAAAGAATCTAACTTTGAATAGACTATTTATGAATACAATTTTACTCAGTTTTTCATAATATTTTACCAGGGAGAAAATTTGGGTTTATGTAAAAAATACAATAAATATCATTCATTGTTTATTGTATATAATTTTGCTTAGATTAACCATATTTAAATTATATGTGGCTCTTTTTCCATTGTGTGGGTTGAGTAATTCTCAATTAAGCCAATTGTTGTTCCTGGAAAGAAAGCTTAATTCAGGATATTATGAACACTATACTATTAATCAAAAGATAAAATTATTTTGAAACATGTTTTAGTTATGCAATTTAAAAAGGTAATAAATGAATATGGTACAAAACTCAAAATTGCAGAGTTGCACAAAATGAAAAATAACTCTCTTTTTGATACTTTGAACTACTCAGTTCACATCCACAGAGAATTTTTTAATGTCCCTTTAAAAATAGTACAGGAGAAGCAGACCTCTCCTGGCTCGCCCACTGCTCCCCTCAGCAGTGTATTTCAGTCAGTCTGCCTGTTTTCTTCCCTGCTCTGTCACTGGTAGATCCTCTTACCCACCATCTCTGGCCTATACCCCAGCTCTTGTATGCATAATTAAATAAATCTTTAAAAAATAAATAAAAATAGTACAAATATGTATATATACCTATCACATTTATATGTATATCTATCTCTGATATTTTACTTTAATTTTCAAACATCTTTATATTTGTTATAGTAAAATGCAATATAAACATTATATTTTGTGGTTGTTTTGTGTGTGTGTACATAACTATGTGTACTAATTATGTATAATTCTGTTACATTCTGTGTCTTTAAATAATTAAATTACTGAGTTAGCAAGAGTTTTTCAGTTTAGTTCTTGGGGTTTCCAAATAAACAATTTTCTTTACACAAAGTTATAATTTATAGGTTCATTTTCATAATTCATATATATTATTCCCTTGGCTAATATTGCAATACTGTGATAAGTATCATTGATAAAGAACATAACTAACTGAATCTTGACCCTAATAGTCTAGTGAAGAGGTTTCCATGATTTCTACTAAGTCACCCTTTGTAGCACCATTTGTACTGAAGAAGACTAAGGCAATAATCTTCTTTTAAACACACAATCATTATACATAGATCACAAACAGAGAGACAGGTGATTTATATAAACAACTAGTAAGATACCATGGTCCACACTCATTGTCCTTAAAGGATGACAGACTTTTTGCACCTTTGTTCTGGGACTCTGGGGCACAGGCTTGAAGAAATGGATAGAGAATTTCAACCAGTGAAATGGTGAGGGGCCCAGGCTATAGTCCCAGGCCATAGTCCCAGGCCAGCAGGCCATCTGGTTTCCCAAAGGCCACACTCTGCAGAAGATGAGGATAAGAGAGGCCAAGGATTAGCCTAAGTATGATTTCCAAGACAGTGGTTACCACACCATGATGCTCTGGTTAATGAGAGACTGCATACCTGACAGTGGTCTCCAAATTTGTTAAGAGTCATAATGCAAACCCAGACCAGTCAGGCAAGGAATTTATCAGAAGTCACAAAAAGCTCTATTCATTTCAGCCCTCTTGAAACTCGTCCCCATTGTTTTCATTTCCTTCACTGTAGAGAAATTATTCTCAACTGGGGATCATTTTGTACCCCAGGGTATATTTAGTAATATCTTGAAACATCTAAAGATGTCATAATTGCTGAAGGTGCTACTGACATTTGCAGGTAGAGACCAAGAATGCTGCTAAATATACTCTAAGTCCCAGAAGAGATTGAGACAACAAATAATTATACCGTCCAAATGTTGATCATGCTGAGATTCAGAAACAGTCTTACAGAAATTGACAATACCAATTTCAGAACCCTTTATTTGGCAGCAATAAGGCAAAATAAAAATAGGATTCTAGAAAGTATCTTTAAATTACTCCTTCTGTGTGGATCTGTGTGCCTCTCCCCACCTCTATTCATATATGAATCCCTAATCCCAAGTGTCACAGAGTGGGGCCTATAGAAATAATTAAGTTAAAGTGAGGTCATAGAGGTTGGCCCTAATTCAACCTGATTGGTATCCTTGTTAGAAGAGGAAATGTGGATACAGAGAGAGACATCTGGGTGTAATGCATGTACAGAGGGACACTGTGAGGGGGCAAAAAGGGTCATCTCTACTTGCAAGTCAAGGAGAAAGACCAGGAGCAGATCTTTTCCTGATGGTCCTCAGAAAAATCTCCCATCTGGCTGGCCCCCTGGTCCTAAGCTTTCAGCCTCCAGAACTGAGAAGTAAAAATTCTGTTGTTTAATCCATCTATGTCACTTTATTATGGCAGCCCTAGCAAACTAATACATTAAGGCTATAAATTATTTTCAAGAGCCTTTAAAAACTCTTAAAATAGTTTAATAAAATCTATTGTTGTGCTAATTAACAGTGATTCACCCCTTCAGTAAACCTGCTGTTTAACTGCATTTATTCTGTAACATTTTGTTAGTTTAATTTCCTTTTTGGAGTGAAATCCACTTTTGCTTCGCATTTCAGGCTGAAAGAACTTCAAAGGTTTTCATTCAGAGGATTTATCCTAAGGTTTATATCTCTAGCCTGCTGTGTAGACTGGTGAGGCAGGACTGAACATTCTCTTCATTTGCAAAAGATCCATTGACATTTTTTAAGAGCTGTCATATTTTAAAAGTTGACAAATCGTTTATATAAAAGTTAAACCAGTTAAATGAGAACTGTTGACTCTGTTAATATGAGACACAAAGACACATCCTAAGCAAAGCCTTTTGTTTGTTTCCTTGTTTGTTTTTCATATTTTTTTCTGACATCATGTTGAAGGTGATTTAAAATAATGGTCTGTTTTTAAATTCTTTTTTTTTTTAAGTTCTTTTTTTTTTTTAATAGAGGCATGATTTATTTATTTATTTGTTTGTTTGTTTTTGTTTTGTTTTGTTTTGTTTATACATGCACTGGGTACAGTCAGAAGCATGGGAGGGTGAGAGAATTCACCAGAGCCAGAGCGGGGAGCAGAACAAGCAGAAGGACCGAAGTACACTGCTGAGGGGAGCAGCGGGCGGCAGGAGAGGTCTGCATGCCATGTGGGACCCTCCTCCAGTGGCCGGGGAGCAGACAGGGATCGAACCGGCGCCTCAGAGGCTGTGGGCAGCTTCGCAACCCAGCGCTCAACCGCTGCCCCACCGGGGAGGCTCTGTTTTTAAATTCTAATCAATTGAAAGTCAGTGGATGTTTGGTTCATGCAAGAAGAAAGTCGAGGTTTCAGCATCATGCTTGTTTCCTTATAATACATTTTATTTTTAAATTTGAATTGAGATAACATTGATGTACAGCACTATATTAGTTTTAGGAACAACAATTTATCCTTCTTCAATAAATGGTATACATACACAGTGGAATATTACTCAGCGATCAAAAAAGATAAACTCATGTCAGTTGCCACATGGATGGATGTGGAAGGAATCATGCACAATGAAATAAATCAGAAAGAAAAAAGAAAAAGAAAAACACCAGATGGTTTCACTTATAGGAGGAATGTAGAGGATTCAAATAAGGGTTGGGGGGGTGAAGTAATTATAATTAAGTAAAAATCAAAATCAACAGGCAACTATAAACCAGAGACATTCTGCATGGGAGGGGGGAGAAGAGAGTAGGATCAAAACAGGGGTAGGAAGAGCACAAGGGACTAAGATGATGGTGTATAGGTGAATTGGTGGTGGGAATCTCATGGGGACTATAACTTAGATGAGAAAGCACAAATTGCACAAAAATGAACAATGTAAATATATATATATATATATATATATATATATAAAGTAATAAAAATCAAATCCATACTTCTTCAAAAGTATGATACCAAATCATGCCCACCACCAAAGTACTGATGACCACACCCCCCCCCCACCGCTCCCACCTCCCCACACACCTTCTTCCTCTCTGTTAACCTCACTTTCATTGTCAGGTTCTAAGTGTTTGTTTTTGTTTTGTCTATTTGTTTTGTTTCTTTGTTTTGCATATATAGTTGAGATCATTCTCTTTTTCATGCTTTTCTAGAGGAGTTCATCATGGTTGGGCAACAAATTCTGATCCCACACGAGCACTTCCTTTCCATGCTTTATAGATATAATTACATCCTTTATGTGGATAATAGAACATTTTGCTCTCTCTCTGTCTCTGTCTCTGTCTCTGTCTCTCTCTCTCTCTCACACACACAAACATACACAGCTTTGCTCCTTAAACACTCCTTCCCCATGACAACTCAACAACTTTATCGGTCTCCACACTCCCCATTGAGATGGATTATTTTAGAAATTTATAATGAAATCTATATGTGTCTCCCTTATTTCCTCTAAAATCTCTCCCCAGGCTAATAAAAGTTTAGGAATGAAAGTACAAAGAATGTAGATGACATTTCTGTTATCTCACACTTATCTACCTTTGACCTTCACACCTGCGTCTGTGACTTTCTCCGTGGCCATTACCTGAAAGTTCACATGTTACTCAAAAAAAATCATTACATTGTTCAGAAAATTCCCTGCTGTTCCTGTACTTTTTCCCCAGAAAAAAGTATATTTCTTTATATATATTTTTGTCTAGTCACATCTCTCATACTCTACCTTCTTCCTAAATTACCTACCTGAATCAAAGCAAGCTCTTTGACTTTATTTTTACTATTTTCCTAGCAATCTGTTCTCTTTTGCTAGTTTTCCTTTGTTTCCTTGAACACTTTTTTAAAATTTTCACAATGACTACAGCAGCAAGTGTTATGAGCATAAGAAGGTAAGTGAAGGCATGCTAAACACTCTGCAAACTGTAGAGCAGTTGCCACAAAAAGGAAAATTCTCCTGCTCCAGATGATAACAGTATACCTCTTGGTAACCACTGACAGATGGTAATAGTCTAGGTGTTAGACTATAGGTCAAAGAGTTAGAGATAGAAATGTTGGCTTCCTTGAAGTCTCAGATATAAAACATTCCTTGACAAGATACTTTTGTATATTAAACATTTTACTTCTGAGGCTTCTGAGAGTGAGGATGCATTAGGTGCTGATGATGACATCTGGAGAATGTGTCTATTTAATGCATACTTGTACCTATGTAAGTTAGAATAGGAAAACATATAGGTATTCAGAGTTAAAGAAGGAGGAAAAGTAAGGTGAAGCAGAGAATAAAAAATATACTGACGTAGACAAAGGAACAATGGGCTTTGACTGGCCCTAGAATGAATCTGAGATTCAACTGAGAGGACACAGAAGATAATGAATGATACAAAAGAACAGGGTCAACAAACTATGACTTCTGGGTCCAATTCAGACTTCCACATTTTGTTGTATAGCTTGTACACTAGGGATATGGATTCCTATAAGCCTTGTATCCAATTTAGAGCTTGCCAGGTATTAGCTACCTGTCCTTGGACAGTTTATGCCACATTTTTGAAGAATGTTCATATTTAAAACTGCAATGTTAGCCATAACAGCATCCTACCCTTAGAGGATTAAATGAAGAAATGGATGTGAATCATGGTGAAAACTTATGATAAGCTACTTCACCTTGAGAACATTACTTAATCATCTTCCTCATCTGATATTAGGACAGAACAGTTGTTCTAGCTCAATGGACTCTCACATACACCATCATCTACATATATGTAATCCAGGACTCATCACAAAGATGGGTATATGAGAGGGAGATTTGCTAGGGTAGCATGGCTGCCTGTTGAATACCTGCAGTTTATATTATAGGCATTTTATTCTGATTCAGGCCCTGCTTAATTTTTTGTTCATTTTTTCACTTACATCCACTTACTGTTGAATTTTCTACACTAACCTCTTTTGAAGCTCACTGATGATCCCCTACCAAACCTTGCATTTTTAAGATGAGATAATGAGTTTGTTTCCATGGAGACTTAAGTACTTGATAAGTATTACTTAATCTCACAAATTTTGCATATTAACAGGGCAAAAGCCTTGCCTCAAATACAAAGATAGTTATATGTATGCATATATGTAAATATATATTTCCTTCAAAAAGTGAATATTTTAAACATATATTTATTTCAAATGTGTATATGTGTATTTTATATTTTACTCCAAATATATATTAATGTCAAATGAAATTATAATTATTTAATTATATATGTATGTCTATATTACATGAACATAGATATTGATTTATGTTGGTTTGCTTCAAAGTGCCTCTACCTCAAGAGGTGAGAGCTGGCCAACACTGTCTAGAATAGTCTGTGAAGACCAAGGTACATACAGAACAAAATGCATGTGATACTACAAGAGAAAACATTTAGGAAATAATCAAAGAAAAAATCTAATTCAATAAATCCAAAACAAAATGTACCTTGCAAGTAACACGTATAAAATAATGTAAAAAATACATATGAAGAAATTATAAAACCTTTTAAAGAACAAGAGACATCAATAAAGACAAACTGTAAGAACGGTTTTTGTTTTAACTTACTAAGAAACTCGCAAATTTAATGAAAACAGAATGCTTTTAACTTGACAAAATAATTCTGTTACCTTGTAAAGATGGACAATAAATCATAGACTTGGCCAAAAATGCATTGGCTTGTAGCACACATTATGCATTAATTGAAAAATAAATCAGAGAAAACAAAAAAGAGAATGCTAAATATAAATTGTATTATTCTATTTGTTCAATGCTTAGTCTGATTACAGAGCCTTCAAAATATTTTCAGGTTCAAGTCTCTAGGTAAATATGAGAGTTCAAAGATTTTCATTCATTTTGGTAACATCGAAACAAAAGTTATGGAGAGAATTGCCATACAGTGTTGTGGATCTAGAAATAAGAACTTTCCTTAAAAATAATACTAAGTGGATTATTATGCTCCCTTGGTGGCGCAGCGGTTGAGTACTGGGCTGCAAAGCTGCCCACAGCATCTGCAGAGCAGGTTTGATCCCTGGGCACCAGCGAGTGTCCCACGTGGTGCACAGACCTCTCCTGCTGCCCACTGCTCCCCTCAGCAGTGTACTTCGTCAGTCTGCCTGTTCTGTTCCCCGCTCTGGCTCTGGTGAATTCTCTCACCCTCCTGCACTTCTGACTGTATCCAGCACTTGTATAAATAAATAAGTAAATCTTAAAAAAAAAAAAAAAAAAAAAAACAACACTAGAACAACACTAGGTGCATCCCAAAGCACTGATGCAGTTAAAATATACTGATTTCTGATGGAATAAACCAGTTTGCAAAAGTATCATGAATATTTTCATGGAGACCCTGCCTATTACCCAATTATTTGCAAAGCTTCAAGCTCTTAACACCAAGACTACATTCAAATGGAATGTAGTTACCAAATGGAATGTCTCCATTAGAAAAAATAGTCTAAGTAATATAGTGTCCAACTTATAGTTAGAAAGCAAAAGGTGATTATATTTTCTTTCTACCACTTCTTCCCACCATAGAGTTAAAATATATTTATTTGCTGAAGCAACACTTGACTAAGAAAAATAATACATTCTATTTTATAAAAGTTTATACCAATCCATCATGTCAATACCCTGGCTTCAGTGGAACACAATGGAAACAGAATAATATGGATTAGGTAATTCAACATCAATCTTAATGAGAATGATGATTCAGTGGCTTCATTTTTAAAATAAGTATTACATAGGATCTCTTTTTTAGATCTATATCCAGTTATAATATGCTGACTCTGAGAAAATGAAAAAAGATAAACATCCATCAAATAAAAGATACCTTGAATATTCTTTGGCAAGAATGTGACATTTGTTTACATAAATATCAGTTTCAATCTCTCAATCACTACTAATATAGTACACATTTTCCATTATAGCCTAGAAATGCAAATGTTTTGAATGCATTTTTGGTATGGCAAAAAAGACTTGTTTGTGGGTTCATAGACAGAGGAATGAAAAGAAAATTCAGCAAGGTATAGTCGTAACTGGGATGCACTCGTTTTACATAATGCATTTTATTTTATTCATCTAATTTATAAAATGACAAAGCAAGAACAGGAAAGATCTTGAGAAGGGTAAGAGATGTAATAAGTGTAAAGCAATTTCCTAACAGGAGAGTTTCAGAGGACAAGGGTTATTTAATATGAAAAGAA
Source organism: Talpa occidentalis (assembly GCF_014898055.3). NCBI lineage: Eukaryota > Metazoa > Chordata > Mammalia > Eulipotyphla > Talpidae > Talpa > Talpa occidentalis. The sequence goes on along the minus strand of NW_023603184.1, from coordinate 9,316,807 downwards.
GTTACCAAGGGAGATAATTGAGCTACATAAATGATAGATGGCATAGAGCCTGGAGTTTCTATTTGACCTATTTTAAATATATAAAAAGGGTTAAAAGGATCACCACCAAGGCCCTGTTCCTAAACACCATTATAACAAATGGCATTTAGAGACTTTTATTTGAAATTGACCCACATATAGACTTTTTAATACATGTAATAGAGTAAAAAAAGAACACTTGATGAAATCAGAGAGCTAACAAATTGGAAACTGATTATAAGCTATTTTTATTTATAGTGAGGAAGGCTAATGAACATGCAGATTGGGAGTAAAATTTCATGGAAATAAAAAGAATGACAATGAAGGGAAGAAACAAAAAAAAAATGAGACAATGAAACATTGCAAAATGAAATATATATGCACTTGTGTCCATGTATGTAAATGCAAAAATATACACAAATCATATTAACTGATTAATCATAAACTCATTATTATCAGTTTGTGATGCTTTCTTAATTTTTATCAGAAGATTTAGGAAGCTTTCCAAATAACACATTCTGATAAGAATGCATTTTCAAATTTGGCATAGTATTCCCTATCAGTAGAAACACAAAAGATAAGGGCTACTATATCTGAATTTTCAGCTTAGCAAAATAAATTAAAATAGTTTGGTTTTCACAACTTGCAAATATTTACTATTAGTCTTGTCCTTCATGTCTTTCCCTCTACTACATTGAACCCCCAGTCACCTAAGATAAGAATCTTGTTTTGAGAAACTCATTCTCACTGTGTCAGAAAACTTATAGCTCTTGGTTCACACCTAAAAATAGCTAAATGCAGAGTAAATAAAGACAAAAATTAGCCCAGGAGAGATTGCTGTGGTAAGGAAAGTAAAATGGAAGGATTTCTATGCTGTAATAACCATCACTTCAAGTTTACAGTGGAATTAAAAAAGAATGCTATTTACAATTTGAAACAAAAGAACCATTAGCTTTCTGCCCCCTTTATTGCATTATTGATTTATAATCCTTTACTTTCATTTATCCCAGTCTAAAGCCTGCCATATTTTTTTTGAAGTGGGCATTACCAATTATGTTTCCAAAAAGCAACCTCTCAATGCTCTTTTCTCACTGACAACCTCTCAATTTGTTTAGTTAATAATGACTTTCATTTCCCTTAATTATGTTTTTGGCATATTTATATGCAGACACCTTTTACCACACCACAGTGCTATTTTGTCAGGTTTCCAGTTCTAAGATTGAATCACTGAAAACAACGGTTACTGGCCCCTGATGCAGGCTTGTGCCTATCTTAGTTGAAGATCTATCTTAGTTGTTTCTACTTTCAGAGAGAGGAGAATGAGTAGGACATTCTACCTACTCTTCTCTGGCCCACACCTCATCTTGCCAAACCACACACTTTCTTTTTAAATCGGCATCAATACTAGTGGCGGCAAAAAATAGTCTACATCCAGTTTGGACTAAAATACCCAGTTGAGTCTAAATTTGCCAAATTCAGTCATATTTTCTGTCTTCTTTTTGGGTATCTGATTGCCATGAGTATTTGGCAAAAGAATCCATTCACGAAGACAGAACTTGGGCCAACAATTAAATTGGTAATGCCAGTTTATTTAGAGTCTTTGCCATCCATGTTCTTTGTGATAGCAAGAGAATTTGTGGATCTTTTATAAACTTGGGGATATTACACCCATTGATTAGAAATGATTGAAAATAACAGCATTTCTCTATGGTCAATTAGAATAAGGAATTCCCTTGTTGTTATCATCTTGTAAGAGATTACTTGTCCAAATGAGGTCTTCCTTATTTTTCTTTTTTAAATATAATTGCTTGTGGAAATTCGCTTCCCAGAAACTCTACACTTGGTGAAAAGCTTATGTTTAATTTGATGGTTTTAACATTAATATCTCATCTGGGGAAGATTTGTGTTAGAAGCATCATTCCAAACAACCTAAGACTAACGACTAAGGAAGGAAAGTATCCAAGTTGGGTAAATTTATTTCAATTCAGAATATGACTCAATTTTAGGGAAATAGAATATGTTTTGTCTTATAAATCAAATATAAAAGCAGTTTTGAAATATGAGTCCCAAAATCATTTGAAAAATAATAAAAGGCCATGTTCTTGAAAAAAGTGCTGTAGAAGCAAATTACTATTGCAGCATTCACTGGACAGATAGTTATTTAAAAAAAAGAAAAAAACTGAATGGCATATTTGTCACAGGTTTCATTCCATCTTATCTTTTACTTCAAAGAAGTAATGTTTATCAAAAATGCTTACCATTAATATCTCAAAGTAGCTAAGCTCCCTGAAACATAATTTTATGCATTATATCCCCAAAATTTAATTTCTTCCGTTTTTCTACCTGACTTGTTCACAATGTCTACATTTCTCACAAAGAATTTAGAAATGGTGAAACACTGTCTTCAGATATCATTCAAAATATCTGAGCAAATGACAAGTGGTTATTAAGTAACTCCCTAGATGCCAACTCTACACAAGATTTCTTCAATAATAGCCTTACCCCTCTCACTAGATTGCTGTGACACTCAACTAAGATAATGGAGTGGGAAGCACTTGGATAAGTAAAAACAAAATAGTTGATATGAGGTAGTGATAAATAACACAGATCTCATTTTTCTTATATAGTTAATCAAGCAATAGTAGCAAAATTTTGAGCACCATTTTAAGTATTATTTTCATGTCATAATTCATTATGTCTTACAACCACTCCTTTTTCACATTTTGGTTACTTTTAGGCCATTTGTTGCTACAGAAATATTTGTGTTGATTTTTTTTAAAAAAGGATGTTGATTTGAAAGGTTTGGTCTATAATAGTGCAGAACGAAAGATAATCTATATGAACTTCATAGTAAAAAATAAATTATCTAATGTCTAAAACTTCACAGATATTTAGTCTATAGAAGGAATTAAATAAGTGTGTATTTTTAAGTGTTGCTAAGATTTGATAAATTCAAAAGAAGAAATCAAGGAAGAAAGGGAGGGGGAAAAAGCAATCAAGGAAGAAGAAAGTAGGAGAAAGGAAGAAAATTACATTATTTGAGGTGGTAAAAAAAAATGAGGATTATCTTTAGCTTGGAGAGCAAGAATCTTTTTAAAAATACCTGCCAAGTTTCAAAATGATGTCTGCCCATTGACTAACATATTTGCAGACCTAGAATTTAGTGAAATCAGCTACAATTTTATAATTATCACACAGTTATACAAGCTATGTTGTTATGCTAATTAACACATTTATGTCTGGATAAGATAAGAGATGGTGCCCAGGAATAAAGACAAGTCTATGATTCACAGGCTGACTTCTGCTAATGTTAAGCAAGATTTATGAGTAAGAAGGAAAACTGGGTGTGAATTTCACTCACATCATCTTCCTATAGTTACAGCATGTCCTTCAACTTTAAATCTTTCAGTCTTACAGTTTGCACAATCTTTTCAATAGGTTTCAGCTAGCATGCATTATTTAACTGTTGATTTACTTTTACTTTAAGAAAAGTGATATCACTAAAGGTATTAGCCTACTATCTATGTCTCTGAAATGACATGTTTACAAGAGAAATGATATGAAGTCAAATTTCCTTTGCCTCATAATATTACTTTTTAGAGGATCACTGTACTATATTTTTATTTATTTTTATTTTTTTTAGATTTATTTATTTATACAAACACTGGGTACAGTCAGAGCCACGGGACAGTGAGAGAATCCACCAGAGCCAGAGCGGGGAGCAGAACAGGCAGAGTGACTAAGTACACTGCTGAGGGGATCAGCGGGTGGCAGCAGAGTTCTACACGCCATGCGGGACCCTCACCAGCAGCCGGGGATCGAACCGGTGTTAGAGAGGCTACGGGCAGCTTCACAACCCAGCACTCAACCGCTGCGCCACCGGGGAGACCCACTGTACAATATTTTTATTTTTAAAAAATAAATATGTGCACTGGGCACAGATACCATCAAGTAGTCTTTACTTGAAATGTAAAGCAATTGTTTTACTGGAAAGCTTCGAAAATATATCTACTGCTCTCTGATGGGATGGAGGTAGGTATTGTCTTCTCAAAAGACACAGGGCTATAATATTTCAATTGTTCCCAGGAAAATAACACCAAATTCTATTCAGGTATTTGTCAGGTAATCCCAAATGATTCACCAGGATCTGTCCAAAATTGACAGGCACCTCTCAGACACAGCTTATACAAATATCTCCTCGATGCATTACTATCCATACTGTCTTGTATTGAGCTGATGAGCAGTGAATATTGATGAGAAGAACATGAGTTATGGAGAAAGAAGCTTCCACTGGAAATTAGGGTTATTATAGTTATTTAACAAAAGTGATATAGCTAAAGGTATGAGTCAATTTGTTATCTCTGTCTCTGAAACAACATGTTTACTAGAGACCAGTTTACTAGAACCCAGTTCTCTCCACTTTATTATATATGGAAGCAGGTGTCTTTTGCCACACATTGCTCCAGCAATTACTGAATAAAGGGGAAGGAGGAACTGAAGGGAATAAAAAGAGTGAGGAAGGGATCTGACTAAACTTGTTGTTGGCCACATATTCCTTTGCTTGGTTACCTGAATGTCTAATAGTCCCACTACCCTTGGTACATGCTGACATCGATCTGGAAGACTCTGCCACTATATGGAAAAGCTATCTCTTCCATCAACCTCACAGCTATCTCTTCCTACCTGCACAGCTATCTATTCCATCACCTGCCATAGCAACACTTCTTCTCTGAAATGGTTTACCATCAGTGTGAATATTTCCACTCTCCTATTTACAGAATTCTTCAAAATGTCTGGACTGTTAATGGCACATTCTATGGTGTTGATCACTGCTGTGCATTTGTTACTTAGTTTTTTGTCATTCAGTTATTTTAATGTAAATAAAAAGGATGTAAAGCCTATGGTCCATGTACCATTTTGATCCAGGAGTAAATCTGGTAATTTATAAAAATTTGATTAGAGACATGCCATTTAAGCTTTTACTTCAAAAAAAAAAAATACAAAACACCTTTCAACAGAGATTGAAACTTCCTGAGATTGAAGTCAAATCACTGTTTTTTTTTTTTTTTTGGTCCTAAATTATGCCATTTTGACTTCTTTACATTTGAAAATTCAAAGTAAGAATGAGCAGCATGAAGGCTACACAACTTAACATCAGCTAACTCAAAACACAGAATTTTTCCCATAGAAGGAAAGGAGTAATGTTTGTTTTATTTGTTTGTTTGTTTTGTTTAGCCTCTTGTAACATGCAAAGAGCACTGTACTATTAAAATTGTTATCTCATTTATTCCTGACAGCCTAATGAGGCAGGTGATCCAATTTCAATTTTACACATGAGAAAATTAACTAGCAATGTTATATAACTGGCAAACATTTGCACAGCTATTCAATGGCAGCTTAGTTTGAATCTCAGGTCTGTTCACGATTGAGTGATTGCATTCTAGCACTGAGGTTATTCTAAGAGTGCTTTTTCATGAACATCCTTCAGCAGAGTGGTGATCTACTTTCCCCAAAATACATTCAAAGCAGATGGATATGTTTTCAACTTTAAACAAGGAACTGAACTTTCTTTTCTCCCTTGTAAAGTTTCTTTGGTCTCTGAATCAGTGGGTCAATTGGATATATTTTGATCCTCTAGTTTGTGCAATCTTGTCCATCTCAGAGACCTAATGAAAGCTTAATATATCCAATATTTAAGTTCCTAACATTTTCATGAAAAGATAACCAAAGATAACCAAGATAATTGATACTTCTTAGTGGGTACCTTAAGTGCTATTCTTATCACTGAATGAATTTACTCAATCTATTTCCTCTCATTTTATTTTTTTTGTTCTTAATTTTGTCCCATGACCGGTAAAACCTATTCCATTTGCCTTCCCTTGGAAGATCCCTAAAACTTTTAAGTAAAAGCTTATGAATGTATACTTTCCTCTTCAAATCTCCGAGAATACCATGAACATAAAATACACATTTAGATATAAAAAAAAGGTAATCTGAGAAGAACTAATATCTCTTAAAATTCTTCAAATTATAAGCTCCTGGTTTAGTGCTGTTCAAGGATAAGTCAATTATTTTAATTAGGTTTGAAATCTTATACCATTCTTTTTCACTAACATGGACAGCTATACATAATTAAAGCCATAAGGAAACTAAAAATAAAATAAAATAAAGTTTTCTTACAAGCACAGTGTTTGTTTCAGGTAAGTTATGAGTCACCATCAGCCTAGTCCTCTCCATTAATAACTAGTTTGTGGGGCCCAAAATGGACATATTTTAATCCACAGCACATTTTCCAAGCACTTTGGACGTCTGCCTCTCCTAATGTGCATGTTTTCTAGATATGTTGTGATATAAGCACATGGTAACAATTTAACTTTAATAATGTCTTGAACTTTTTTCATCTCTCTCTTAATTGGCATGCTCAGTAATTCAGCAAGATTTTAAAAATAGGGCCTCCCTGGTGGCTCAAGGAGTTAAGATGCAGCACTATGAAGCTACCCACAGCCACTGCAGCAAGAGTTCGATCCCCAGCCAGGGAGAAACCCACATGGTGCAGCAGACCTCTCCAGACTTGCCCACTGCTCCCCTCAGCAGTGTATGTCAGTCAATCTACCTATTCTGTTCCCTGCTCTGTCTCTGGTGAATCTTCTCAACCCCCACAACTCTGTCTTATATCCCAGTTCTTGTAAGCATAAAATAAATATTTTAAAAATATTTGAAAAATAAGGTTATGCCTTCCTTGATATTTCAGATAAATATCTGATGACAGCTATCAATTGCCAGATCATGTTTCAACTAAGAAAAAAAACACATTCTTTGTTGAGTCTATGTTCACTTTAAACATAGAAACACAGATGTTCTTACAAGATTAAATAAAAGTATACCAAAGAATACATGGGCAAGTCTTTTCATTCAACATTTCTTGAAATAGATATCATCCAAAGTGACAAAGTAAATGGGAAAGACATTCTTTAGGTGTTGGGGACCATGATTCATGCCTTCAAGAATTACAGAACAAATTGATGGGGATGATAATAGATTCACATAAAAGATGTCATATTAGCATAGATGTGGAACACACCATTAACCCAGGAGGCAATAATTGGCAAAAAAAAAAAATCAAATAACAGTAATATATGTGCTTACAAATGTAAAGGTTGAGCAGGGATTGTTCACATTGAGAAAAGCAAGGATGGCGATGTATGAAAGCATATGGAAAGGTACCAAAATAACTTGGAAGTTTGGAGCAACACGAGAAAATACCGTTTCTCACACCTGAAGTAATATAATGTTATATATCAATTTTTTAAGGGAAAAACTATAAGAGATTATAACCATACACCTAAGGAATGACAATATTATGATGAGTCCTACCACATCAGAGTGGTTGTCATCGAATGTGTCCAAGATGAAGAGTGACACATCTAGATTTTTTTACCTAAAAAGAATAACCCAGAAGTATATTGTAGAAGATTAAATGCAGAGGCCAATATTACATTAGTAGCTTTTGTCCAATAATTGCTCATTTGAAGTTACTACACGCAAACTGGAATTGTAGGAATATGGGATTTTATTTTCTAAATGTCCTAAATGGACATTAACACTGTATCCTGTCAACTCAAAAACACTCATTATTTATATGATGATTACTTAATAACATTTGTCAAAATAAGTTCTTTTTGTCGGTTTTGATTGATTGAGAAGGTCACAAAATTCCAAATATAAATGACTTAGAAATTTGACTCCAGCACTTAACCAAAGAGTTAATTCCTTTTAGCTGTGTCAAAACTGTTGCATAATTCCCTCCAAGGAGATCTTACAGTACAAGTCCTCACATTACATACTCTGTCCTAGCAAATCAAATCAAGGAATTTTCCCTTAAGACGACTTCAAATAGGAGCAATGACATGAACATCTCATCAGGAGAAGATACTACGTTGTCCTAAAATCATTATAAAACATATATTTCTGTCACTCAAGCCTATGCATTTAAGTCTCAAATCAACAAAGCATTCCATTTAAATAGTCCCTGTTGGGAAAATGCATTAGTGTTTGCGATCTGTTAATTATAAATAGGCAGACTACTAATGCCTCCTGTAAGGTTTCCAAGACACCCTGTGAAAATTAATCATAATGGATTTTTTTAAAGTTTTGTTTCTCTCCAATGGTTAATTATAGAACTGATGAGTCTAATAAGACTGTACCACAATGCTTCTATTGATAGGCCTAAGAATCGCAGGAAGTCAAAGACTCAAGTTATTTTATCAGAGGCCTTGATTTGCTTAGAAAATTGCCACAAATGAGCTCTATGTTGTCACTCAGGACAAATCTGAGAAAAGACTCAGCGTTCTTTCCTTTACCGTATTTCAGATGAGGATTATGCAAAGGCCTTCCTTACCTCTCCAGAGTTTCTTGTCATCTGAACATCCTACTTTAAGAAACTAAAATTTGTGCAATGTGGCTCTTTTTGGGTAATAAAATCACTTGGTTCATGGCAGCATTAAAGTAACAACTTTTTAAAAAATTTTCCATAGTAAGTAGTTTGTCTGAGTCTTTTCACATTTAAAACTTATGAAGTTATTCTGTTGAATCAGTTGATTTCTCCACCTGTTTTCATGTCTCAGGGGTCCAAGTATTGCTTCTGAAAATATAGGAACATGATGCCCAAGGGCTTGGGCTGCTGAAAATGCATAAACCCATAAACATAGACTCTTCAGCTACTCTAGATGCAGCTTTGCTGTGATTTCTGTAAAACCTCATTACGATGATCACAAACACTTGAGAGAAGAAATATTGTTTATATAAAAAGTTGAGGACCATCAGATATTTTATGGTTGACAAATTATTTAGATAATGAATATCTAGGCAATGTGTCTTATTGCCGTCTATGCATGAAACACACCTAATTTTCATGATGTCCATCTATTAATTCATTGAGATTCAGAGGAGAGAGCTACAAGAGGAGAAAATAGAGTTGCATCATGCTAGACTTCCTTCAATACTTGCTGGGAGGGAGACTGAATCAGATTCAGTCAAGTCACTTGGATATTAAACTGCTTGATCCCTTGCTTGTTGTAATATTCCAACAGGATCTGATGCTGCTAATCATGGAAGTAAGGCTGGGCAACCTCATGTGTCTTGTTTTGTATGGTAGAGAGTCTCTGATATCTTTCCCTTTGTGGTTTGGATAAACTATTTTCCCCCTTATTCCATCAATCAACTCTATAAAGTTTTAACCTTTTTAGAATTTACACTTATGTAACTAGAAAAATCTTAAAGCATTAGGCAACAAATTATAAATTTTTTGCTTTTTATCCAGCATGTGGCCAAAAATATTCCAGTCTCAGTTCTATTCTAGCTTGTGCTAATTATTTTTACCCCTTTACATAATTATAAAAATCAATAGTGATAGAAGTATGAAAACAAACAAAATATTCTTCTATGTTGAATAATATTTATAAAAATGATATTAATTTTATAAGATAAACAGACACATAAGAAAATTTAAAGGCCAAAGAAAACATATGCTCTTTATTCTTCAAATCCAAAGGAAAAGTTTAAGAATATTTGATTTATTAGAAAATATGACCTCACTCAAATTTGAAATAATCAACCAAAATATCCAATAATGAAGTATTTCTCTAAAACACTTAAAAATGATGTACTGATTGTCTTGTTTAAAAGTTTGAGGGGTTCAGAAAATAAATTGAGAAACATTCCTCAGTAAGCATTGTTAGGTTCTACCAATAAAACTTCTCAGTTAGAAAATGGAACTCTAATGTGCTAGATATAATTAATTTAGGAAATTAGAAGAAGAGCAGCCCAGAATTTTCAAATCTAACAATCTATTATATAGTAATATTAATATTATAAAGAACAAATTTATGTTGTGTAAACAGTCATTTTTAATTCAAGCCAGGCTTGAAGAGATTTGTATATATTAAATGAAATCAACCACTCCCAAACACATAATTCAGTGCTATCATTGTTCTTATCACACAAATGAAGAAACTGAGGCACAGAAGAGCAAGGTACACTGTCCAGTTCTACACTGAATAAGTGATATGAGTTGTGATTTAAGCCAAGACTTTCTGGAAATAAAGTCCATAATCTTAGCCAGGATACATGCATATTGGATATTTGTGAGTAGTGGGAATAGAGATCACTTTCAAGTTCTTCCTTTTTTTTTAATTTATTTATTTATACAAGCACTGGGTACAGTCAGAAGCGCGGGAGGGTAATAGAATTCACCAGAGCCAGAGCAGGGAACGGAACAGGCAGACTGACAAAATACACTGCTGAGGGGAGCAGCAGGCACGGCAGAAGAGGTCTGTTGCACCATGTGGGAACCTTGCCAGCGGCAGGGATCGAATCAGCTCTACAGAGGCTGTGAGCAGCTTCGCAGCCCAGAGCTCAACCTCTGCGCCACCAGGGGAGGCCCAAGTTCTTCCTTTTTTATGTACTTTCCACATTGCCTATTATGAAGAAAGATAATTCTTTATCTAGGAGTAAATAATCTTCATAATACATTTAACATATTCTTCATATATCACAGATTTGGTCAGGCTTCTTTTACCAAAAAGAGATGACAAATGTGAAAAAATAAATAAACTTTCTTTTTCCAGAAATGGATCCTTTCCATATCAATGTCCCATATCACAGAACCCAAGCAGTCTGGGTATCCTTTATCAGAGAAGTGGTTTTCTTAATCAGTTCCCTAATGGTGGCATTGTTATGATTATGTAAGGACTATGGGCTATAGGTCTTCAGTAAATAAAAATGAAGAAAGACAAGGAAATATGTTCAACACACATAAATTACAAAGACATGTTGAGTCAGGAATTTGAGAGAAAACTATAAAATCCAGTAAGAAAAGTGGCTGACCAAGACCAGTAGAAAAAAGAATGGTCAGGCATATGTTATCTGTCAAGAGAGACTAACTCTTTATCATGTATATGGTTATCCAAAATAGGTTTCACAATTCTGTAGTTTCAGATTATTATGAGACATCTGAGAAAAGATATTCCATGGATGATTAAGATAAAGTCTGGAGAGAGTGTGGAATCTAGTTTGAAACAGAGATCTGGAAATAGGATATTTTTGGATAAATTAAAACAAAGAGACATATACAGCATATCTGCATATTTTAGAGCTTAGCCAAGGTTTTTATAAATTGCAAATACCAAATTGATAATATTAATGTGGAATCAGAATATATTTCCAGGGCATGGAGAATATTATATTTTGTAAAATAAATCAGAAGAAAAAAAAATGCTGGATGATTTTACTCATATGTCATATAGAGAAACTAAATAAATGGATAAAATAAATAAAACCAAAATAAACTCCTAGACTATAAGATCAAGTAGTGGTTACCAGGAAGGATGAGGAGGAATAGATAAAAACATAAAAGGGTGAATTCTATTATAAAGAATAGAATTCAATTTTTATCAGTAAACTTAAAGTGGTATATACAGATGCTAATTTTTAATGATACAACCTAAATCTTTTTTTTTAATTTTTTTTAAGATTTATTTATTTATTTGTACAAGTACTGGGTACAGTCAGAAGCACGGGAGGGTGAGAGAATTCACCAGAGCCAGATTGGGGAACAGAAGAGGCAGACTGACGAAGTACACTGCTGAGGGGAGCAGCGGACATGGCAGGAGAGGTTGGTGCACCATGTGGGACCCACGCCAGCAGCCGGGGATCAAACTGGTGCTGCAGAGGCTGCAGGCAGCTCTGCAGCCCAGTGCCCAACCTCTGTGCCACCAGGGGAGGACCTTATATAATTTTTTAATTTATTTATTTTTATACAAGAGCAGGGGTACAGGCTAGAGATGCAGAGGGTGAGAAAATTCACCAGAGATAGACCAAGGAACAGAACAGGCAGATGGACCAAAGACACTGCTGAGGGGAGCAGTAGGTGAGCCAGGAGAGGTCTGCTGTGCCATGTGGGCATCTCCTGGGCCAGCCAGGTATCGAACCCGTGCTGCAGAGACTTCAGACAGCTTCACAGTGTGGTGTTCAACCTGCTGCATCACCGGAGAGGCCATAAATCTTATATAATGTTATAGTGTAATTGAAATTGCACTATAACATTATATTTTGATCAAAACCAATTTAGAAAAATAAATCTACTTATTTCCAATCTTTCATGACTCATCTATAAAAGATAAGCTAAAAAGGGAGTAAGAAGATGAAAATGCATCTTACACTATTATAAGATTTTTTTTTCCCAAAATGTTTTGACTTTCTCTTAATCCCTTACCTAATCTTACCCTTTCCTGTTAAAAAAAAAAAAAATGTGTAGCTGGATTGCCCTTTAGTTTGACCAAAAAGAAAATGTGTTTGGATGATGATAAGCTTTTTGGGAGAGAGGCTCAGTATTTGCTTGCTATAAGCTAAGTATACAACATCACACTCATCTAAATGACAAATAAATTACAACATTAATTTTGCTATTTAACTAAATTCCTTAAAGTGCTTAGGAGTAAATTTCACACTTGGAAATACTATTATTCTTTACAAAATCTTTTTCCAAATATCGCAACTTGAGATTGAACAAGAGGATGTCTGGGGTTTACAATCTGTACTGTCAGCTCTTCACCCTTATTCCTGCAGTTTTCAAGTTCCTTACTTTAAAGAATCGTCGTCCTTCAAACAGGGCTGGAACATAGGTCTGCATGTGAAAGATGCTGACTTGTAAGACAAACCTAATGCACATCAGCTGCAAAAGTTTAATGAATCACTTTCTTGCCTGCCCTTGACCTTGCCAAGATTGCTATGTGAGAGGGAATCAAGAAACCTGTGAAGCCATATGTCGTGGGTCAGCCTTTGACCAGTCTCCCCCATCCAGCTGTCATGCTGAGAGAATCATCACAAGCACACACAGTTTTATACACATGCCATTGTTCCGAATTTTGGTCACAGGGAATCTTGTTAAGAAATGGAAACTGGAATCATTCAAAGCAAGTTAGTTTTCAGGTTTCAAACAAAAAAATTGGAAACTCTGAGTAATCTTAGACAGTATGCTTCTTAATTTCTATTTTGTTATTTTGATTCTGGAAAAATACAACTAACATCAAGCATGTAATGAAATCAAAAATACAATAGATGGACAGTAAAAGGAAACATCTCTCTCTGTATCCCTAAGGTTACCAATATATTTGAAAGATTTAGTTGTTTATGCATACAGGAGCTGGGGTACAGTCCAGAGATGCAGAGGGGTGGTGGTGGTGAGAGGATTCACCAGAGACAGAGTGGGGAACAGAACAGGCAGACTGAATGAAATACACTGCTGAGGAGAGCAACAGGCGAGACAGGAGAGGTCTGCCACACCATGTGGGTAGCTCCCTGGCCGGGGAACGAACTCATGCTGCAATGACTGTAGATAGCTTCATAATGCTGTGACTTAACCCCTTGCACCACCAGGGAGGCCCTAAAGTTACTAATATTAACAGTTTCTTTCACATTCTTCCAGAAATTTTATGTAGTTATAAATAAAAAGTTATAGCATTATTGGAAAATTGCATGTTATAGATGGCGATGCATCCTACAAGTGTTTGCCAACTGATAATTCATATGATCTTATTTCACTTTTTCAAAGGACATTATGTTTTATTTCATGTAACTAATATAATTTACCACATCAAATCCCCTACTAAGTACTATGCTAATTAGTCTCATTTCCGATTATTTCTCTTATCACAAAAATTCTGTAATGTTTTACTTTGCATGTTTCGGTGTTGGCTTTTATTATAAAAGTGAAATGCAAATCAAAACTACCATGAGATACCATCTTACACCAGTGAGAATGGCACATATTAAACTAGCAACAACAAATGTTGGCGAGGGTGTGGAGAAAAAGGAACTCTTCTGCACTGTTGGTGGGAGTGCAAACTGGTCCAACCACTATGGAGAGCTGTGTGGAGATTTCTGGACCTACTAAACATAGAGCTTCCATAGGATCCAGCAATTCCACTCCTAGGTATTTACCCAAAGGACACAGAAACATCAATTCCAAAGAGCACCTGCACTCCTGTGTTTATAGCAGCACTGTTTACAATAGCTAAGCTTTGGAAACAACCCAAATGCCCAAAAATAGATGACTGGATCAAGAAGATGTGGTGCTTATACACCATGGAATATTACTCAGCATTCAAAAAAGATAAACACATGCAATTTGTAGCAACATGGATGGAGCTGAAGGGATCATGCTCAGTGAAATAAGCCAGAAAGAAAAAGAAAAATACCGGATGGTCTCACTCGTAGCAGGAATCTAGAAAACTTAAATAAGGGACCAGGAAAAAGAATAACTATAAGAAAGAAAATATCAAAATCAACAAACAACTATGAACCAGAGACACTCTATGGGGAGTGGCGGGAGGGGAAAGGAGGGCTTGGGGTCAAAATAAGGGTTTTGTAATTTTATGGGGAATGTAAAAATAAAATTTAAATAAAATGTGAAAAAAATAGATTAAAATACTATTCAGAGAAGATCTATGCTATTCATTTGTTTTATTTTTTTTTAATTTTTTTTTTTTTATTGAGGTAATACTGGTTTACAATACTGGGTATGATTCAGAGGTATAGATCATGCCTCCTCGGATGTGTGCTATCTTAGCACAGCACCACCAAGGCACCCACAGTTCTTCACCATAGTCCATGGGCCCCTCCCATTGTTCTCCACTCTTCCCCTTCTTTCTAGCCTCAATTTTACAGTCAGATTTCTAGACTTTTTTTTTTTTTTTTGGTTTGGTTTTGTCCAACTCTTTGTTTTATTTCCCTATTTTCCATTTATGAGTGAAACCATCAAGTAATTCTCTTTCATCTGGCTTATTTTGCTTAGCATAATCCCAGTTCCATTCATGCTGTTACAAATGGCAAGAGTTCATCTTTTTATAGCTTAGTCTTATTCCATTGTATAAATGTACCACATTGTTTTGATCTACTTCTATGTTCTTGGGCACTAAAGTTTTGTTTGTTTTATTTTCCCATAACTTGACTAGTGCTACCGTGAACATGAGTGCAAATACTCCTTCAAATTAGTTTGTATGGTAGATCGATTTAACATTTTGAGGAACATCACATCTATATTTCCACCAACAGCATACAAAAGTTCCTTTCCTCTCATCATCATCAACACTTGCTGTTATCCATTTATTTTAAACAGAAGCAGCAACATGGTAGAATTGAAAGATTATTGACTTTGTCATCACACTGATCTTTATTTGAATCCTAGAATAACTACAAAATTTTTTGAGTATCTTTGGACAAAACACTTACTTAAACTGAGTCTCAGATTTCCTCCTTTTAAGATAAAGGCAATTATTCACAGTTAAGATTTGGAGGCAATCTCTCTTAAAAAGTAGTTTAAGTAGTAAGATAAGAAGAAGAGGGAGGAAAGAAAAACAAACTCTAAGTACAAAAGATTAGATTCAGAATTGGGCTAAGGGGCCTCCCCTGTTGGCACAGCGGTTGAGCGCTGGGCTGAGAAGCTGCCTGCAGCCTCAGCAGCACCGGTTTGATCCCCGGCCACTGGAGAGGGTCCCACATGGAGCAACAGACCTCTCCTGCTGTGCCCGCTGCTCCCCTCAGCAGTGTATTTCATCAGTCTGCCTCTTCTGTTCCCCACTCTGGCTCTGGTGAATTCTCTCACCCTCCCGCACTTCTGACTGTACCCAGTGCTTGTATAAATAAATAAATAAATCTTAAAAAAAAAAAAAAAAGAATTGGGCTAAATACCTAGTCCTCTAGATTATTGAACATGGGTTTTTCCAATTATTTTAGTGAAGGGTTCTAGTCCCCTTCTCTTGTCTCTCTTTGACCATTATCTGTGAGACTGTCTTCACCCCATCTGCCTTATGTGGTGCAATGATTAGAAAATTATTGGCAAAGTGTATATAAACAACTAAGCTTATCTGCACTTTTGACCATGGTCTTGTGACCTCAATAATGTCAGTAATCTTTAACTCTTTTTTTTGGTGGGGAGGGGTTAGGCATTGATTAACTTGTTCATATCATCTAACTCCAGGTTCATTTTTCTTTTGACTATAGCATAATGAGTGTCATTGTAGTGTAATATAGGCAGAAGGACCTGACCAGTATATCTTTCTCTAGTTCCATGTCTTAGCTCTTTAGAGAAAAAAAGTAACTTCCTTTCAAAATATTTAGAGATGCCCCAATGAATGTAATACAGTTTGCTCTTCATGGTTAACAAAACCTTCCTTATTTAGTCAATCTCTATCAAATATGACTTCCAGGACCATAAGACCACCATTTTGTCTTTCAAATATGTCATGACACTTTCCCCACAGGCTCTCCTTTAATTTAAAGAGCATTCCCTCTATTATCTGCCCATGTAAATTATGTTCTCCTTTCTCAGCAAGTCACATGAAGTGTTGACTGAGAAACCCTGATGTCTGCAGTCACAATGAATTACTCTTCTTGCATAGAGAAAAGCAAATGTGCATACACTTCCCATCACCTTAAGTATTTTCTCCCTTGTATTTTAAAATTATATTTATTGGTGCAATGATGACTTACAACACAGTCTATATGTCAGAGGAACAGGTCTACATTCCCACAAATGTACATTATTTTACAACAGCTGCCACCAAAGCACAAAAATCTAATTGTTTATATTTTCTCTCCCTAGCCAATTAGAAGCAATTTATGCACAAGACTTACAACTGTGTCCTATATGAATTTAACAACTACCTACTCATATTTGCAGCTACCCCCATATGTTGTATCTTCTTTACTAAATCCTATCCTATATTCAAAAACCAGATGAATATCACCTTTCCATTAAACTACCTCTGTATTCCTTTCAAAAGACCTGTATTTTAAACTCCAATATCACTTTATCAAAATTACCTCTCTCATATATTACAGTGGGTTTATTATATTTTGATCCTTCCAAAGATTTCAACAATCACATAGATATAAACTGCATCTATTTTATTTACTACTGTTTCCTCTGCATCCAAGGTATAGTAGGCATTCAAGAAAGATATACTGTATACTTGGGAAATGTGTGATATTATTGCTACCACCACCTATGCTTACATCTAGTACATTTTTAAGCTCACACAATTGTTTTTGGTCAAAATTCAATGTTTTATTTTGAAACATATGAAATTATCATTCATTTGATCACAAACAGTTGAGTCTATGCAATTATATGTGATTCACCCTAAAAGTTATGGCATAAATGGAATGTTGGACAGATAAGTGAATGAAAACTCCCCACAGTTGTAAATCATGGCATGACTACATTAATCACATACATAAATATTATTTCATTTGATGGAAAGTCACTGGGAGGTCAAGAATGGAGAATTTGCATAAAAATATGCCATTCCTCCACAAGGAGGAAAATGCATTTCAAATACACCATCAGCTGCAGGGAGTGTGAGTACAGACTACACACCCACCAGCCTTTTTTTTGCCACCACATTCATTTTCCTCTGTGCTTACTGAAATGAAAAATATTCTACCTGCATAAAACAACAAGCCTGCATCTTCTTTCATCCCTCCCTGGTGAGATTTCCAGCAGGAGAAGTCATCTTGTTACATTGCATTGTCGGAGCTGTGCTTGCAAAGCCAGGCAAATCACAACAGCTCAGAAGTGAGGCCAACTCCACACACCAGGAGATCCCTTTTGCTCTGGGATGTGCTCACAGCAGTTGCTCAAAAGGTGTGCATTGCCCACACTTTCTAGCTGTCATTACAGTGACATGTTTCAGAGACCTACTGATGAGCTGGGTTTCCCTCTGCAGTACTGCTAGCCCTCGTTGGAATTTATGTACATGTAATAAAGGTGTTGTATGGAAATGAAGACATGAGCATTCAAGGTAGCAATAGAAAGATACAAATCCCAGGGGCGCAAGGGGTTGTCTCAACACTATCAAGCTATGGGCAACCACTGCAGCATGAATTCAATCCCTGGCCACGGAACTGACTAACATGGAGGAGAATACCTCTCCTGTCTCGCCCGCTGCTCCCCTCAGCAGTGTATTTCAGTAGATCTACCTATTCTGCTCCCCACTCTGTCTCTAGTGAATCATCACAACCCTGGAACCTCTGGCCTACACTCCAGTGCTTAAATGCATAAATAAATAAATCTTTTTGAAAAAAAGAAAGATACAAATTCAATTTTGCTAAATTTTGCAATCTCCAAGATTTTGATGCACTTGTAAAATTATAAGACTTAAGTTATCATAAGTTATGTTGATTGTTTCAATCTTTTAGAGAGAACCAATTTAACAGATTTTTCTGATGTACTGTGAGTATTTAATAAATGAAAGTTCTTTTTTAACAGTCTGCTGGTTCACTCAAGTTATTTAATATTTTCCTAAATTGAGAACAGAGCTTCATAAACACTATATAGTTACTGAAATCAGAGTTTTTAATTGAAAAACCCAGAATTTTAATATTTTGGTTAGGAAGCGATAATGAAGAAGAAATCATTGAAGGATAAGAATAAAGAGGAAGGGAACGAGTAGGAAGAGGAAAAAGTCATCATTTATTTTTATTAGAAGCCTGCTTTTTACTGAAATGCTTACCAACCCTAATGCAAGGTAATTTGTTGTCTTAACAAGTAAAAGGTGTGTGCAGGAGAAATGTTGCTAGGGGAGACTTGACCACACTCATTTTTTTTTTTTTAACCTCTGTGTGGTTTAATGGTAAGGCCACTTTATGCCTAAGAGGACATGCTTTTTATTTATGATTTTAAGTATTTCAATGCTTGCATTCATTCAATTAGCGAGTATAATGCAAGAATAAAAAAGTAGGTGTAAGTCACTTTCGAATTTTCAGATAAGCAAAAATAAGATGTGAGTTATGCTAGTGTAAAGCAGCACCCTTGAATAAGTATAATTGTTCTCTTGAGGGCACATTTGGCACCAGAAAGTGGCAAACAACATATCACGAAAGTGGAAGTTTCTAGGGAGTCTGTATTCAACAGGAATAATCACAAGATAAATAGAAAGCTGTCATTTCTTTAGTGCTGACTGTATAGCAGAACTCTCTAACTCCCTTGGATGTATTGAGGACTGTATAATAAAGTTGAATAAACATTTCAGAATAAAGAGTAAATAGGAATGATATAGAAAAATGGAAGGAAAAAATGATAAATTCAAGAATCAGTCCTGGAAGATTAATATCTAAATAACAAAAGTTGCAGTAAGTGTGAAGAATGCTCAGGGACAGAAGAAAATGATCAAAGTAATAACTCAATTCAATATCTTGGAAATAAAGGACATTTGTTTCCATATTTAATGGACACTCACAGCACCCATCACAGTGCTTAAAGGAAGGCTCACCTTGAGGGATAACTTAGTGAATTTCAAAATATCAGTAGGAAAACAGAAAAAGCTTTAAAAATGTTGAAAGAGTTAAGGCAATGGACACAAATAGAATTCATAATTATAATAGATGTAGAATTTGATGAAGCACTAAACTCTGGAGTAAAACATGGATTATTGGCATCACAATTTTTTTCTTTCTTTTTACTTTTTTTTAAAGATTTGTTTATTCATAAATACAAGAACAGGGGTATAGGCCAGATGTGCAGGGGGTGAGAGGATTCACCAGAGACAGAGCAGGGAACAGAACAGGCAGACTGACTGAAATACACTGCTGAGGGGAGCAGCGGGTGAGACAGGAGAGGTCTGCCACGCCATGTGAGATTCTCGCCGGCCAGCAGGGATCGAATCTGTGCTGCAGAGCCTGTGGACAGCTTCACAGTGCTGTGCTCAACCGCCTGTGCCACCAGGGGAGGACAAGCATCAATTTTTAATGAAGAGGAAGATAGTTTAAAACTTAAAATTCTATAACCAACCCTAAATTCAGTACCTAATACGTCTGTGATATATTTTTAAAGTATTTTTTAAAGATTTATTTATACAAGAACTGGGGTACAGGTCAGAGGTGTGGGATGGTGAAAGAATTCACTAAAGACAGAGCAGGGAGCACAACAGGCAGAAGGACCAAAGACACTGATGAGGGGAGCAGCAGGCAAGGCAGGAGAGTTCTGCTGTGCCATGTGGGTATCTCCCTGGTTGGCAGGGAATTGAACCTGCACTGGAGAGGCTGAGGAAAGGTTCACAGTGTGGCGCTCAACCTGCTGTGCCACCAGGGAGGCCCTACTTCTGTGATACTTAGTGACCTGCAAACATACTTCATATATTACCTAATTTAGTTTTTTTAGTCATATAAAGGAGATATCATTATTATCCTCATTTTACAAGTGAGGAAATGGAGCTGCAGAAGGGTTTAAATAGTGTGTCCTAAATTTGCACCAAGGCTATATGGGAGAATCAGGGTATAAAAACTTTCAGTCTTGGTCCAAATATGACATCCTAATCCTTGACCAAAAATAAACTACTAGCCAAACAAAAATAACTGTCTTGATCAGGAGTGGTTTTATCATGCTTAACTAAAGCACTTTCATAACTAAATTAAATGGAATATATCCAATCTCTTAATTTTTACTTCTAAAATAATTAGTTGACCTGTGTAGTAGTTATTTTTATTGTTACCTAAAAATGCAGGTGATTGTTCAAAATAATTTTAATTATTAAATGGATTTCCTTCTACTTTCCCTTTCCTATAGTATTTTCTCAATTTTATTATAAATACTAACCTCATAGCTACCCCTGCTTATAAATTTGATGTTCAAAGAGTTAATCCTTACTCTGAATTAAAAGGCAAACATATTCAGAACATTAAGAAATACTGCAAGGAGTGATCACAAAAATCTACAAAGAGCTGAAGAGACTCAACAACAATAAAAAGTAAATAATCCAGTAAAAAAATGAGCAGAAGAGGTAAAAAGGAATTTCTCCAAAAAGGAAATGCAAATGGCCAACAGGCATATGAAAAAATGTTCATTATCACTTGTAATCAAGGAAATGCAAATCAAATACAATGAGATACCATCTTACACCAGTGAGAATGGCATATATTAAAAAACGAGCAATAAAGCATGTTGGTGAAGATGTGGAGAAAAAGGAACTCTCCTGCACTGCTGGTGCGAGTGCAAACTGGTCCAACCACTATGAAGAGCTGTGTGGAGATTCCTCAACCTGCTAAATACAGAGCTTCCATATGATCCAGCAATTCCACTCTTAGGTATTCACCCAAAGGACACAGAATCATTAATTCAAAAGGGCACCTGCACCCCAATGTTTACAGCAGCATTATTTACAATAGCTAAGCTATGGAAGCAACGCAAATGCCCAAAAATAGGTGACTGAATCAAGAAGATGTGGTACATGTGTACAATGGAATATTACTCAGCATTCAAAAAAGATAAACTCAAGCAATTTGCATCAACATGGATGGAGTTGGAAAGGATCATGCTCAGTGATTTCAGCCAGAAAGAAAAAGGAAAATACTGGATGGTCTCACTCATAGCAGGAATTTAGAAAACCTATATAAGGGACCTGGAAAAAGACTAATTATCATAAAGTAAAAAATCAAAATCAACAAGCAACTATAAACCAGGGAGAAAGTATGGGGGTGGGAGGGATTAGGGTCAAAATAAGGGGGGTTGGGATTGTATGGGGAATATAACCAAGATGAAAATGCATGCATTGTGCAAAATTGAAAAATGATATAAATATATATAAAATTAAATTAAATTAAAAAAGAAATACTGGGCCTCCCCGGTGGCGCAGCGGTTGAGCGCTGGGTTGCGAAGCTGCCGGCGACCTCTGCGGAGCCAGTTCAATCCCCGGCTGCTCCCCGGCCACTGGAGGACGGTCCCACATGGCGCGCAGACCTCCCCTGCCGCCCGCTGCTCCCCTCATCAGTGTACTTTGGTCCTTCTGCCTGCTCTGCTCCCCGCTCTGGCTCTGGTGAATTCTCTCACCCTCCCGCGCTTCTGACTGTACCCAGTGCATGTATAAAACAAAAAACAAACAAACAAATAAATAAATAAAAACATGCCTCTATAAATAAAAAAAAAAGAAAAAAAGAAATACTTCAGTAGAGTAAGACTATTTCTAAATCTTTGACTTAAAATGTGTTTCAAAAATATGACTTCCCCAGTGACCCAAATATCCTTTAAGTCTTTGCTTTCATGGGATTTTCACCCCCTAATTTAAGTATTTTCATACCACCCTTATTCTTCACATATTTGATAACAAACTCCAAGTAGCACATCAGTCATTTGACTAATAAGCATTCTCTGAAGCCCATCAAAAAGGAGGAAATGCTGTTTTATTCTTCCACTGTGTATTAAGTTCCCCAAAAATGTATTATTATTATTATTACCCAGTAGAACTAGAACAATTTGCAGTAGGATAAATCATAAGCCAGTTGATTCTCAAGTCTCCCCAAGTTATTACTTTACTTCATCCAAAGATTTTACGCAGAGAGCACTGGGGATATTCCAGATAATTCACAGTTATTTTCTTTCTCTCTCTAAAGACTGTAAAATTGAAAAAAAAAAAAAAAAACCTCCTATGCCGTAGAATATTCCCATAAATAATTAGTCCTGCATTATATTGGTCAAATTAAATACTTCAAGAAACTTATAAAATTGCAGAATTAACACAGTAGATAGTGCTAGATTTTCTAGACATTTGAACATACCGGTTCCTAAATGACTTTGGAGGTGGACATTCCTTGGTCTGGCCATCCAGGATTGAAACCCCTTCCTTAAAGTAGTAATACTTAAATTGAATAGGGAGTAAAGAACCTATTCCCATTTTAGCCCATGCTATATAGGAAACACTTCACTTGACTTCCAAGACTGAGGAATGATTTAAGCTAAACCTCAATACCATTTTTCAGTCCCCAGGAACTATTTTGTATGTAATGTACATCCACTCACTTGATCTATCAAAACAAGAACTTTTGTTAGGTTCTTGTGTAAAGAGAATGATTATGAATCATACAGATTTAAGATTGTCTAGCAGTCATCTTGGGACAATTAGGAGAAAAGTTTGCTGAAAATAAAGCAAACCACAGAATTAAGTTCAGAAGTGGAAAGAAAAAGAAAACTATTAATAGATGGGCTTTGTCATCTGAGCTATTGGATCCAACATCCCTTATAGTCAGATCAATCTCTGGAATTTTCAAGTACGAGGGCCATTCATTTTTAAACCAGGTTGACTTGGTTTTTCAGCTTGATATAAATAAAAATGCATCAAATAATTCTCTCTCTCTCTTTCTCTCTCTCTTTCTCTCTCTCTCTCTCTCTCTCTCCTTCCCTCTATATCTGTACCTCCCTTCAGTTCCTGCTCCAACTTTAGCTCCAGCCCCAGCTTATCTCTGGCTCAAACTCCCCAATTTCTAGGGTTAATCTCTCTAACATGGCAAATCAAGGAAGCCAGATTTCTTGCATTTCAGCGCAAGACTCCTAGGAGTCCAGCGGAAACTGTGTCACCTTTTATGATACTCTCAGAAATCACACAACATCACCTCCATTGCTATCTATGTGTTCAGGCAGTCACAAAAACTGTACCTGTCTAAGTAGAGGAGAAATACACTCTGTCTCTTGATGCAACAGTAACCAGGTTCTGGAAAAGCAGGTGAGGTCACGTATATTGTTGCAGACATGTTATATAAATTTTCCAAAGTCACAATATACAGCTTGAGTCATTTACCTGTGTGTATTTTGACTTAGTTCATTTTACACCCAGAAATCTGTTTGTCTGCTTGCTATATCTAATATTAGGATCAATCATCTCTCAAAAACATTGCACTATAAAAGTAGGGAGAAAGGCATAGTCCAGAGGTGTGTTAGGAAATAGAATAGAATGAAGCCAGCTCTGAATGAAATTTTCCTTAGCAATCTACACAATGGAACATAAGAGGACAGAGATTTCTGTATTTGTTTTGGTTGGATTGGATAAAAAAAAGTCTCTGCTTTTTTACTTGAATTCATTAATATTAGTCACATTTATAATACATTTTTAATCCCCAAACTAATGCTTTATTTTTTTATTTTCTTTTCACCTTTTTAAGAAAACTGGAATAGCTGTTGTCCAAAACTCCATTAAATTTCTATGAAGCTCCCTCAACATTTTTCAACAACTTCTCCCCAACCCCACACAGCTTTCTCCAATACTGACAAGTTGTCAATAACCACAGGAGTCAATTTCACAGTCTGTCAGAGACACATTTCAATAGGTCTCAAAGACAACAGGACATTTCATTTTCACACGGTGCCCTGCTGGTGCTACTTGTCCTGTGACAGTCTACAAGGAATGTCTCTCACCTCCTGGTTTTTATCATCAATCCATACTCTCTGCTGTTCCCTCTGCACATTAAGACAGAGATACACAATGGACTGCAAACTCATCACTTGTTTCATTATTTCATCTCCGATATCACAGTAGTAATGGGCTTGACTGAGAGATAACTCCATTGATGACCTTGTTATGCAAGGGACAAACAAATCGCACATTCCCAACTCTCTTTGACAAGACAGAGCCTTGAATATCGTGGCATCTGTTTCTGTGACACAATTAAAACTTCTGTTCAGAAGAGCAAGTGGAGCTATCTTCTAAAGTAGTAAATACCATCACATGAGTGAGCACCGCAGGTCCCTACCCTGAGTTTCACTGCTCTTTTAGAAACTCTGGTTTTCAGATACAGCATCACATGTTCACGATAACTCAACATTCCAGTCTCAACTTTGGAGGGCCAACAAATGGCAAGAAATACAAAATGTGGGGCCTCCCTGGTAGTGCAGAGGTTAAGTTTCTGCACTATCAATCTATAGGCAGCCACTGTAGCCTGAGTTAGGTCCCAGGCCAGGGAGCTAGTCTTCAAGGTGTAGCAGACCTCTCCTGTCTATCCCGCTGCTCCCCTCAACACTGGATTTCAGCAGATCCCCCTGTTCTGCTCTCCACTCTGTCTCTGGTGAATCCTCTCACCCCCATTCCCCTGCACCTCTGGCCTACACCCTAGTTTTTGTATGCATAAATAGATAAAAATAAATCCTTTAAAAATACAAAACATTATTGTATTTGCATAGAGCCTCAAGGAAAATGTGTAATTTAGATATTATTATATTGCCACATACCATATTCAGAGATAGTCATAAAACATTTGCTTCTGACACTACAGGGCACAAGTAGTTCCCAACACCACACCTGGCAGCATTGTTCTGAATTATCTGGAAGAACACAGGCATCAGACACCACTGAGAGGCAATCCTGTTTCTGCCCATTACTAGTTCTATGGTCACGGGTAGAGACTTAGCAGCCTGAGTCTTGGTTTCTTTCCTTATTTGTAAGATAGGGAGAGTAATAATACATGTTATGCAAATTTATTTAAGCTAATGAGGAGGTAATAACTCATGAAAAGTGATCACTATGGTAAACAATGAAAAAGAACACAGGTAATGCAACATGGTATATATCACATTTAGTTCCTTGAGCACAGCATGCTGACTCTTTATGGGATATTTAAGCCTGGTCTTCCTTATCTGAAGGTGCTTTCACAAGCTTTTCTTCATATCTCTTTTCTTCCTAATGATCTCACTCTAGATGTGACATTCTAAAAAAGGCTTTTCCAAACTCCATTTTCTTAAGCATCAAGTCATTTTTTCCCCTTAATGACCCAGAGGACTGGTTTTGCAAACTTGACTAGTTATGTAACTTATGTCTGTGATTTAAACTTTTTGACTCAAAGTGTCTTTCTTTATAGGATGAAGATAGTTTACATATATTTTGTGAACATATTAGTAGATAATGAAATAAATACCAGACATGTTAACATGATAATGGGAATAATAAAATATTTATGATATTAATATATTATGTACTAGCTTTCAATAACCATTTGTTTTTGGTTCTCTATATTAAATACATTATCATATTTTCAGTTCTTACAACATGCTGGCCTTCAGAGGTTCTACATAGTGAAAAAAAATAAATACCTTTGCTCTATGATCTAAATCACAAAAATATGTAGGTGATAAGTTAGTATACAGAAAGAATAAGACTCCAATGACAAATATCTTACCACACAATTTAATGATCACTTAACATAAAAGCAGCTCAATGGATAATGTGCAACTATAATTGCCAACATTAGAATAATTGAAGATTAAGATACCAAAGGGCAAGAAAACTTTCAATTACTTATTTGTTTGCAACACATCTGTGAAACCCATTCTATGCAAAATGTTTGGGTTGAATAAAAAAAGAGGAAATGAAACACGACAGAAACAGAAAGTATAGAAAAATTCCCTTCATTCTGCAAAGACAGAGGAGATATATATATATATATATATATAATGTTTTATAAAGGTACATCATATATATTCATTATAACATATTGTATTTATATTACTTTTGTAAAATATTTGGTACATGACTTAATGCAAGCTTCTTGAAAAATATTACTTGAATTTAAAAGTTGCATAGAATTTCTCCAAACGTGTTCAAGACCTCTTTATCCATTATTTCATCCAAGGCTAACTTTGGTCAACAGGGATTGTTAAAATACCATGTCAAGTTGTAATTTAACTGCTGACATCACCCTAGCAATTTTGGAATCCTTAGCACAACTCCTTTCTTGTGTTACATCACATATCCTTTCCTCGGACCCTATTTTCCTAATCATATTTGAGATACACCAAATTCTGATTCATGTCCTTGGGCCTCCCCTGGTGGTGCAGGTGATTGAAAGCAGTTCTGTGAAGCTGTCTGTAGCCTCTTCAGTGTCGGTTCGATTCTGGCCAGCCAGCAAGGGTACCACATGGCACAGCAGACCTCTCCTGTCTCACCCGCTGCTCCCCTCAGCAGTGTATTTCGTCAGTCTGCCTGTTCTGTTGCCCACTCTGTCTCTGGTGAATCCTCTCAAACTCCTGCGCATCTGGCCTGGACCCCAGCTCTTACATAAATAAACCTTAAAGAAAAAAATCATGTCCTTGCAGTTCTCAGATCATTTCCCTGAAGAGTCCTCATTGCTGTCCATGCCAGACCACTATTCTGTTACCCATAATTCCTTTATAGGTGACTTTGTTTTTGTCTCTTCTTCAAAGAACCGAGAATTTATGGTCTGTAGGGTAAAGAAAATGTCAGGCTTTTCTGCCCTCCCACCATCAGGATAGATGATGGATCCTTGAGGTCCTGTATGCATGCCTGATGGCGGGCACCTGGAATAGGGTGTGGGCATAGGTAGATGGGATTCACCTGGGCTAAGACTGTGATTTTTTTTTTTTTTTTTTTTAAGGGTGGCGTCACGGGGAAGCCTGCAGAAGCCAAAGAGAAGCCGAGAAGAGTGGAAGCTGAGCAGAAGCCGAGAGAAGGACGGAGAGCCCACGGAGTGAAGACCTGCTGGGGGCTGGTAGACCTGCCAGCCTCCCGGTCCCCCAGCACCCCTGCCTGCCATATGCCTGGTGAACCCCAATAAAATACCTGCAAAAACCACTGAGGACTCTGACTCCTCCTTTACCCAGTCTGCATGGGATCCTAGAAAACCTGCTCAGTGGCCATTCCTGGACCTTACATGGCCTATGACTTTCCCAAGGAGTATGAGTCTAATTAAATTTGACTTCCGTCACTGCCATGTTGTCAACTTCTGTGGGAATGTTATCAACTTAGCCCACTGGTTGACCTTCACCATCTCTTTAACTCTAGTCCAAATGGTTGTCAGATAAACATCAAGGGAAATAACTTGTTATACAAGAAACATTGTTTGCTATTTGATGATGTGTTTACATCTTTACTTCCCAGCAGTGAAACCAATCTTTAAATAGTTTCCTTATCATAACATAGGCTGCTTTCCTCACACCTAGTTAACATTATTTAATGCAATTTCATATAATGAATAACTTGGGAATAAAAACCTAAAAAGACCCCTTTTTGACTTCCAGCTACAGAGAGAAAGGATTCGCCCACTTGGATTAGATGAGAGACTTGGGTACATCTGGTGAGTTAGTCAATAAAGCTCAATAAGATCAAACTTGAGAATTGTTGTCACTTTAAAAGTTTTACACATATTGATTATCATCTGCTTTTGGGGGTTGCAAATGGCAGGTCCTTATCTCTAGGCCACTAGGGGCAACCAGGATGAGCCAGAATGTAAAAGCAGGGGTACTGCAATCACTCTGCATCTGTGTGCCAACAGATTGCATGAATTTTACTCAGCTCTCCATTGAGATCAGAGAGCAGCAAACACAGGAGAAGTTACTCAAGGGCAGAAGCAAAAACTAAAACCAGATGTCCTATTTGGTCACAGATTCACAACTAAAACCAGGAGTCTCTGTATAAAACATTTTGTCTGAAATATTCTCACTCTCTCTCATTTTTTCTTTCTTTTTTCATTAGCTGGGTGTTGTGTTATACAGCATGCAAAGCAAGACTTGAGAATGGTAGCCCTTGGATCATGTTCCTTATCCATTTAGGAAGCACCTGCTGATAAAATTTAGTGTTTTTCAGTCATATCAATAGGTAGAGTCACTGGTGTCAGCACGATACTCACAAATCTAAAAGGACTACATGTACAGTAACTATTGATGGGGAATTTCTACTGATAGGTAAATTCTTGAAGACCCTTTAATTGCAAACACTTGGAGATATCTAGGCTTAGGAAAAACCAACAATTTTACTACACCTTAAAATTGAGAAGTCCATTAGAACTAATTTCCATAGAGCAATTTGACATCAAATTTATTGCAAATATATTTTGTAAAATGTTGACTATGAAGGCTTTTTTATATCTTCCCACAAGGTGGGATTTTTGTGACCTCTTCATGATACCACCTATAAAGAAATGACAGGTAATATGGGATGGGGAAGAACTCAGAAGCTGATAGAATGTTCTCTTTTTTCCCTCTGAACCCTGTCTCCAACAGTTAGCTTAATCTGAGACTAACATAATGACAGCTGTCTCTGTTCTAGGATAAATCATTAGTGGTATAATAAATGACGATCCAGAGCTAGAACAGGCAACTTGATCAAGGCTTTGCCTCATTCAAAAAACTTGCCTGCCAGTGTGTCTATACTAGACAGAAAATTGACACAATATTTATCTAACTAAAGTGAAATCCAGGTGGCAGCTATCTGAAATATCCCTTTCTTCAATTACTCTTTTTTTATAGTAATGAAAGCAGGAAAAAAAAAAATGACTTTCTGAGACCATGATTCTCCATGGACTGGTCCTTTATATCCAGAGAATTGAGAGCAATTTTTCAGACCCTCCCAACTTGTGAGGATATCTGGATGTCAATGACCCTTTTAGATGTGATGCATGGTTTCTTTAGGGTTATTTTGGCAGAACCCATTCTATCTGTCATAGAATAACAATTTGGTGTGGGGATTGCATGGTTTAGTAAGGCCTTTAGCAACTTAGCAAGGAGATCTAGTTTCTGGACCCTGATATCAATCTACCTTCACTTAACTTCTACTCCTTTTCCTGAATTCTTCTCATCAGTGATTAACAATTCACATCCACTAATTTACCCTATAAGAAACCTGGGAATCTTTGTTGGTTTTTGCCTTCATATCATACTGTAAATTTACCTTAACTCTTCAAATTTTACTCATGGTAACTCTAAAATTCTGGAATCATCTAATTTTCTCTATCCCAGTATCTTAGGGATACTGCCAGTATCTTAGGTCACCCTTTCCTCTTCCTTCACCTTATTATAACAATATTCAGAATACTGTTAGCTCCAGTTCTCCCTCCTATGTTCTTCTGGCTGCATACTGCACCTTAATGTCTGCAGTGATCATTTCTGGAACTCAACCAGGTTAATTATGTTTCATATGGCTCAATATTGTGTTTTATTTGTTTTTTCTATAGGATATGAAAATATCACATAAAGTGTCTTGATCAATGCCTAATTTACTAGAAGTAAAACATAGGTGTGTACTCATTTCTCATTATTTCACCTTCCATTGTTCTTTGTGGGTACTATACTGGCACCATCTTATTTAAGAAACCATGGTTAAGATAACTCTTGTCTTGTGCATCCATAACATTAATGAAAACCTCCCTCATGACATTAAACTTGTGGTCAGGCTCCTTCCATTCTCTATCTGAAACAACTTGTAAGAAAAATATAATTATGCACAATTAAATTCTAACCACCCTTTTCTCTCCAATTCCCTCCATGTGATTTGCTTTTAACTCAAAACTAAAGTATTTGTCTCCA
Source organism: Talpa occidentalis (assembly GCF_014898055.3). Lineage (NCBI taxonomy): Eukaryota > Metazoa > Chordata > Mammalia > Eulipotyphla > Talpidae > Talpa > Talpa occidentalis. The sequence continues at coordinate 9,286,656 of NW_023603184.1, read as the reverse complement.
ATTGCATTCTCGCAAACCTTGAGAACTAATAGTGTTGGATCTCAGAAAAAAATTATCCACGTCCCTTTGATATTGATAATAACATCAACACAAACTAGCCCCAAAGGAAAACTCCCTGTTAGATTTTGTGACTTCTATATTGTCAAGTGCCTCTCCAACTTCAGAATGCAAAGTGCCTTAATCTCTTCATGTCTCCACCATTTCACATTCTGCCCCCCTTTGTATAATCTTAGCACTTCCACCTTTCAGTGTTTGCCTAGAGCTGGGAATCTGAATAGGGGATAACTACAAAAAAAGCATGAAGAAAAATTAGGGGCTTATTGAAATTCATTTTGAAATCTTTTAAAACTACTTGTGGTAATGGTCATACCATTTTATAAATGTATTTAATATTCTACAATAGAATTGTATACTTCTAATATGTTAAGTTATGACATCTTCATAAAATTTAAAATGTGTGGTTTTGCACAAAATTAAAATGGAAAATTACAAAAAATTAAAATTTCAACATTAAAGTTGAAAGGCCCCCTGATTACTTCCAAAGTAGAATGTATTTCATATGCAAATTAGGAAGCAGATAAAACAGCTTACAAAAAACCCATCATCCCAATTCTCTGGATTCATCTTTCCACTTCTAAAAATCTCCAAGTTTAAATATTAACTCTAGCCAGGTTTTGTTTTCCTAACCATTCTTTTAGTACTCATATAAATTCATGAAATTTAGACATTAGTCATCATGTTAATAGTCTTTTTTTTTATGTTTGTTATTTGGATTTTTTTTATACACCCTAGTTTATTTTTTCACAAGACAGGATTTCTCCCCTAAAGTGTGGCCACCGCCGTTTTCCCCCATCAAAGTGCCCACAGTCCTCCACCATGTTAATAGGCTTCTTAATTGAAGTAGCCAATACATATATCTTAAGGAGTCTGCAAGTCAACATACCACAATATTCAAAATGGTTGAGTGGAGGGCCTCCCCGGTGGCGCAGCGATTGAGCGCTGGGTTGCGAAGCTGCCCGTAGCCTCTGCAGCACCGGTTCGATCCCAGGCTGCTCCCCGGCCACTGGAGGAGGGTCCCACATGGCGCGCAAAACTCTCCTGCCACCCGCTGCTCCCCTCAGCAGTGTACTTTGGTCCTTCTGCCTGCTCTGCACCCCGCTCTGGCTCTGGGGAATTCTCTCACCCTCCCGTGCTTCTGACTGTACCCAGTGCATTTATTAACAAAAAACAAACAAATAAATAAATAAATAAAACATACCTCTATAAAAAAAATGGTTGGGTGGAGACCCAGAATAAATTGTCACTAGTCAGAATTTGAATTATAATTCACTAGCTCCTGTTAAAGCTAAGCTATTGACCTACTCACTCGCCCATAGCAGCTAACTCCTGATGGCATGGAGAATTAGTAAAGAGTAGGGAGCCCTCTTACAACACGAGCTAATAATGTATTACCACCACTGTCACTTCTGATGCACAGCTTTGTCAGGTCACTGTTCTATTATGGTGAATTGACTCTCGCACTGAAGTGGCTGTTACAGAGACAATGATAGCATTTCAGGCTGAAAGAGAGGGGATTTGACTTCTACCAGGGACCTGGTTAGGACTGGACAGTATATAGATGCTTCCATATACATTAGCTCACTTAGTCATCATAACTCTAAATGAGATGTTATAACTTCTGTTCTTCCTTTACATATAGAGGGAGAAGTTCACAAGATCATTCAAGTTTCTGGGAGTGTGCTGATTGAAACCTCAGTTTATAAAAGAGATAGCTCTCACGAAGCCCAGTCCCCAAGCTTTGGATGATTAAAATACATTCCAAAGAGCATAGTCCACAGGCTCACATCTTAAGGAAGACTTCTCAGACTTAGTTTCTGTAGGATTTCTTACTGAGCCTGTGGTTGGCAGAGTGGGAAATAAAACCAAACACCATTCGGCATTCAAAAGGAATGACTGTCACTCTGTCAAACCATCGAAAAATAGATGATCAATATATGTCTAGTTCCCTTCATCCTGTCAAATTGCATCCTGCTATTTGAAGTTGATGTCTAAACTCACTCCTTCCTCCCTAGAACAGAGGAACTTGGCATTTGCAGTACAAGGCTTAATCTTAAACTGGTTGTAACAATAAGGTAAAAGTCACTTTAAATAATTAAGGGCTGTTCAGTAAAATGTATAATCATCCTAAAATATATAAAAGCTGAAGTGTATGTCATAACACATAGATGGCTTTGACCTGACCTTTATTTTCCCCACCTCTCTAACTTTTAGAGAATAGTAGGTTAATACAGGGGAGTGTTTCCTTTCCTCTTTTGACAAAAAGACACATCAGGTCCCCATTAAAGAGTCTGTCACAGTCCACTTAGTGCTGACATGTGTTGAATCGATGTCTCAGAGTCAGGAATGGCTAAAACATTCCTGGAAGGGATGCAGCCCTGTGTGTGTGTGTGTGTGTGTGTGTGTGTGTGTGTGTGAGAGAGAGAGAGAGAGAGAGAGAGAGAGAGAGAGAGAGAGAGAGAGAGAGAGAATTGCAAGGTAAGGAAGAAAATAATGAAACAGCACCTTTTATTTTTTCCATCATAAATTTGTCATGTTTTTTTTTTTTTTTATCTTCTTTGGGCCTTCAGTTTATTTATTGGGTAAGAGGAAATTTAGACTAATGTGGATTCTTATTTTGTGGTACACCCTTATATAGTTTACAAGACACAAAACCAGGAGCAGATATATAAAGAGAAGAGAGAGAGAGACAGTTATTTTCCCTCCCAGGTAGAACTAACTGCTTGTTAAAGAGCAAATCATTCCTTTCTATTTAGCCAGATTGCTATCTCTCAACTGCTTACTAAATCTTGGAAATTGAACTTTTTCCTGGAGATACAATTCTTCTTTGCAGTCAATATGCAGTCAATGCATGGTAATATAGCAATCTCTTCCTTCCTCCTCCCTCTCTATCCAAAGTTCCATTAATAATGACAATACAGCAACATTTGACATTTATACAGCCTGAAGAATTCCAAAAAGATTTCACCCAATTACTATGAATAGAGTTCTGATGAGCTACAGCTACTTTTGAGGCAAGAGGAGAATAAACAGACCCACACATTTGCAATGTAAGAGATTCTGGCCCAGGTTATATTCTAGAGATCCCCTTCTTATAAAAAACTCCAAAATATTACTCACCTTCATACAGAAAATTCAGGTCTTTTATTTCTAGAACATTTAACATTTAGCACTGGAAGTCAAGTGACAATGAACTAATCAATTTAAATAAAATATTGGAACACCTGGATCCTCATAGCCACCTTATTTCCAGTGGATTCCATTGTTGAGGTCATTATTAACCATCTGACTTGCTTTCATACCTACTAGAAAGACACAACAGGCAACTCCAGTTTTCCTGATATTTTAAATGATCCTATCTATTCCCAGACACTCTCTGGTATTGGGTAGGGGTCTGTAAAATATTTGGAAGACTTCAATTCAAAAACTAAAATATTCCTATGGATAGAGAATAAGAGTTTTCTTTCAGAAGATTTAAAGATCCATTTTTTTATTAAAACCAAAACAATAACACTAAGAGCAAAACCAAAAACTTTTATGAAATAAGAAATGAAATGGCCTTCATGAGACCTTAAGCTGTATTTTACTAAAATGGTATGTAACACCTTCAGATAAATTGATCATTCAAGGGTAATTTACTAGTAACACAATAAGCAGTAAAGTAAGGGAAAAGTTCACATCTCTTCATTCACAATATCTTAAAAGCATGGACAAGTCACATAAATAGCCAGTTCCTCTATAAACAATTGTGTATGTAGTAATAGAAATACATAAAGGAATATAAATATTTAAATATTCAGTTGAAAATAGATCTAGGATATTGGTTGCTGATCAGATTTGTTTAAATCTATTCTAGACTAATGAATTCAATTTCTTTTCCATCTTGGTTGGCAAAATAGTGGATTGCACTTATGTTAACTCCCTAAGGAAGCCAAAGGACTTTGTTGCTAAGAGAGCATCATGTGCAGAGTTGCCAGATAGATGCTGTCATCCATTACTACACACATCTTTGAAAATCAGATAAGGTATGATAAGGTATAACTACTAAATTGGCAGAACAGAAGACTTAGAAGGGCAAGATGAAAAGCTCTTCTTGAGCTTCAAGCCAAAAACTAGGACAAAAATCTTTACAATCATCTTGCAGTGAGATATAAATTGACTCTTTGAGGTTAACTAAACCTCAGTATTACTAAAATCAAGTCTACATAATGCAGCTGTAAAAAATGACTTTACATGTAAATTTGAGTTTGTAGCACCCCAAAGAGAAGTAATGGGGAACTACCACAGTAAATAATACTGATAAATAATCTGAAGATGCTTAAACTAGAAAAATCCGCTACCTTATTTTTTTTCTATTCCTATTTTTCTGGTAGACAGACATGTGTGAGTGTGTATGTGAGTGTGTGTGTGTGTGTGTGTGTGAGTGTGTGTAGCTAAAATCTGATTGTTAATTGTCCCAGATTCAGAGGGCATACTGCATAGGTTTTCACATATTTTGTCTAGCAAGTGAGTAAAATAAGTATCATATATACGGATTAAGTAAGGTGAAACATAACACTTCAGTACTATTTCCAGGAAAAATGCATTAATGTTCATCAAAGATAAAAAAGTGTTAAACTCCCTTTTTAGGATTCCCCAAAATTTAGAAGTCCATCAATATAGCTTATCAACTGATATATGCTTCTAAAAACAGTGGCTGCATTAGCCCAAATTATGCTTGAGCAGGTTTATATATCTACTATTTATTTTATTTTGTGCATATTAATATACACACTTTAAAATGATATATATATATATATACACACATAGTGTGTATATATAGATAGGTAGATAAATAGATATTATATACACACAAACATACCCATTCTAATAATGGACAAAATATACATTGTCCTCCAAATGTATATGCAAAAACAGCTGCACACTTTTTTTGATTTAACTATTTGAATCACACAATTTAAAGTCTTTACTTCCAGTATAGTAAAATTTAGTGAATTTACATTAAGATGATGTAACTATAAAGTAAAATATTATGTTAAATAGTTCTCTGATTTCCACAAAGAATATTTTCTAGTTTGCTAATGCCAGGAATATACCCACATCTCTAGACTAATGGAAACAAGTATTGCCATGTCACAACAGCAAATTCTTTATATATGTTTTTAAAATGTAGATTTTGAGCTGTGCTTTCATCTCAGGCTTACATATTCTACCTTTATACTGACTAGAAACATTCACATTTGTAGCATTAAGTGGCTTGGATATGGAGAAAAATACATACTAAAGCTTATTACCTTCTTTTAAACTCAGAAAACAGATCGAAAAAAAAAAATAGGCTACAGGAAGTTATCTGTGCCCTCCAGGGTCTCATTTCTTTATTTGTAGAATCAATTGTTTGGAGTAGACAATTATTCTTCAGAGTCTGCTTCTAAAATATCACTAAAGTTCTCAGAATGACAAAGTCCCCGTTCATTCAATTTTCTAATGCTGTCTGCCATGAATCTAAATATTTACAAACCCCTATGAGAATAATGATTAAAACTATTTCTTTTCTAATAGGTACTTATATTTTACTCAATGCATTTGCAGAATTGTTCTAACTTTATTCTGGTTTCTGAATATAATAGTGCAAAGACAAAAGTCTTGGTTGGAATTCTATTTCCTGCTGTTCATTCTCCTACCTGAATGCTCAGTCCTGTTGACATTGTGACCAGTTTCTATGGAAACAATTATGTCATTACCACAAGACTTTTGATGCAAATTTTGTTTTGATGGGAAATTAAGTGAAAAGTAGCATGATACAAAGAACATATTTGGCATTATAGTCTATGAGACTAGGGGTGGGAAAATAAATGAAATGATAGTTTTGAAAACTTCAGGTTATTAATATCCAGGCCATTATTTAACCAATATAAATAGATAACCATAGAGCAAGCTGAAACTCTGGATGAATTACCCTCTTCTTACTTCAGAGATAGAAAGGTCTGCAGACCTTGGACTGTACAGCAGAAACATTCTGGAGTGATTTCAGAGAGCAACATATGGTTACAAAGTTGCTTAGGAATATTAGTAGTTTCTTTGGCAATGAAGTAACTCAAACTATTGCTACAGATTTGTTCCTGAATATAACTAAAAGCTGCTCAAGTTATTTTATTGGATGATATTTAACTCCAAGAATTTTGGAATATTATGTAACAGATTCACAGAATATTCATTTTGCCAAAACTTAGGCCATTTGAACAAAATTGCCCAAATTAAGATCTGTGCCTTAGAAAGAGGATAAAAAAGACGGTCTTCTGGATATTGTTGTTAATCACTCATCAACTCATTAATCATTCTCCATATAATCAAAAAGTATATATTGATCCTGTGCCAAACATCAATCAACCACTATGCCTGATGCTGGGGCTATAAAATATACCCTATACATTTAGGATATCACTCTATATTGCAAAAGAAACACAGGGACTAATAATACAGACATAGCAAGATGCTTTTGAAAGTACCCACAAATGACTTCAAAAACACTTAGAGTCAAATGTCATTGCTTCTGAAAATTTGTAGGATCAATTTTAATCCAAAGAAAACTTGACAGAAGAGGTAGCAATTGAGCAGAGTCTTAAGGGAGTGAACAGGTATTTTGCCAGCATGACAAGCAGCAGAATAAATTGTATGTTTAAGGACCTTAAGATATAAAAACAATCATGGACAGTTCAGAACTATGGTGTGTCTAATACAATAAGAGGGAGAAAGGAAAGAGACTTGCTAAGATGAAAATTGCCATTTTATGAAAAGCTAAATACAAACATTTATTCAATAATGCAGTTAAAATTGGATGACTGTTACCTAACAAAATGAGATAGTATCTCAACAATATTAAGAACAGCATGTAAACTTTGTTTCAACTTTCCATTGCTTTGTTATATAGGTTGCACCAACTGGAATCTCATTGTGTCCATACCTTATTTTAGATGCTGAACAAAATTGTAGTGAATGTAATCAACTCCTGATCATCCCTGACATTCAAAGTCTAGCCCACAGCAGATTTTCCCCACTCCATTACTTACTGTTCCAAGTTTTCTTGGAAGAGAAATTGCTCATACTGATTCAAGAGCTAGTGATCAGGGCCAGTTTTCAATAGCAACTTTCTGGTGCTATAGAGATTATATCCTGAAATTATATATTGAGTTCACTACTGAAAATAAAAGCTAATCTAAATCAAATTATTGTAATAGAAATGAAAGTTAGCACAGCTTAGATATGAAGGACGGATCATACTTGGTCAGGGTTCAGTATGGAGTAATACAGGAATCCCTCTCTACCCTCCATGCTGACATCACTATATGAGACTATGGACCAAATTATATATTCTTGAGATTCATATATTGAAGTCCTAGCTTCATTTACTTCATTTGGAACTAAGGTCTTTGAGAGATAATTAGGTTTAGATAAGGGTGGGGCCTTCATGATGAGATTAGTGCCCTTATAATACAAGATAGTATAGAGGATGTTCTATTCTCTCTCTCTCCCTGCAATGTCTAGAGAGGTGTAACCTGAATTTTGATAACCTCTGTGCTGGCTATAATGAAGACTTACTTCAGTCCAAAATTTTTATCCCATAGTTTTAGAAAATCAGTCTTTGCAAAATTAAATAAAAGCCTTTCTTTGTAATGTTGGTGAAATTCTATAATGCTCATTTATTTAAAACTGATTATATTTTATATGTAAGCATATATCATGCTGGAAATGCTGCTTCCATCAATATGGCAATAATTGTTTTTAATATTATAAGAAAGATAATAGTCAAAACTAAATATATATATGTATATATATACATACATATATATATATATATATAGTTGATAGCCAAACAAGCTAGAATATATTGTGAATGTAATCAAAGCTAATGAAATTCCTAACATTGAAGAAGGAAAAAATGACCAATGATTGTTCAATATGTACACCCACTCACATGTATGCAGCTGTTCTTTTGCTGTTTAGGAAAAAATATATTTTAGATATGTAAACAAGAGAATATTCTGAGAATTACACATTTAATTAAATACATTGATTAGTGCCAAATTAACCTCAAACATTGGCAGCTTCTAGGATTTACTGTGAAAATGATACTATAGCAATAGATATCTAGGGTCATTTCCCTGAGGGCTCCAAATGAACTAGGTTTGGAAAATTTGGATTTACCTCCTTTGACATTCAAATTCTTTTCAATGAATAGTTCCTGTAGAATTTCAAAATGGGTTTGAGAAAGAGGAACATTTCCATGTTTTTATTTCCTTGTTTTCAAAAAGGTTTTCAGATGGTTTTGGCTAACTGAAACAACTGTTGAAAATTTATTTGGCATTTTTAATTCCTTCTCAATATTTTCAAGCCTGATAAAAATGTTTTGTCTTCAGAACTTCTCCTTCTGGGATTGGACCACTCCATCATGTAAAATGTAGCTTCACAATCCCATCTAATCTACTCATTTATCTAAGTAATTGCCACCTGAGCTCTGATAATGCAAACTTTCCCCATTTTTTTCTCTGATGTAGGGACATAGGAACATCAATAAGCCTGGACTACCTCTTCTTAGACCTGCTATGCATACAGAGTCTGCTCTACTGGTCCAAGAAGCTTGTTTATCTGTTTATATGTAAGATAGACTTATAATTGGAGATTTAAGAATAGCAGTAACTAACCCAAATGCTTACAGATTTTGAGATTTCGCACTTCAAATGTTTGACTTTGGAAAAAATTGTTGCATTTCCATATTCAAAAATAAATTAGAGAAAAGAGAAATTAAGAAAACAATCCCATTTACAATTACACCAAAAGGAGAAAAAAAGTGTCTGGGAGTTAAAAAATGAGTTGACAGACCTATACATGGAAGCTATATGATATTTTTAAGAGAAATAAAAGGAGACACAAAGAGATGAAAAGATTGCTCTTGTTTATAAAAGATAGAAAACCAGAGGATAACCATTATTAAAATGGTTACATCACCTAAAGCAATTTACAGATTCAGTGCAATACTTATCAAACAATTTTAAGTATTTAAAAGAGTTAGAAAAAAACAATTTTAAAATTTGTTTGGAGCCACAAAAGACCCTGGCATAGTCAAAGCAAGCATGAATGAAAAGAAGAAATATAGCGTTGTCTTGTTCTCTGACTTCAAATTTTACTACACAGCCATAATAATCAAAATAGTATGGTATTGTAACAAAAACAGAAACCTAGACCAAAGAAACTGAATTGAGAGTCCAGAAATAAACCCACACAAATATGGGCAGGGAATCTATGGCAAAGGAGTCAAGACAACACAATGAAAGAAGGAAACCCTCTTCAATGAACAGTTTTGAGAAACCCAAAGAGCCAAATACCAAAAAAAAAAAAAAAGATAATTACTATTTAACATTATTCACAAAATGGTTTAAAGACTTGGGTATAAGATCTGAGACCAAGAACTACATAGAAGAATGGCCAGATGGTACATTCCTGGGCATCAAATTAAGATGATGTATTCATTTGGGGAGTCAACTCTAAAAGCAAGGCAAACAAGAGCACAAAAAACAAACAGGATAACATCAAACTAAAAAGATTTTGTGCAACAAAAGAAACCACTTTAACAGCAAAAGTGTAATGTACTGAAATGGGAGACAACATTTGCATATCACATACCTGACTAGCAAATAATTAGCAAAATAAATACAGAACTCACAACTCAACAACAAAACAACCCAACCAAAAAATGGGCAAAAGACCTAAATAAACACTTCTCCAAAGATAACACACAGATGGCCCATAAACACCTGGAAAAAAATGCTCATCATCACTCATTATCAGGGAAAGGCAATCAAAACCGTAATGAGCTATCACTTCACACCTGTGACAGTGGTCTATCCCAAAAATGCTGGCAACTAAATGTCAGTGAGGATGGAGAAATAATGGAAATCTCTTTCACTGTTGGGCCAGGGGAGGGGGGTAATTGGGGAGGGAAGGAGACTATAAATTGGTGCAGCCTCTATGGATAACAATATGAATATGAATCCTTAAAAAAAACATATATATATATATTAATTCTAGGAATCTATCTGAAGAATATGAAAAGATATTTGCACCCTTACCGCTCATAATAGCCAAGATGTGGAACCAACCTGGGCATTCATCAACATATGACTGGATAAAGACATTGTGGTGTAAATAATGGGATACTACCCACTTATTAAAAAAAAAGATGAAATTTTGCCTCTTCATAAAATATGGATGGAACTTGAGGCGATCATGCTAAGGGAAATACGTTAGAATGTGAAAGGCAATTATGGAATAGTTCAGTCAAATTTGTGGACTATAATCAAAGAGAATAAGCTGTAAAATGCAACACTAATTTCTTAGAGAGTATGAAAAATATGATGGTTACTGCAGTGGAAGGGACATGGGTGTGAGGAAACTGAAGGTCATGGTGACAGTGTGATAGCACTAGAATTTTGGTGGTGGATGAGTGAAACACAACCATTTTATACATTTTGTGAAGCTATACCCTAGAATTATATAATTTTGTAAACAAATGGTAAATCAATAACAGTTGATTAAAAAAGATATGTAGTAAGAATGGAATGACAATGAAAACTCCCAGAAGTTATTCGTGTTTATAAATCATTTGTTATGCCTATTAAAAGAAATTAGTGTATCTTAAACTAATCAATTATTCCTTGCTACTGGAGGAGCAGAAGAAATCTATTCTTCTTCAAGATTTGAAGGTAGGAGCTAGCAATAAGTATGCATTGGAGCAGTTGATTTGAAATTCCCCCCAAAAAAGGTCCTAGAAAACAGTAAATGGATATGGGAGACCGTCAATTTTGCTGCACTTCCATGTGCTATGATTTTTCAGTATTTTTCTACTTTCCTTGTCAAAAGTAGATATGCAGCATCATATGCTTTTCACATATATCCTATCAAAGTTTCTCTATTGCGTCTCCAACTTGCAGATAAAATATACTATTTGTTATAACCATTCATCACCAATTTCAAATCTCTTTCAACCTAGAGTTAAGATATAGCATCATTTAAGATGAGGTGAACTGGCCAAGAGGCAGAAAGCAATTGAATTTCCCAGGAAGGGTATTTATTATTCTTGATTCTCCGATGGCTATTAGTTGTCTAGGGGGGAAGGATCCTTGTTGTTAACTGATCTCCAAACTGTCAAAGACCAATGCAGTGTCTTATTCAAAGGTTTACTGCTTTACCAAGTGAGTCAAGGGAACGATGAGCCTATACCCACTGTTGAAGAAGAAATTCTGTTGATGGTGTTAATTCTCTGATCCTCTGAAAAATAATTTCAAAGCAGCATAAAAAGTTTGGAACTTCTAAAGGCATATGACTAGTTTTGATACAGTTGATAGATTAGCTAGAGCGAACTCCTAAAACAAATACACTGTGATTCATTTTTCTCTTCCCAAACTGATAGACTCTATATTTCAGTTAATGACAAATTTGTTCTTTAAGGAGCTTAGGCACAACCTACACAAGAAGAAGAAACCATCACAATGCCTTTTTTTTTTCTTCCTTGTTTTACACTTCATGTAAAGTCTATCAGCAAGTCCATTGAGGGCTAAACTGAAATAAAACAATTCTACATTGATTTTGAGATATTCAGAATGGACTAGTATTTAAGTCTAAGATAGTTAAAAAGTGATATAAAATTGTTAAAATTTATATTTAGTGTAAATCACTGTTATCCACAAAAACTTTTTGGACATGTTTTTTTTCTGTAATAGGCATAAAATAAGAATGAAAAGCAATGACTACAGGGAAATAAAAGAAAAGTATGAAAACTACTCACACAAAAACTAAATTGAATTTCCAAAGAATGCCCCAAACCTAAGATATATGTACCCATATCACCTCTACCTGCATTTAGAGTGAAGAAAGGGTCTATATAAAACTCCACAATAAAACTCCAGAGATGATGTTACAGCCGTAATAATCAACACAATTGTATTAAAACAGCAAGCTCTCTAGTAAGAGAAAAACAAATTTAAACATGTATCAAAAAATAGATATGCAGAAACATTATTTTCACTCATTACTCAGCTCCCTAACCACCAGAATTCACCTACCAACATGATTTCTATTTCTTTATTTTGATTATATAATGCACTCACATACCCTCCTCTGACTACAAAGCTATCTTTGCAGCACTCCTGTACATCTGCAATGAAAGGAACAGAATCTTAAGAGCAGATTTTTATAGTTGGGCTTAATGAAATTTTGCAATAAAGGAAATAATTGGAAATCCCAATAACATAAAAATTCCAAGTAATGTTGAGTTGAAAATGGTAAATGCCACTAGGGGTAACACTAATCCATTTACCATCTGGTGATATATCACTGATTCTAATTTCCTTGAACTGGTAAATGAATTGTGATCAGTTGTTATTTTTCTTGTTAGTCAAATTAAATTTCTATTCCTTTGAGCAACCAAAGTTTGAGTTTAAAAAGACTTAGAAAGTTTTAGAAAAGAAAAAAAAATCAATGAATAAAGAGCAGTGAAGATCAAGAAAAAAATCAGACAAGTGTCTTTCCGGGATTTCTTAATATTAATGATGCTTTATATTATATACTCAGGTAAGCAAATGTACTTTTTCATCTCCTTTTTCATTTACTATTCAAATTTTTCTCAGTTATTAGAATTTAAATTATTTTATTAATTATTAGAACTAATGGGTAGGAAAAGACCACATTCCCATCTTATTAGGAACATATATTTTGTTCATTTGCAAGGATTAAATATAGGATCATGTGAATTTAGAAAGTATAACAAAAATATTAATGATTAACAGGTTCAAAATAAATACGGCAACTAAATCATTCTATAGATTTAAACTATGATGATGATAGTAGTGATAATGATGATGATGATGATCTTGAATTATTATCTGGGTTGATAAGTTGGCTCAATGAGATAATAATGGAGGTCGAGTGTGGAGACCAAAGTTACAGCTACTGTTCTCAGATGGGGACCTTCCACTGAACAGCCTAAAGACAGAGCCCACCTGGATAAGTGAGTCTGACCTCCATGAACCTTAAACTTTGTGATTTATTATCATGGAGAAGATTTCATTCTCCATTTTCCATTCCCATCAGCTATAGACATTGTTAGCTAGAAATAGTTGAAGTACTTTATGCTCTTTACACACAATGTTTTTATCCTAGTACAACTTTGTTTTCACACTTGAAAAAGCAATACAATTTCAGGCATTTTAAATATTTTTGTTTGAAAACATAGAACTAGTTAGTGGAAAAATTTAATCAACTAGAAATTCAGTTTATATATTTTCTGGATTTTTAGGGTGGCTGTTAAGAATATGACTTTATCAACCTTGATCAAAACAACCACAGATCACCTTCACATTTGAAAACGATGGCTCAATTGACTGAATGTAAAAGAGACATATTCTAAGACCAATATTTAGAAAATGATATTTCCCTATTGATATATTAACTAAAGTCACAGCTATAATTGTAATTTGGGAGTTAATTTCTTTTTAATAGCTGATACTTCAATTTCTATGCTGAAAGTGATTGTCAGAATGAAACTCATAATCCAAAATGTCTGGAAATAAAGACCATTTTCTGTGTCCTCTGACTGTATTATGAAAGGAAGTATGTCTTTTCTTCCTTATGCTCAGATTTAAAGAAGAGATTAGTGTAAAATGAATTACAAAGTACCTGAACTGTTCCAACAACCCCATCTCCATTCTGGTGAATTCAGTAAATGCATGTTATCTCTCCATTGAGATGTATTTACTATAATGAAAAATCCAATGAAATGCTCCCTTATTAGGACTATTATTCATTACTCTGCCTTCTCTACCTTTAAAATATTAACCACAAAGGCAGAGTAAAGATCTATTTTTTGTTTTGCATTATAACATTGCGCTAATTAATGCACCATCAATTCACAGTGGGTCACAGAGGCTTGAAACACCCAATATGCATAGCCTCACTTGAGGTCTTTCTGGAATGTGTGTTTTAAGATTATTTCATGGCATTGAATGAACCAATGAGAACTGAGTAAAGTTTGAAAATCTCCATGGGACCTTAATTAACCCAACCTTTATTTTTATATATTTTGGCAGGGACTATCACATAGGAAATGGTGTCAGCCAGCATGTTTTTCAAAAAGAATTTTATAATTTGCAGTTTACATGAGATTGAGTCCTTGAGCTGAGTGTGGCTATCCTGCATATATGCCTCCCTGTTTTGGCTGGAGAGCTTCTTGGAACGAATCCTTTAAAAAAAAAAAAAAAAAAAAACTTATAGGTACAAAATTTAAATGGATGACAGAATCTATAGCTCTGATTCCCATTTTACAAATGTTAACACTCAGGATAGTCTCTTTTTAAACATCATTTTGGTTTCATGATATTATGCTATGATAGCATCTTATAATATGTATTTATATTATTATTTATTAACTGTATATAGTTTTTCTTAGGCAGAACCATGGCGTAGGGACAAAAGATGTGTCATCTTTATTTTCTTCACTTTTTCTTTCTCAGGTAAATATTCCACTCACATAAATAGTTTCATAACTCTACTTTGAACTGAAACCTTTATTCTAAAATATCTGGGAGCCATCCATTCCTGTGTGTTAAAACTTTGGTTTAAAGGAAACGTTATAAAGACTGTAGGGTGCGAATTCTTAAAATTCTGTGAAAATGCCAGAAGTCTAGAAATCAATCTGTTTCTGAAACAGTTTGGATATATAATTACATCAAAGAAAGTTCTTTTGTAGAAATTGTTCTGTTAACTAGATACAGATTTGTGGTCTATCTCAAAACCTCACCTACAGGTTCACATTGAAAATCTCATAACTTGTGCAGGCTTTGATTGTGGTGAAATACTTTTTCTTGGGCAAGAGAGAGCTCCATAGCTATGATTCCTTTGTCCAAATGAAACAATGTTAGTTAAATGCCTCTTATCTGGAATTGGCATAGATTGTTTAATTCATTTATGTATTTTAATACTTAATTTTCTTTATGGAAGATTTTTTTGCTTGCTGTCTTGGTTAAACATTGGTCTCTTAATAGAATTAAAATTCATAAGATGGAGTATTCCTGGCATTGACATTTGAGAAGCAATATTTTTTTTTCTTTTGCTTATGGGGGTAAACAAAATAAAACACATTTTTTCCTAATTGATTCAGATGCTTCAAATGAAATTGTTTCATCCTGCAATATTCAGAAGAGTGTGTGATCAAGATAAATGTGTCTTCCCTTACTGAGCCCAGGAACTGAGTCTAGAGAGCAAACATCTCATTATCCAAAACTGAGAGCCACACTAATTCCCCCTCAAAATCCATAGATTTAGGGAATGGGACTATACTTGGATGAACATTGAAGGTGTGTATCATATGATGATTATAGTAAAGGCAAAGCTAAAAGGATGCTCAATTTGGTCCTTCCTGGTGGTGCAGGGATCAAAATCTCAGCACAATTACCCTATCATCAGCCAGCATGGCATGAGTTCATTCCTTCTGGTCAGGGAGCAAACCCACACAGCACAGCAGACCTCTCCAAGTCTTGCCCACTATTCCCCTCAGCAGTGTATTTCAGTAGATCCACATGTTGTGTTCCCTACTCTGTCTCTGGTGAATCCTTTCGCCACCAGCACCTCTCCCTACACCCCAGTTCTTGTTGCATAAATAAAACAAACCTTTAAAAAAATAAATAAATAAAATGGTGCTAAATTTACATTACAAAGGAGGTTGTAAACAGAGTTGAAGGAGTGATTTCCCTGCAAACTAGAGCTAAAATTCAGATTTTCTATCATTCAGGGGTGTCTTATAGCCTTTGTTTTATCTGACCCTTCGCTTTGTTTCTCTATATTCCACCTTTAAGTGAAACTGCCCTATATTTTATTTTATTTTAAAGATTTATTTATTTATTCTATTTTATTTATTTATTTATTTATTTGTTTGTTTGTTTGTTTGTTTATACAAGCACTGGGTACAGTCAGAAGCGTGGGAGGGTGAGCGAATTCACCAGAGCCAGAGTGGGGAGCAGAGCAGGCAGAAGGACTGAAGCACAGTGCTGAGGGGAGCAGCGGGCAGCAGGAGAGGTCTGTGTGCCATGTGGGACCCTCCTCAGGTGGCCAGGGAGCAGCTGGGTATCGAACTGGCACTGCAGAGGCTGAGGGCAGCTTCGCAACCCAGCGCTCAACCGCTGTGCCACCGGGGAGGCCCTGTCCTATATCTTAGACAAAAGTTTTTATTCCCACTTCTACCACTGAGAAGCTGAGAAACCTAATCAGGTTAATGTATACTTTCTAAGCTTCACATGAAACTAGAGAAGGTGAGAGTGTGACATCATTGTAAATGTACCAAATGCCACTGAAATGTTCAATTTTAAAAGGTTAATTTCATGTTATATGGATTTTACCTCAAGTTTTTAAGAATGCAGTATATCTTATAACTGTGTAAAAAGATTTTTATTTAGTTGTAAGCAGTTTTATTTAGTTTATTTAATTGTATCCCTTACAAGGGGTAGAAGGAATTCCTTGGGCAAAGGAAGGAAAATCTTTATATAATGCTTCCATGGTCAATTTCAGTTTTATAAAGAATACATACCCTTAGAGCATAGGTGAGGTAGGTGAAGAAAGAAAAAGGAGATATTAAATCACCTTAAAGTAGAATAAATTTTGAGATGCTTGGATATGAAGAAGTCAGAGACATCAGCACAAAGGCAGAGCCCAAGGAGAAATATCTGCCAGAAGGAAACCCTTGCCAAGATGGGTCTAGTTCTTTCACCAACAGGAAAGATATATAAAGTTTGTATGCCATTTCTTCATTATGTAAAGCTCCTTGTTCAGTTTAATTCTACCACCAAAATCTTCACTGTAATTGGGGTCACAAAAAATCTGGAACTAGGACCAGGAACAAAAAAAGAGGCAACCTGAAGGATATAGACCCAGGATTGTGTCCAGAACTCAGTGAAAAAATGAATAACAAGAGATGTCACCAGGTAGCGTGTCCCCAGAAAGGCAGTGGTAGTCCTGGGAAGACTTCTGTACTTCCTATAGGATATAGGGTGATGGGTAAGGTGGTGACATTGACTTGCATAAGACTGTGGCTTCAGATCTCTTCTAAGCTATATGAGAATCAATAAAATATAAACCGGAGATGTAAAAATTATCCATCTGTGCCATTATATAACATATTACATACTTAGCTATTCTTATGGTAAGGAAAATGAAATAGAGGTAGGTCTAAGGTTTTGGTAAAGAAAAAGATGGTTTTGAAAGGTTTAGGCTATTATTTTAAAAATGATTTGCACAAAATTCATAAGAAGTCTGAATTGCATGTGACCTTGTTCTCTGTAAGAGGAAGACTGTTTTGCTCAGGATATTTCCAGGAAAACAGAAATTTCTTATTTAATGAACACATTTTAAAATAAATCCAAAATATTTTTGTTATTTTTGTATTCTCATATTATTTGACATGTTAGCCTCTGTGTTATTGTTTTGAATCTCAAATAACTTGGCTCTAGAAATGCAAGGGCTGACAATCCCATCTCTTCCAGCTATGTCACTCTGAAAGCAACTTTTCAGCTATATTGTCTTCTGAGAGAGCTCCCCAGTTCAACCATGGCTTAGGAATGAAAGGACATCACAGAAGATGAACAAAGCACTTGAATAATGATATCCTGATCCTGTCACTTAGAACCACAGTTTCTTATCTCTTGGGGACCCGGGCAAGGTGTGACTTCTGGGAGCATGAGAAGTCACCAAAACCTCTGTAGCACTTCATTTTATTATTTATTAATAATTCCCCCTTTTTGCATAGAAGAAATGGGGTAGAGGCCAGTGGTGTGGGATGGTTGTGTGGTTTCACCAGAGACAGAGTGGGGAGCAGAACAGGCAGATCTACTGAAATACACTGCTGAGGGGAGCAGCAGGCAAGACAAGAGAGGTCTTCTGTGCCATGTGGGCCAGCTCCCTGGCCAGGGATCGAACTCAGACCATAGTGGTGATAATGCTGAGACTCAACCCCTAGGCCACCAGGGAGGCCCAGCACTTCATTTTAAACCAGTATTCCCACCCAAAATTGCCCACATTGCTGAGAGTAAGGTGTAAGCAGCAATTCAGCTTCATATATACAGTAAAATTTTAATTTGGCTATAGAACAAGCAATTTCTTCTGAGATAGGTTCATCTGAATACTAGGATCCTCAACAGCCAGCCTATTACTAAGGATTATTTGTTGCTTTCAAAAGATTCTGATATGTAGGCACTGAAGGCCATCAGCCTAGGGCTGGGAAGAAGATGTAACTATTCTGTAGCTTAGACAAGACCTCAAAAAGGTAAGCAGGGCTCATTGTATCCTTCACATTTGATTCCATTGTCCTCACCTGAGAAACCTTGAGTAACCTTTTAGCTCAAGGCCCTTAGGCTGAAATAAGAAAGCTCAGGCCAATTCATTTCCACCCAAGGTCTGCTCACCAATAAGGTCATGGGTTTCCAAGCACTCAGAAGTCAGCTGCCTTAGTGATGCCCAATGGGATGAAATTTCCCTAGAAAGTAGAGAGATTAATTTACTATGCCAAAGAAGAATTTTAAAATAGATATTCTCTAAGCCACTAAATAAGGCATGGGTTTCTACACAAATACTAATAGCCCTATATAAACCCTCTTTCCTATGAACCTGTCTCATAAGATCACAGGCTGCACAGGTGCAGTTCTTCCGTGACTGTGCCATCTCTCACAGCATCTGGCTTAGGGTGACACCCTAAACTCTGCTCTCACAGTCCTTTCCTCAGCCCACCTATCTCAGGTGAGCAGTAAGGGACAGGTATTTGATATTTGACCCAATAGTCCTTTTCCAGAAAAATAAAGCAGTAAACAAGGAAGAATCAATCTTTCTTATGAACTAAACCTCTAAGTTCAGAGACTTTATAGTCATATTTCTCTTCCAGTGAAGCAGAGATAGGAGGAAATTAATCTGGCGAATCACAGGGAAGAACAAAGCAAATACATATATTCAAGCTGAGATAAAAGGCTAACTATACCTTTTAATTTTTCAAAAGATGTTATGGTATTATTATATTTTTTCTGCTTTGCTTAGCTTATTCAACTTATATTCTCATTACTTTTTCTTTTGTTTACAAGAGTAACTACTTGGTTACTAACAATATAGCTTATTGATCTAGCAAACATCACATGTCCTCGTCTTATCAGAAATGGAATCCATACCAGACTCAGAACATAACAATGTAAATGATTCAATTTAAGAAAAAAACAATGAATAAAAAGCTAGTGAAAATCATGCATGTGACAAGTACTAATTTATAGCATAGCAGGTACTAGTGCTGCCTCAGTTTACCTATCTAAAGAACACAAACTGAGTATACAGACTTTTATGAACATTTCCTCACCCAGGTGATGTACAAGCCCACAATGTTGCCACCAAATACCTGGCCAGAAGAACAGCCCCACATACTCTGAAATCATGACGTGTATTTCATTAAAAGAAAGCCAAGTGCTGTTACCATTTGAATGCACTGTTCAAGCCAGTGGTCAGCAAACTGTGCATAGCCCACAAATCTGGCTCACCACATGTTTTGGGTAATAAAGTTTTATTGGGACACAAAATGCCTGTTCAATTGTGCTTTATATTTAGCTGATTAACACTATAATGGCAGAACTGAGTAGTTCCCACAGAGACTGTGCAGTGCCTGGGATCTAAAATAGTTATAATCTGGTCCTTTATAGAAAAAGCTTCTAACCTCATGAAGTTAAGGCAAGGTTGAAATGCATGAGGTTCACCTTTGACTGTTTTGTACCAGTATAGTCATCCATTAAGGAACATGATGCTCATTCAAAGTAGGCAAAGTCATGGCTACAAATTCTTAGTTTTTATTCTAGAAGACACTGACAATCAGCACAACCAAATAAGATATCTCTGTTCTCTCTGAACTAGACATTCAAATTGGTTTATGGTTCTGATTTCTTGGCTTTTCAACAAGCATTTCATAATTTCTATACTCAGCACTTACCCACTTTCATGTATAAAAGATGCATTATACGGTATTATACAAAAGGACAGATGATATATAGTTGCTTAAAACATCATCTGGTTCAAGTAATTTTTAAACTAATAAAACTAAATTGAACAGAACTAACTAAAAGTCATTTCTAAAATTCCAATAGCTAATCTACTTCTGAAGAAAGAATATACCTTGCTTCTATTTAAAGAAAAAAAAAAAAACTCTAAGAAGAGATACCAACAAGACAAAATAAGATATTTTATCTTTGGGTCAAAAAGTAAATATTTTTCTTATATAAAATATGAAGTGCAAGTTAAAAGTTGAATTGCAATAAAATCAGAAGGAAAATTAAGAGAGTAATTAATAAGGTTAACTTAAAGCATACAATTAAGAACACAACCAGTTTCAGAGAAAAGCGAAAGCCATCTAGAGAGATCATAAGATAATCACATTATGCTAAATATTGGTTTGGGATAACTATAGTTTTTTAAAAATCTATTGGATTAAATATGGAGATTTATTCCATTGAATTATCTGTGTGAGACTGTAGCAGTAAGCAACAAATACAAGTATGAAAGGCAAAGACTATAAATGAATCCTTGCCAATTTGGACAGATGTATATGGTCTGATCTTTATATAGAACACACAGATCAATAACAGAGCAGCCCAAAGTCTCTGGTTGAAAGCCCAGGATAATTCTACATTAAAAGGGGAAAAAAGTCATAAGAAATGTGGTCTTTATATTTTTCCCTTCATTTTTTTCTATAATTACTAATAGAGTTGGCTTTCTTTCCCCCTAACAGAGGGAAAGGAATACAGGAAAGATATTTCCTTTTAACAACCCAAAAAGGTCAGCAAAGTATAAAATGTCAAATCTACAAAGTTGGATAAAGCACTAAATGTTAATGATGTCTTTGGTTGCAAAGTTTCACAAAACTCTTGTACATTTTCAATTATGCCATAATTAAGTCCTTCTTGTCATCACAAAATGAATTGAAGGGACACTTGGTTAGGGTGATCTATCACCTTTGCCATAAATATCCCTGTTGCTGTGCTCCTCATTGTTGCTAAGGGGAAAGATAGATGAACCAGGGGTATCTTGTGATCATTAGATTTGGAGTTAAGCTATGTCATTTTGGATACTTAGCTCCTGAGCCTCAGCTTCGCTATTAGTAAAATAGTGTGATGATATCTAACTTGTAAAGTTGCTTCAAAGGTCGGAATAATTATTATTTTCAGCACAGCATTTAGCACAAATGTAGTCTTAGAAAAAGTGTATACTAGGATACTTGCTTCTCCCTAAAGCTTTGTACTTTATGAATATCTTCTGTATTCTCCATCCTGTAGCCTCACAGGCCACCTTCCATTCCCTTTAGTAACATGTGTGTTTTCTCAATTCTGATTCTTACCTGTTTCTGGGGCTCAGACTTTCTCCCTTTTTTAGATGTTTTCTCCCACATCTTTAGGGCCAAATTCTACTATCTAATTATCAGTCTTGACCACACATATGATTCACAGAACATGTTCTTCCTCTTTGTATGGCCCCAGAAGTCTCTGCCCTTTTCCTTTCAAAATTTAAATGACACGTTAGTCACTTTTGTTGTGTTTTCGTAAGACTGTAACAATGTTGAACCTACACATTGCATTTGCCTTGTTAAGCAACAAGATGTGCTTTTGATAGAAGTATTGAATAAATTATAGCCAACTTAGTCACTGTCTTCCATATATATCTGCAATGGAGCAAAACTGATGGATGTGGCTTTGGTGTTAGAAAGATGAGAGTTTGAAGCCTTGATCTATTACTCACTAACC
The DNA here is from genome assembly GCF_014898055.3 of Talpa occidentalis. Taxonomy (NCBI): domain Eukaryota; kingdom Metazoa; phylum Chordata; class Mammalia; order Eulipotyphla; family Talpidae; genus Talpa; species Talpa occidentalis. Next base: position 9,264,742 of record NW_023603184.1, on the reverse strand, counting down.
CTGAAACTTTGGCCAAATAAGCCAAACCTTACCTGATCTGATTTCTTCAACTATAAAATTGCAATAATATCTCCATAGGCCTCCCTTGGGGCCTAGTAGTTAAGATTCAGCTTTATCACCACTAAGGCCTGAGTTTGATCCCCGGCCAGGGAACTAACCCACATATGTCACAGTGACCTCTCTTATCTCTTCCCCTACTCCCCTCAGCAGTGTATTTCAGTTGGTCTGCCTATTCTGCTCCCTACTCTGTCTCTGGTGAATCCTCTCACCCACCTGCACCTCTGGCCTATACCCCAGTTCTTCTATGCAGAAAAACTAGATGTGAAGATATATATATATATATATATATATATATATATATATATATATATATATATTGCCTTTGGGTCTGCCTATAGAGTTGAATAGGAAACTTATGCAAATTGTTATCTTTTACAACTACTTGTATCACTATTACTGTACTATGAGTTAAAAGACACATTTAATTTTCCAATTCATAGTACAGACAACTCCAAGGATCAAATAAATTAATTTTGGAAGAGGAGGTGATTCTCTTGCTAAGACAAAGCATTTGATACATGGTTCATTTTACCCTACCAGAGTTGCCTCCCAGCACTATGTTAACAAGAGAGGATTTTCTGGGACTGAAATTTGATTCAAGGCCTACAGTCACAATGCATGGGATGCTAAGAAGGAAATGACAACAGTTAAATTTAAACTGAGGATAATTCAAAGTGATGGGCATATCCAATTTGCAAGTCAGACTTGAAAGCCAGACTTTCAGAGTCCTGCTCCATGGCAGGAGCCCCTGATACTCACCCCATTTAGCCTGCTCATTACATAATGTTGCCTGGCAAATCACCAGGGAAATGACGGGTGGAAACCTATGTAAATTCAGTTTTTTTGTAGGATCCAGTGGCAGATACTCATGATAGCTCATGAAATGCACATCCTTTTGGCAGTCTTTCAGTCTCCAGAGAGAAGAGATCCATTGCAAGTGCCAGAATGTGTGTATAGAAAGCACTTGAGAAGAGTCATCTCATTTTAAGGAAGCTCATGAAGCTTGTCTTGAGAGTATCTACATTACAAGCCCATAGTTTGTTTTTTTTTAAAAATAAAATATCTGTTTATGCATACAAGAATGGGGTATAGGCCAGTGGTGTGGGGGTTGAGAGGATTCACCAGAGACAGAGTGGGGAGCAGAACAGGCAGATGTACTGAAATACACTGTTAAGGGGAGCAGCGGGTGAGACAGGAGAGGTCTGCTGTACCATGTGGGTAGCTCCCTGGCCAGGAATCGAACTTGTGCTGCAGAGGCTGTGGATAGCTTTATAGTGCTGTGTCTTAATACCTTGCTCCATTAGGGTGGCTCAAAAGCCCATGATTTAAAAAAAATATATATTGATATAATACTGCTTTTTATACCCTTGTCTCCATTATAGAAGGGTAGGATCCCCTACAGATGACCAACAGACACATGGATAAATTTTCATCATCACTTAGAGTCAGAGAAATGTAAATCACATCTACAATGAGATACCATTTGATACCTGTGAGAATAACTCATATCAAAAAGACAAGGAAGAATAAATACTGATGATGCTTTGGAGAAAAACGAACCTCACTACACTGCTAATGGGAATAGAAATGGGCTCAAACCTCATAGAAAATAGTATGGAGTTTTTTTTTTTTTTTTTTTTTTTTTTTTTTTTCAAAAGTATACAAATGGATCTGCCTCGGGACCTGATAATTCCACTTCTAGGTCTCTACCCAAAGACTCTCAAAACACTAATTCAAAAGGAAAGTGACACTGCCATGTTCATTGCAGCACTATTTTTTTTTTTTACAATAGCCAATATATGGAAAATCCCAAAATGCCTAAAAAAATTATTAATGGATTAAGAAGATGTGCCATAAACTGTTTCAGGCACATTGGAATGATGTAAGTCATATGGAAGAATAATCTGAGATGTATTCATTGGGCTGGCTGGGAATGTTCATGCAGATCATGGGTTGAAGAGAGGAGTGGATCAAGTCCGATTAAGCTGCTTCTTAGCACAATCATTTTGGGGAAGTTACAGGAATTTGGTTCTGATTGACTTGGTCACTGGGCTCAGGCTTCAATTGTTAAATATTTTATATTTCACTATGAACAAGTGGGTGGGCTGGCAAATCAGAAGATCAGAACTTTACCTTCAGAGGAGGTCAGTGTAGAGCCCTCTCTGTCTAGTTTCTATGACAGAAACTCCCACTACACCCACATTGCTAATATCCTGTTTATAGAGGAGTTAGTATGAACATTCAGATGAAAAATTTCATTATTTACTTTAGATGATTTAGTTCTTCAGCCTTGAATCCAAATCAACACTTCAGAGGAGGAGAATGTCTTCCCAATTCTATATCTCAACCTCTGAGGACCACCCACATCCACCAAGTTCCAAGGAGAACAGAATTGCCTAATTCCACTGCCTTGTCAGTACTTGAAATATTAAGTGTCTGATCATCTCTTGGGATTAGTTCTGTGCTTTTCAATACAGTCATAGCTGTAATTAAGAAAGCTAGAAATGATTTTTTATATCTTTTTAAGGCTATGAACCAAAGTTGTTCTTCATGATATTAATAATGATATTTAAGAGACTACATTTTTCTAGGGCATCTTGCCTCATTCTCCCTGGTGGAATTATGTAAGTCCTATAGAAGAAAATAACGTTTAGTTATTATCTGAGAAAACATTTAGGTTTTGGAGACACAACATTTGTTTTATGCATTTTATGACTTTAGCTCCCTTGGGGTCATTAAGAACATTTACATGGTGTTTGAGAGTTCAAGATCACTTGAAAACATCTCATTCTGTCATGAAGGCAAACCTGTGACAGGTGAATCATTTCCCTTTCAGAATCAAGGAAATTGAGATTTAAAAAAAAGTTTTAAAAACTTAACTCTGAGCACATGGGAAGCAAACACAATCCAGTATTTTGCAGGAAATAAAAAGGTGAGAGAAATTAATTACAACTTGACAAACTGTGTCTTGAGATCACTATCAGTTTGCAAGAATAGTGATGAAATCTACAACTATTATTATCTACTTCAGTACTGTCTACTACCTATTCATGTACATGGTGATGACTTATGAACAACAAGACAAGTTCCCAGTTCCAAGAGCTCCCAGTCTTATGCGTGCATAAGGTGAAATGAAATTAAAGCACTGAGTCCTGTAGGAAAGGTTTAAGTTATGTGAAGATAGAATGAATAGCCCTTTCACTGGCAGAGCACTTTACAGTTTTAAGAATTAAGTATAATTCTGAATCTAATACCTCATTTGATTTTCATTGCAATTTAATAATCCATAGCCTTAATCTGAGATGAGCACTGTTTTGAGAGTACTGTGTGGTAAGTAGATGGGTGGTAGATGCTTGATATGATGTAAAAGATGACATTTTGTGGCACATGTGGCGTTAGATAAAAGATACAAAAGCACATTATACAATTTTTTCTGTTTAAGAATACTAGAGTACATATTTTAACTCATACACACAAATTGTTCCATGGTCAGAAGAAAAATTTGTAAGCTCATTATCGTTCCATTTATAAAGTAATGCAAACAATCTCCCCAGTCCCATTATTTTTTAAATTCCCCCCATTCCCATTATTTTTAAGCATCCATTATTCCAAAATTGTTTCTTTTATAATGGGAGTAAATTTGGATTCTGCTATTAAAATCACCATTGTTGTGGACTAACACTTCAATTCAATATTTTAGTGTATATCTATACCTGTAGTGGACTTGGTAAAACATACTTTTATTTATCCTAAATTCATTATTGAAGCTAAACTACTAGCTACTCTGTAAGCTTTGAGGACATAATGGGGATCAAGAGGGACTCTTCACTGTGTCATGAAGCTTATATTCCAGTATCTTGATGGAGAACATAAAAGGCAAACTATATCTCCTGCATGCCCTATGAAAAAGTATATCATATATATGTGATTATATATATAATATATAATTATATATAATATATATTATATATTATAATAATTATATTAATTAAAGACATACACATATGTGTGTTTTTGGCTTAATCATATCAGCTTAATTTCACCAAGCATCTCATTTTGAAAATCAGGATCATAACATTTTCCATTTCTGCTCAGTCTACTATATTTAAAAAAAAATGGAATCTTGTATTTTAAAACAAAATTGTAACTTGATTTCGAGGGTATTACTTTTGATAAGTTAGACTTCTAACTTGCGGCAATGATGCAGATGAGAAGAAAATTATCTCAGCCTATAATTTCTGCACACATTATAGAATTGAGAATACAAACTGACAGTATGTAGACTAGAGAAATTCTCATATTCAGGATCAGGAAGACCTGCGTTCCAACACTACCATTTTTAACAGTATGGGTTTGGGCTGCATTGCTGCAAATAAGGCTCAGTTCCCACATCTGCAAAACGAGGATAGCGAAATGAACAATAAGGAACTACCATAACCTGGTAAGCTAATGACATGAACTAGCACAACCTGCTATGTTGTGGGTAGTTTCCCAGGATGTCTAGTGAGGGTTGCATATATTGACTTAGAATAATACTTGTAATCTGGATATTCAGGCTTTCTGTATCAAAAATTCCATGGTGCCAGATGGAGTGACTCAGGGATAGCTTCAGAATCTGCACCCAGAATTTGTCATTGGCCTTTTTCCCTTCTCTACCATCATGCAAAAGTGGTAGCCACTGTTGCAGGGAAAAAAGCACCAGACACAGTTTTGAAGAATCAAGAGCCACCAAACATAGCTACCTTCTAAAAGAGCAACTTCTTTTGAGAGTAAATCAGAGAAGATTTTTAAAAAGGTTACTAGGTTTTGTATTCCAAATTCTGGTTATCTTTCCTACTTTCTAGACTGTTGATTTGTTATTGTTCTGCTACACAGCATGGGCTGGACAGTACAGTAATACTAGTTCATGTTTCTAGTTAACTTTGTTTTCCTCCTATCTTTATCTACTTTGTTTTTTTTTTTTTTTTTTTTTTTTAATAAAGCTCAAAGGAGATTTAAATGCCAGTCCCTTTACCCTTTTTGCATTTGTTGAAGTCTCATTCAGAGTTGTGCACTTTTAATAAACTTATTTCATGCTTCATGTTTCTTACAGTAAGAATCTAAGGCAATGCATTTCTCATCACTGTACTGAATATTTTAATAACTAATTTTTACAGCACTGATATGACAGGACAGAATGTGATATATATATATATATATATATATATATATATATATATATATATATATATATATATGAGTACTATTTACTGTATTATTTAAATTTCTTCCAGAAGAACAAACACCAGCTACGGGACAGGGCAGTTGGATTAAAGATAAGTTAGTCACAGTATAAAGAAAACACACAGTTGAGAACATGGCTTTTTCTAGGGGAATTAAAAGTCTCTCCTAATAGCTCTCTACCAGTTGATGAAGATTTATTGATTGTTTTGGCATGTTCTTATGCCCCATATTTACAAATCAAAATAAATATCATAGCTTACAATTAAGCTCACAGGATTTCTTCACAGCTTCATTTAAACAAACATGTTAGGTCTTGAAGCATTTTCCCAATAATGTACTTTATTCCACCATTCAGTCATTGAGAAAAGGAAAGATTATTCTCTGCCTAGCTGATCCAGACTCAGCCCCTATGAGCTGCTTGGTCTAAATGGTCCATGAAAAATGAGAGTCCACATTCCCGAATAAGCTCGAGGATTAGCTCCTCATCCTCAATGTCACATATGTCTCCCAAATTTTGTGAAAGTACATCATTCACACCAATTTTTCTATCCCAAATAGACAGCATCTACTTTGACGACTATAACTGAGGGGAAAATGCTAAAATTTGGAAATGAGGTAAGCCTAAAACTATGGTGGAAGTCACACTTTGTGACTTCTGGGTCTCATTCCTAAAGGGACAATGGCTTCTTTCCAGATCTCCTTAGATGCTGACTCTTGGAATCAGCCACCATACTTCGAGAAAGCCAAACAGCCCCTATGGGTGTAATGGCTCAAAGGTCCAGTTGGAGTCCGAGCTGACTGCGAGCATCAACTGCAAGACCTGAGAGGGAGAAGTCTTTAAGAAAAGCTCTGCTAAGCATCTGTATGTCCCAAGGGGAAAGTCAACAAAATTACCACCTAGCGGAGTTCCTGTTTAACTCCACAATCATGATGAAGGATAATGATATGATTGGTGTTGTTTTAAACCATAAATTCTGTAGTGGTACGCAGTCTAACAATTAGCTAAACAGATATTGTGAAGCTTGATATTTTTATGCTTATGGTTTCCTTTGGAAATTTGTTGACATCTATGGCCTATTTTTAGTGTGATGGTTTTAAATAAAAAATACAATACATATCATGGCAATGGAAACAAATTATATTGTTATACCATCATCAAATATTTAAAAATTAATATAACCAAATGTGTGCATTTTTATGACTGTATTCAATAGCATCTTGTTGCAAATCTAATAACTAATAATTACATAGAAATGATGAGTATGAATGATATTTTTATATTTTGTGGTATCTGAAAAGTGTCATGTTACTGAGTTTTTATGAAAAAGTTACAGTATGTGCTATGTCCATTGTTCACTGAGTTTTATTATATAAAACTCTGCAAATGCCATTCATAATTGACAGGAATGAAAATTTTACTTAGACATTGGTGCAAATTAAGCGTATAGTATGTAAGTATATATATATACACACACACACACACACTATTTACACACACATACACACACATATTTCTACCTCAAGATCAAGAATGTCTGAATTCTACCACAGCATTAAGAAAAAGAGTAAGAAGCAAGACAGTGAGAGATCCTGTACAAGGGTCATAAAAGAAGCAACATTCTTGCATTATGAAAGCCTGAGTTCCTGAACGTACTTCAGATACATAAACTTAAAAAAATCATTCCACCCTCTTGAGACTCAGTCTTCCTATCTGTAAATAATACAATAACCTCCTGATACAAAGAATCCAATCCAGTAAATTATGTAACACAGAATTTGATAGAACATGAAATATCTCAGGGCTTTATAATATTTACAGGGGTTTTATAAATGTAAGAAAGTACTATTCTCTGAATTTATCAAATTACTAACTTCAGTCCAACAGAACATGTATTTTTATTGAATCTTGTATATCCTATATAAGTAAATATTTGGACACATCTCACTCATTTCCTGTGCTGTTAACAACTCATACACAAACACTTTTTCTTTGTAAGTTATTTCAGAACAAGATCTGCTGGTTTTGGGTGCTTAGGGTCAGAGTGATATAAACAAATTAGAATGTGCACATGTTCTTCATTCCCAAGAAAAAAGGTGGGGGTGAGGATGTTATTTACTGTTCCAATGATTTACACTTTTGAGGCCATTTTCTGCCTGCACTGTTTATACTCATTTTGTGTGACCTTCTGTGTAATTACTTTCACATTTGAGGTTTTTTTTTTATTTTGAATTTTTAATGGCAGTTGTAGTCTTCTTTCTGGGTAAGAACCTTTGGAACAAAAAGATCTCAGAATGAATTTATTTTATAGTCTAAATATATTAGTTTAAACACATTTGTGCAGTTTTGACAAAGCTCCTTGTAAAACATCTCTGGTCACAAGAATAAGACTCTCAACACAAATTGTCACTATGCAAATGTCTGTAATTTAATGAATCTGTGACTTGGAACCAAATTGCAAATATTCTTGGAGATGAAAAACTTATATACTCTTATATTCCTACATTAAAACAAAGACAATATAATTTAATGATTCCCCTTTGGGTCTCAGTTCTTCCATCTTTATCCTGAGGACAAACACATATTTTCTGATAAAATATTACTCATTATAGTAAATATTTTCCACTTTGCAGATCATATGATTTCTAGCACAACTATTCAGTTTTGCCATTGAAGCATGACGATCTTGAGAATGAAAAAGCTGGTACTATTATTAATAATCATGCCATGCCAAGAGGATAAATATAAGTAAGAGTGGTTCCTGAAAAACTGGGGTATTGGATCACATGGCTTATGCACTATGGGATAAAGTCAAAATACATTAACTAAAATTCAAGAATTTTTTATCTCCCATTGCCTATCTTTTCAGCTTTTTGTCCGATTATGCATTCTTGCCCATTTTAATTTTAATTTTTTTGAGATTTATTTATTTATGCATACAAGAACTGGGGCACAGGCCAGAGGTGTATGTGGGGGAGGTAATAGGATTCACCAGAGACAGAGTGGGGAGCAGAACAGGCAGATTGACTGAAATACACTGCTGAGGGGAGCAGCAGGTGAGACAGGAGAGGTCTGCTGTGCCATGTGGGTAGCTCCCTGGAAGCCCGGGGATTGAACTTGTATTGCAGTGGATGCAGATAGTGCTGTGCTGAACCACTTGGGCCACCGGGAAGGTGCTCTTGCCAATTTTATATATTCTGTCATGCTATTCTCTCTCTTCTTAGAAGCTTCTCCTTTTTCCCTGTAAAGTGATGTCCTATTATATAAAACTCTTCAAATGCCATCTTTCCAGTGAAATGCATGCTAATTTCCCAAACTCTGTTTTCACTTATAAAATTTAACATTTACTTAACATACTATAATACAATTATTTATGACCCACATAGTCTAATTATTTTACCTCTTCCTCCACCTCTTTCTTCTCTAAACAGGATGGAGTTGGGGTAAGAGTGGAAACTATTATCTTTCATTTGTTTTCTTTGTATTCTTAGCATAGACTCTAGAAGGTATGAAATGATTAATGAATGCCCACTTCTGCAAAAACCCTCTTTTTATACCTAGAATTTGCTTCAATGAAAAACAAGACCAAATCATTGTAACAGAGGTATTCCTTTATCCATGAGTCAAATTTGTGAGGTATAGGAAGGCATTGAAAAGCTTTTGAACAGGCTAGTTTCCAATCTCAATCTTACCAAGCAGGTCATCTTGGTCTTGTTTTATTATCTCTGTTTTGTCTAGCACATGGCTAATACTAAGCAGACTTTTTTTTTTCTTTTATCACTTTCCAGTTCAACTACTTAAAAGGGCTCTGTGACACAGATCTAAATTTTCAAAAGAGAAATGTAGTTTCTTAGTCTTAAGTCAGTCTTTCCTCTTCTGTCTAACTGTGACTAGGTAGGGACAGTGTTTTATACAATGATGTGATTTCAGTAGCTCAGTCCTATGAAGTGAATGGTCAGATTGATATTGATTAAAAATGTGAGTATATACTGGCCTGGCATTGCAAAAGATTTCTATCATCACATGCCTATTAGTTCTGTAATTACTTAGAAATAAGATTGCTGTGAACACTTTGTTACAAAAACAATCCTAAATCAAGGCTACATTACCACTCCAACCTAAAACACCTCATCAGCTTAAACAAACTCTCACTATTTAATGGAGACATATTCTGAGATTCAAGCATACAAACATCTATCAACACAATTAGAGAATCGCTGTATAATTTTACATTTTATATAATATAGAGATTTTAAAACACTCATTTTCCATATTGCTTGGTTTTGTTTTTTTGTTTTGTTTTGTTTTGTTTTGTTTTGTTTTGTTTTGTTTTTGTAAATGATACCTTAAATTATTGTCACTTTTCTGGTAAGAAATTGTTCAAAAGCAAGTTGTAAGCATTGAATTATTGATTGTGTTAGTTGTTAGATGATCTCTATTTAAAATGACTTTTTTTGCTATAGAATTTAAAATATTGCCTCCAAATTAAAATATTGACAGTAATATTTATATATGGACTAAAAGCTAGCTCTATGAGAGAAATGTTCTAAATATAAAGTAGTCGAGAATATGTTAGGAATAGTTATTGCTCTACAGATATTTCTATACTTTTGGACATTAATTCTGACAAGTCCTTTGTAATTCTGCTTGTAGTTCAAATTTGATTCCAATACAATACATGGGAATGTATACAATACTGCACAATTTTTCTTTTCAAGAAAATATTCCCTATAGATACTGATTGAATCACTTCTGGTTTTTTAATTAAAACATCTTTTAAAAATATCCAAAAATGTCTATATTTTGTACTTTGTTTAATTTCATAAATAAATTTATTACCAGATGCCACTTCAAACACATGGATATACTGTTGAGTAGGGAATAATGTAATTACTAAATTTAAAATTATTACTCAACACTTATTTAGTTAAGGCATGTGCATTTATATTTCTTCTATTTCTTTTTATTTTCTTTTTTTAAAGATTGTATTTATTTATGCATACAAGAGCTGGGGTACAGGCCAGCGGTGTGGGGGATGGGAGGATTCACCAGAGACAGGGGGGGAACAGAACAGGCAGATTGACCGAAGTACACTGCTAAGGGGAGCAGTGGGCGAGTCAGAAGAGGTCTGCTGTGCCATGTGGGTAGCTCCCTGGACAGCTGGGGATTAAACTCATGCTGCAGAGGCTGTGAATTGCTTCATAGTTCGGTGCTTAACCTCTTGTGCCACCAGGGAGACCCTATTTCTTTTTCTTGGAGAAAGTAAATCTAAGCTTGACAAGAGGAGATTTCTGGACCTACTAAACATAGAGCTTCCATATGACCCAGCAATTCCACTCCTAGGTATTTACCCAAAGGACACAGAAACATCAATTCCAAAGAACACCTGCACCCCTATGTTTATAGCAGCACTGTTTACAATAGCTAAGCTTTGGAAACAACCCAAATGCCCAAAAATAGATGACTGGATCAAGAAGATGTGGTACATATATACCATGGAATATTACTCAGCATTCAAAAAAGATAAACACATGCAATTTGCTGCAACATGGATGGCGCTGGAAGGGATCATGCTCAGCGAAATAAGCCAAAAAGAAAAAGAAAAATACCGGATGGTCTCACTCATAGCAGGAATCTAGAAAACTTAAATAATGGACCAGGAAAATAAATAACTATAAGAAAGTGAAAATCAAAATCAACAAAAAACTATGAACCTAAGCTTGACAAGAAACAAAGCATTCAAGACCTACATTGCCTGATAGAAGCATTGCAATAAAACTACCAAGCCATGCCCACATTGGTAGGGAGAAGCCCTACTCCTGTTATCCAAAGCCATATTTAGCATTAGAAGTAAAAAAATATATATATAAAACTTGTATTTGGGGCATGTATAAAGATGTTTTATCTATTTGCATCTTCTGATGTATGAGCTCTGTAATGATCTTAGAGCTACATTTAACATCCAAAATGGAATTATAAACAGCTCCACTATCAAACACAGCATAATCAGCAAACTGTCCAGATTTCATGCTCTCATCTCCTATCTTACAGGAAAAAGAAACCCAAAGTACAGAAAGTTAGCTTCTTGAAGTAAATGCAATGCTCAAAAGATGACTGTAAAAGTCCGAGTCTCCTTGGCCAGAGTACACATCATTCAGCAACACATTTATTCAACAAAATGTATTTGGCATCTACCATGTACCAGGTTTCATGCTTAATACTTACTTATCAAAGCCCTTATTGATTTCCCATCAATGAAATTCCCTGGAGATATCACTACTTTCAGAATCACCTGCTATTCTGGATGGCTGCACAATGTAGAATGCACAGTGCTTTCACCGGGAAGTAGTAGATAGACTTCTCACACATCCATTCCTGAAGAATTGATGACATCTAGGTAGAAACTGTGCTACCCAAGAATGCACAAGGAAACACGGGACATTGTGAATGGTAACATTTCTTCTCTACACACCAGAAGATTATCTCAGAAGGCATAGTGATTAGTGAATCAACAATAAATATTGCACTTGCTAAATCATATCAATTATTTAGTCATTAAACAAATGAAGCAAATATTAATTTGGAATCCAAACTGCTGCTAGAAATTTCAGAGGTAAAATTTATGTTATAAATATGTCTTATCTCTAGAATAATTCTGTTGAGGTTGTGTTAGCTATAGAATTTGGAGATCTAAATTTCAACTATAGAAATATAGCACCAAGTAGGAGTTATTTGTCAATTAAATTCAAGGGGAGTGAAAATGTAACCGAATGCCTCATTGCAAATATTTTCAACATGTGTGCACGTGCACACACCTCTCAATGCTCTCATTTTTAATATAACAGTTAGCATGTGCAGTTTTATTTTTTTTTTTTTTTTTTTTTCATTTACATGACATCATTTTTTAATTTTTCAAGTTCACAAAGGAAATCACTTTTTCTACCTGATTACTAAAATCAAAATCATTAAACAAATACATACTGTTTACAATTATATATACTAGGTTTGTCTTTTGACAAATTGGGAAGAACAATATCACTATTGCACTCTATCTTTTGTTTTGGTGACTTCTAATCTTTCATATTTCCTTTTTCCTTTTTTTTTTTTTTTTTTTTTTTTTTTTTTTTTTTTTTTTGAAAAAAGAAGAACAGAGAACAGGATGTTCGTTTAAAATTTAAGGTGGGAGGGGCTTCCCTGGTCATGCAAGGGTTAAGGTCTCAGGAGCTATCAAACTAACCACAGTCACTGCAGCATGAGTTCAATCCCTGGCCAGGGAGCTGACCCACATGGTGCAGCAGACCTCTCCTATATCTCCCGCTGCTCCCCTCAGCAGTGTATTTCAGTCAATCTTCCTGTTCTGCTCTCCACTCTGTCTCTGGTAAATCCTCTCACCCACCACATCTCTGGCCTACATCCCAGTTCTTGTATGCATAAATAAATAAAAATAAATCTTAAACAAAAATTATGGGGCAGACATGCAGTCATTCCTTGAACACACCTGCTTGTTAACTAATACAAAGAGGCTTAACATCTGTCTAATTCCCATCATTCCTAATTGTGATGTCAGTTTGGGTGATGGTAACTACACCCAACTATTTACACCTCTTACACAACTTCATCACTCAGACCTGATTCAATCGCAATTTGGAGGACTGAATTGGTGGAATATTTGAAGCGGTAAATATATGGCCAGACTCTGCTTGAAGGTTCTCCTTACCATTCTAGATAAATACTGGCAAGTTTCAATTTTCTGCCTGGCATTTCTCTTCAGTTGTTACATTGTGGAGGTAAAATGCAAGATACAATGATAGTATACAGAAACTGAAAAGCAACTGTTTGGTAATCTAAAAGCATTGGGTGAAGAACCCCTATATCTTTAAGGTCAGGTGATAAGAACGGCAAACACGCTGTACAGAGAATGCTTTAGTTTTAGAGATATGGTCGATGGGACAGGGGATCAAAATTGTTACTTAAAATGTTTGCAAAAAAATCCATACAGACAAATGCTAATTTATGTAAAAGAGATGCAGTGGCAAATGTAGTCACCGGTTTAATTTTACAAATGTCATAATTTATCATATATTAGCCTTAAGGCATATTAAAATAACACCTATGGGGTCTGTATAGGCTCTTCAGGGGATACAATTTTAAAATACCTATCAATTTCTGTATCTTCTGTACATCTGTTCTATGGGTTCACAGAAGTTAGATTTTGGACTATGAAATATTTAAGTAAATTTTATTTGATAGCAATGAACTGATTACAATCTATGGTTGCTTCTTCAATATATTATTTGGATTCATTGATATATATAACAGCATGTATTACTTAGCAAAATCACTTAGCAAAATGCCTAAAGTTCCATCCATATTGTCACAACTGGGATTATTTCTTCCTTTCTCATGACTGAATAATAGCCTGTTGTATGTCCATGTGTGTGTACACACATGCATAACATGTTTTCTTTACCCATTCACATATATGTGTATCAAATAACCACACGGTACACTTTAAAACAATTATATCATGGGCCTCCAGATTAACAAAATCTCAAAATTTCCAGGCATGTTTTGCTGTTTCTAATAAATATCTTCTCCTGATATTTAAAAGCTTATGTGTTCATACGAGTTTCAAGGTAAATGTTTATGAAGTTGTCATGGTTCTGTAAGAAAAAGACAATTTTCACATTAAAGTGCTCATCTGCTTTTATTTTTGCCTCCTTCAGGAATTTTGGACTAAATTAACATGTTAGATATCTTTATACAAGGCAATGAGCCAGTATTAATAAAGTGACCGAATATTCTCTTATATGAAGAATACTGCCTTCCTGAAGGGCAATTAGGCAATACCTATCAAAAGCTGTAAAAGTTAGTGACCACATCACCCAGCTATTCCACTTGTAGGAACTTATGCTAATGAAATAATTTATAATGTGCACAAAAGTTTTATTAGGAACACGTTCATTGCAGCATTAAATCTAAATGCTCAAGAAAAGGATAAGATAGCTTCCAAAACATCTATATACATGCTACACAGTCATTACCAAAAAAAAACTTGGTTTTGTAAAAATAAAATTCTTGTTAAGGAAAGCTCCTTGGGATATAATGTTTAATTTGAATGAAGGCTGAAAAATAGTATCATGCTGTGCTTGTGCTTCTATTTCTATGAATAGAAAATCTATTTGTAATTATGCATCTGTGTGCCAATATCTATATAAACGCATGACCAATTATTCCCATTGTTGGATGAGTTTATATAACCTGTGTGTATGTGTTTGTTTTCTTTTTTATTGTTTATATGTATTTTTAGCACCATTAACAATATTCCTTAAGAAAAGAAACTCAGAAAGTACTCTGTAATTTAATGGAAATGAATACAAATAAAATATATTGATTTGAAGCATATGGCTTTTGAAAAAGAAAAACTGCTACATAATTCATATAACTTACAGTATCAGTAACATGAGTGAAAACTCACAAAGCATATATTCAGCCTCAAAGACAGTGAAATAATTGGAAAGTAAAGTTCTTTAACATAACCCTTTGAGCTATTATATTTTCTTAGGTGAAAACAAGAGTGAAGGAAGATTTTGTGAAATATGTGTTACAAAATCTGGTACATGTCCTCAATTTGCTGGATGACACCTTCATATTGAATATTCTAAGCCCTACTGTCTTTAATGGCAAAATGCCTTGGATATATTTTACTTTTACTGGAAACTATTCACACCTCCAGTTTTCTCATGAAAGTGAGCTTCCAATCTATCTTTATTTGTCATTAAATGACCCCTATAGTAATAAAACAACAACAACAAAACCAACCACAATCTATGTGTCTTTGGGGTGTCCTGCATTCAGGCATTCGTACACTAATACATTAGTTCAGTAAAGTAGTTTGCTTCAAAAAAAAAAAAGAACGAAACATAGTAATAGACCTACTTCATAGAGATGTTTCATAGATTAATAAAATGAATAAAGTACTTATACATTATATGGCTCATAATTTACATTATGTATTATATTACATTAATAGTACAAGCGGCATGTCCCATTTTTATCAATTTATGACCTCTAGGAGTTTCCAAATTTTAGACTTATTCTAAACACTGCATACCAAATAATTTTCAAATATTAAAGAGTCTAAATTATAGCTTCTCCTAAGGCATTGTATTTCAATAATGCTTCAACCAGATTAATATAAAACATGGAATTTTGCATTCTAATGAAATTAGAAAAGGAAAACACACACATTGATGCATACTATGAGCAATTAATTTGTCCTACGTAACTTGAGTCAAAATTCGGGGATGCTGTTTCCACTGGTAAGGAGCTCATTCACCTAATGGAGTGAGGTAAAGTGGCAGAGGTGAAAGCACAGAATGGAAAGTCTAGCCTCAACCAAGTTGTTAAGTGTCAACATTGTTTGCTAGATTCTTTCCTTATTATTACATGCTCAATCCTCAATATTCCTTGAAAGTTAGAAATTAATCTCACTTTTTCCAATAAGGAAAGTTCCCAGAGAAATCCAAATGCTTGTCCAAGGTCAAAGGCTATAAGGAAGAGAGGCTTAGGACTGGAATGTAAATCAATTCAAATCTACAGCTAGCATTTTTCCTTAGTGACTCCAATTGCAACAATAAGAATAAAATGTGAGCAAACTTAGGGGATCTTTTAGTAGAATCTTTTTTGTATTTTGATTAAATGTTTATTTTTATTTATTTATGCATACAAGAACTAGGGTGTAGGCCAGAGTTGCAGGGTGTAAGAGGATTCACCAGAGACAGAGTGGGGAGCAGAACAGGTGGATCTACTGATATACACTGCTAATGGGAGCAGTGAGCAAGACAGGAGAAGTTTGCTGCGCCTCGTGATTAGCTCCCTGGCCGGGGATTGAATCCCTGCTGCAGTGGATGGCCATACCTTGATACTGCTGAGACTTAAACCACTTGTGCTACCAGGGAGGCCCCGACTTTCAGTAGACTCTTACAATTATTATTTTTATTGCTTATGGAACTATTTCTCTGAAGTTAGTGAGATTATTCGCAGGGGTACAATTAGGGGTAAACAATATCCCTGATGTTACACAATCATTTAGCTGAGTCCATATAAAGTTTACCAACTTGCAGCTAAGGAACAATGTTCAAGTATTCAAAGACTCTAGTATGTATGTATTAGATTTGTAGGTGTTGGCTTGATTCTGAAAGGACAACCCAAAAAACCTTTTATTATAACAACCATGCATGAGCACACATGAACACACACACACACACACACACACACACACACACAGGACTGTGCATTTTCTGCCTCCTGGCTTGCATATTTAAGTTTGGGAATACAAGCTGCCTTTCTTGATGATAACATCAAAACAGGCTCAGTGTATTTTCAAGAAATATACATGTGGTTTTTGGTTAAACTAAGATCAAAATCTGCACATTTTCTTTCACATTTATAGCCACAAACCCATTTGCAAATTATGACTGGTTAAATTCACTAATTGCAATTTCTTAAACAATCTTACTGATAGCCCTAAAATAACTCCCCCCAACAAACCTAACTCAATTTACAATTTCTGTCAATGATTACTTCTTTTTTTTTAAAGATTTATTTATTTATTTATACAAGCACTGGGTACAGTCAGAAGTGTGGGAGGGTGAGAGAATTCACCAGAGCCAGAGCAGGGAGCAGAACAGGCAGACTGACGAAATACACTGCTGAGGGGGCGAGACAGGGGAGGTCTCTGCAGGTACACTGCAGTGGGCGAGACAGGAGAGGTCTGCCGCGCCATGTGGGACCCTCCCTGGTAGCTGGGGATCAAACTGGCACTGCAGAGGCTGCGGGCAGCTTCGCAGTGCAGCACTCAACCGCTGCACCACCAGGGGAGGCCACAATGATTACTTCCTGACTATCCCTCTCATCACCCTTTCACCTATACTTGAAGACCAGAATGCCTTTAATTTATCCCATGAATTTCCGTTAAGATATCACCTATTGTCCTGTGTAACTCTGGTAAGGATTATATTTTGTATTATATGTTCAGTATTAATGTTTTATCTGGGTTATCTATATTAGAAAGTAAGCTCCAGAAGATCAGGGATATTGTCCATATCCTACAACATTGTCACTCTAGGTCATTTTAGCCTTTACTGTAATGTAGAATCTTAATAAATATGTGTCCATTGACTATAAAATTGTTTTCTAATATTCACAGTGCAGGATTTGTGTCTTGAACACTTTGTATCCTCTGAAGCTGTTAATAAAGTTTTTGGTAGGGATAATTTTCATGGAAAAATGTTGCACTGAAAACTTGAGAGAAAGAATTGCTAAACCCATTTTAAATTAAACAAATTTAACTCTAGGGATAATTATTCCTCAGCATTGGGTATGTAGCCATCACTTCTAACCAAATGTGATTTCTGAAGACTTCCATATTCCATCTATTTTAATGAAGATAACAGATTTAAAAAATCGCTCTCCCTAAATTATGGAGACTATGCAAAATATAGCAAACTAAAAGAAAACATTTGCATTGAGCTGATAATCACAGAGGCAAGGTGATAACTGTGAGTGTTAACACTCTCAATCACATAGGAATGCTCTCCTAGATATATTTGGGGAAAAGTCTCTTGCAGCAGACTCAGTTCAGCATTCCACAGAAACCCTCTCCTTCACTGGCCAAAGACAATACTCAATGCTCTTATTTTTAAAGATACATAGAAATAAAAATATATGAAGCAATAGCTTTGCCTTACTTTCAAACTTCTGAAAGCTGTTTTTTTTTTTTTTTCTTTAATTCTATTTTATTCTTTTTCTCTGTTCTGTACAAGTGAAATTCATCTGGTCATTCACTGTTCTCTGTAGCCTTCTGTTATAATTACATAGAACTAGCTTTATAGCTTACAAGATGATTTTTATATTTTGCTATCTGCTCATAATTAGGTCCACATAGTCCCACAGGCTTTGAAGTGGTCCTGACATCTGAACCCCACTCCCCAATCTTGAAGGCAGCTTCTACAATTTCAGTCATGTTTCCCTTGGTGCTTTTGAACCAGCAAACTGCTCTCTTGGCTCATCTGACCTGACTGAAATGAGAAAAGGCACAAAACCTCCTGAGAAGGTGTGTCCTAACAAGATTTCAGACCCAATTCCAGCCACCAAGGGGGTTTAGATAAGGCTTAGATACACAGTTCATCCTTTAGATTCTTTCATGCAAGTCCGGCCTGGGAACCTTTGTGATTCCTCCACCTCTATTCACTTCACAGGATTGGGTCCATCACTAATCATAATATAGGATTTTGCTTAGAAGTTTGATCAGCTTTTAAGTTTGCTCTAGCTCAGCACAGACCATACCCTTAGCTCTATAGGATGACAGGATAAAGGGATTCTTTGCCCTGTACACTCTAGGAATTAATTGAACTAACTATAAATAGCCATTCTAAGCAGAAAGGAAACATGACATTACCTTGAAATATATCATTTCAAGATTTCCTTAAACTCTTTATGAGGGAGAAAAATCATATCTTCTCACTGTTGAACCTTTTTTCTAATTAGTATAGGTGCACTGAAATTAAGAGGATTATATATTAAAATTTCAGAGAAGTTTTATAAAATTCAGGTAATTTCAGAATATAAAAAATATCAAAAATAGGACTGATACAGTCAGAAAAATCCTTATTTTTTTTCAATTTTTTATTTTAAAGCATGGGAATTTAAAGAGACCTGTTGTCTGGGAACTATAAATTGTCACTTTTTTTTCCTTTTCACATATACATTTTGAAAAAATTATATGTGCATGTATGTCTGTCTTCTTGTTTCTCCATCTCTCTATGTATCTTTCTAGATATATAATAAAACAAGAAAATACATAGATAGCAAAAAAAAAGAAAATTGCATTACTTTAAAATTGTAAAGGAATAAACAATAACATATTTACAGAGGCTTTGTACATGTGTGTGCTCATCTGCTAACAGTTTACAAGGTGTTATGCCATGCACTAAAGAATATGTGTGTAAAGTACACACATATTCATGGCGATCACAGAAGTGGAACAGATACATTAAATCCCAAAAAGAAACTCTTAAAGATGTAATAAAGGAGAAACAAATATATAAAGTACTAGAAGATTTATGATGGAGCCCACGATTATGGACCAGACATTTAATAGAAATTTTTTAATGTGCAAAATGTCTAATAGTCTGACACATGTATTTATGATGAAATGGGGATTTAGGGAGTACAGTGTCTAGCTCATTAAATTCATTTTTTTTTAATTTACATGTTTTTCAGAAGAAATACTTGAAATGTATTTTGATGAAGGGGAGTAATGTTCAGTATTTTGAGAAGAGTGGATTGAGTTCAAACAAACAAAATGTAAACCAAAGCTATATGTCAGACATGTATATTTCTATTTCTAAAAATCTTTAAAAACAGGTGAATCAAGCATAAATTTTGGCAGGCACAGGGAATGATTTCCCTGGAATTCAGAAAACTTGGACAAAGTCAAGAAGAGTTAATTAGATCATGAGTTGAAAACATAATTCATAAAGTGTATAATGATAGGTTAGTCCATTAATTAATTCATTATAAGGCATCAGTTTCAATTTAATCCAAATAAAAGGTGGATTCAGTGTTAAAACAAAAATTGTCCTAAACTACCATTGCAGGGAGAAAATTTTAAATATACAGAAAGTGCCAAGGAGTTTTACAAATCAAGAATTTACTTAGAAACTGCTCTAAAAAGTATTTCTTCCCTTACACAAAGACTAAGAACTTTAGCTCATGTTCAAACATTGCATAGTAAAACTTTCTTTGAAAGGAGCTCTTGTAGAAATGGAAACATACAGCTAGTATTGCTGCTAAGAGCAAAATTATGTAAACTGCTACCTAAGTTCTCTTAACTAACCTGCATTTAACATATTGATCAGATTAATCAAAGCCTCTGATTTCTCTGTACAACAAGCTGATGGATGCCCACCGTCTATTGACTAATCATGGCTAACGCACAAGTCTATCGCATACTTTGCACTTTTACCCCCACCATTGTGTGTGCAGCAGGAACATTTTGCTTGTTATCATAAGTGTTATGTAGTTTGGCCTTCACCATGGCAATTAAAGAATTGAAATGCTATGTCATAAGCCAATGAAATAGGACTGCAAGAAGAAAGACTTGCTGCTTCTATGAAATGCAAGTTGACATCTTTGGAATGATTCAAGGAAGGAAAATTGGTTTAAAAAGTACTGAATTAGTTTCATGAAAAATTGAGAAACATGGGAAAATATTACTATGAAAGCAATATAATTTGAGGGTGCATCTTGATTGTTCTGAGTTCCTGCTTCATAAAGAAGGAAATTAGAGATTAGATATGTTTTGAGGTCTGGCTTATAAATGATAGCTAATCTAGAATTTCAGTAGGCACACCTTATCCTTGAATTGAAATAATTGCAAGAAAAGGTTTTATGAGTGAATTGAAAGCAAGAATTTTTTAAGGTACGGATTTTATGTTTCATTAAATCTCTGTATTATTGATTTAAAAATATATTTGGGGCCTCCCCTGGTGGCACAACGGTTGGGCACTGGGCTGCAGGACTGCCCGTGGCCTCTGCAGTGCTGGTTAGATCCTTGGCCATCAGCGAGGGTCCCACATGGTGCGCAGACCTCTCCTGCCATGCCCGCTGCTCCCCTCAGTAGTGTAAAAAATAAATACATATATATATATATATATATATATATATATTTGACAGTCACGACGTATATGTTTTAATCCATAATGTGAGACTTCATGCTAACAAGGACCATCATGCTACACGAGCACTGTGACACCCACAGAAAAAAATTCAAAACCCATTTGTCCTGATGCCTTAAACATGTGTATTAAGGGCCTCCCCAGTGGCACAGTCGGTTGAGCGCCTCACTGTGAAGCTGTCCACAGACTCTGCAGTGAGGGTTCTATCCCGGCTGACCAGGGAGATTCCCACCTGGCAGGGGCAGACCTCTCCTCCGCCTCATCCCCAGTTCCCCTCACCAGTGTATTTCTGTCATCTGTCTGTTCTGCTCCCTGCTCTGTCTCTTGTGAATCCTCTCACCCTCCAGCGCCTCTGGTCTGTACCCCAGCTCTTGTATAAAAAAAAAGTGCATTAAGATTGAGAATCAAATTATTTGCAAGGATTTCCTAAAGTAGTGAATGATTCCTGTGTAATTATTTCTATTATAGGTACAAAATGCTGACTTTCTATTTCATTTGTCTATAGCATGCCAGTTGTTATTCTTCTGTTGATAGCAGCTTTCTTTTTTTATATTTAGCTAAAAAAATATTTTCCATGTAGACTCATGGTTTCTTTATTAAATTATAATATCTCCCTTATTCCTTTTGATATATAGTCTTATATATGGCCAACTGGAACACCCTCAGGTTGGTTTCTGTGTTGCTTTGAAATGTTCCATCAGTTGATGGCATTCAAGATGTTCCAGATTTAACTTATAATATTTTCCCACCTCAGTCTTGGAATGAAACTTTTCTCTGAAGACTAATGTTTCCTTCCACTGGAAAGTGCTATTTAAAAGCCAGACAAGCTCTTGGCAATGATTGTGTTATTGTGGTACTTGCTACAGGGGATCATTGATTTTTAGAATGGATAGCTTGACCAAACTAAGGGAAAAACTAAATGTGTAGATAGTGGATATTTTAAATCATGATTTCATCCTTATTCTGGAAGTTATTCTCTACCTTACTCCATTTCAATTTTTGTTTTTCTTTCACCAAAAAGATAGCACTAATATTTACCAATCCTACATTATATATGCGATATTTTGGAATAACTACTCAGTCTCAGCAACGATACTAAAGACTCTTGTTTCCATGTTTAGATTATTATTCCATTGAAAGTTTGAAACAGAATACTGTGTTCACAATTTATTTGGAACTAGTACTATGTTATATAATTTAAAAAGTAGGGATTTGGTTTTAATTTATTTCAATTTTAGTGAGTATTTTACCCCATTATTGTTTACTCACTATTTGAATGAACACAAAATTATTATAAAGCAAAGTGTTTATACAGTATTAGCTAATTGCTATTAATTTTAATGGGTACTATTTTATACACAGTGTCAAATAGCTGTGGAAATAGTAGGCATCATTTCAGAATTGCTGAGTTTAGTGGGAATGTCTCTAGAATTTTCCCAGTAAAGTTTAGAAAATATCCAACTATTACTTTATTATCAAGTGTAATTATGAGAAAGAGGTGTTAACATTTTTTGGATTTTTTTTTTTAGTATTTATAGAAACATCAATGTGATTTCCCACTTACATCTATCGATTTGATGAATTATATTAATAGAAGTTTTAATACTCAACATCTTGCATTCTTAAAATAAATCTTAGTGGGTCACTTTGTATAATTAACTTAATATGGTATATGATTCAGTTGCTACAACTTTATTGTATATATTTACATAAATATGTGTGAGTTTAGTTTGCAGGGTTTTTGCCTCTCTTTATCAGGCTTCAGTATCAATATTACAGTTGTGGCATAAAAAGAGAATTCATCATTTCTGTCATTTCCTATATTATGCAAAAATGTTTATAGGTTTGCTATGGAATGGTATATGAAATTTCTGCAGAATTCCCCTGTGAAACCATCTGGGCTTGTTGCCTTGTGTGGGGTTGTTCTTTGATAACATTTTTATTCTTTTATGAAAAATGGTCCTTTGAAGCAAAACATTTTCTCAAAGACACTGCAATATAGTGCAAGTCTTACAAATTGCCTATTCTCCCCTTCTCTCATATACACACACACAAAAGCTTAAGTGTAACTGTGCAGAGGCTGAAAATATGTAAATATGAAACACACCCTTGTCCAAGGCCAGCACTTGAATATGTTTCATCGTGAATGTGAGCTGTGCAATAAAGTACCCTTAACATAGAATGGAATTCACAGAAGGATGTCTAGCTCCAAGGGCTAGCAGTAAAATACCGGGGCCATGTAGCCTACACGTTGTCAAAAGCAAATTGGCACTCAGATATTTTATCCACTTTAGGAAGTGTGAACATTCAAATGTGGTATTTCTAAACATACAGGAATGTTTTGATACACTGAAAATAAAAATGCACAATTACTTGATATGGCAATTTTCAAAAAGTATTTTTAGAGCTATCCAGCACCTCAGCTGTTTTTTCCCAACCTGAAATCGATTCCTTACTGGGTATTCTAAGTAAATTCCCTAAGTGAATCATACATGCAAGAAGGAGAAGGAAGAAAAGTGAGACAATCATTATAAGACTATGGGGATGGGGAACATGGGAGCAACTCAATTTGGACTCCCCCAAATAGATTTAGGATAAACCCTAGAAAACACCAAAACAACTGTACTGCTTAAAATAGCCTATCATGTACATTGATTCAATAATTGCTTTTGGTGGGGAGAGAAGAGGAATTGAATAATGATACTTTTGTTTCTTTAAAAATCTAAAAATATATAATAAACTAATATAGCGGTTTCATTTAAGGGCATTTTCCTGGCAAGTGGAATGATGCCAGTGCCCTTTTATTGTCTAAGGTACATATACCAAAAAGTAATTTCTCTGTATTTTAAAATTCATATGTACACTATAAGAATGCATGCACATACATTGTATTTATACTCAATATATCTATGTGTTTATATAAATAGTAGATATTTGCATGTGTGTTCTATGTGATTATATAATTTACACTTAAAGGAAGGAAGGAGAAATAATAGAAACCATTATTATTTTCTTTCAGGGAGTATACAATCTGTTAAAGTTAACCCTTTGTTCATATATTATAATGACATGAAACAGAATAAAATATAGACTCAATATACTTGCAGGCATTATATTACACCAACATTATTTAAAGAAGTGGATTAAGTTGATATACAGAGTGAGCAATTGAACAAAAACAAAACCTCCACTAAAGTGGGTGCGCTGAGTTCAGTCTAGAACCATAGGGTTTCAAAAAGTAGAAATTTAGGCTGAATGGAGTATCAGAGAGGTGGTGGTGGTTTCTATGTGAATGTGCTGTCGGAAGGGGGGAGGTTAGTTTCCAGGCAGAGAGATAAGTATGAAAATCTATCAGTTACTTCTTCCCACCCAACTGTTATCCTTTCAGATTGAAATGAAACCTTCTATCAGACAATTCAAGGTCTTTGAATAAAATTATAGCGACTGACAGAGAGAGATGTTATATACAACTTTTTTTTTCTTTCCCACCAGAAAATTCACTAGTCCCTGTGGTGCTGTTGTTTTTCCCTATAGCAGGACATGTAGGAGCAGGTCATCTTCTGATGGGGTCTTTGCAAACCACACTGAAATAGGAAATTGTTCCAGGAATGTTTTCCCTTATGAAACTGACCAAAAACACAGAAACAAATGGGGCAATCACTATCCAAGAGAACGTCAAAATCATTCAGAAATCAAAATGGGATTTTGGAACTCACAGGTTCTTTAATATGCACAGTTACTATCTTCCTTTTAGCTTAATAAGGGGTTGTGTGTATCCTGACAATTAAAGATAATTGCAGAGTGTAAAAACTGCACTGTAATTATAGAAACACGGAAAGAAGCTTGGTGACTACAAGACAAAGACTTCATCAACTGAACACCTTGGAACTTGGTAGCCTTTCAACTGCAATTCCTTTTCAATAGAGTGTCCTTCCTTTTTTTTTTTTTAATTCCAACAGAAATACATTATTCACTATCTTCACTGATTGGAATCTTAGGTGTGGTGTTTCCTTAAGGAAGCTTTTAGATCATAAGCATCAATGTCACTTCTCTAAATCATTTATTTAGAAGTCACATTTGTTTTCAAATCAGGAATCATTAACTTACTGTTTTGTTGTTTCTCTGGGAAACCTGTCATAAATACCATTTTAAAAGCAGGGAGGAGGCCCAATGGACTCTGCTAGAGGATTATGAGTGCTTTGGTGGTGGGTGTGGGGTGGTTACACCTAAGGAGATGTAAATCTCACCCCTAAATTATATGCAGTGTTGTACACCTTTACATCAATAAAAATAATACAACTTAAAAATTAAAAAAAAAATATCATTTTAAATCATATCGTGTTGACTTGTTCCAATATTATTCTGTTGAAATTGCTTGAATAGCTGGAGGAAGCTGGGATTAAATGTTCTGAAATATGAAACACAGCTATTGTTTTTAGGTGATCACTTGTATAACTTCAACTTAGGGACATTGCATTTGAAAAAAAAGTGACTTTTTTGTTTGCATACTGAATAACCACTATAGCTGGATAAACATCATGTTGCATATTTTTCCCCTGAGACTTTATAAAAAGTTTTATAGTTCTTGCTCTTCCAAGTGAAAGAATGGGAAAGGAGAGTAAAGAAAATTTTGAAGAAGCCAGTTTAATTTCTCTCTAAATTGAGACAACTTCTACCATAAATCTGTTTGAGCTTCTCAAAAGAAAGGTTCAGGTATTTATGATGCCACAAACCAAGATCATATTCTCTTTGTTGAATGAAAAATGACTCTTCAATAAAACAACAGCTTGGCAGGGAAGTAAATCTTCTAGCTGCTTCAGTCACTTGTCATCATTTACCCCCAAGGACTGGTGAGCTTTACTTTCACTTATTGGAAAAGTATCCATCAGTGTTTCCCAACTAAACACTAGAGTCAACAAGACAACAGGACTCACAATGTGATGAATGTATAACTGTAAATACACATCTCCAGAAAGTTCATCTGGAAAAATATTCACTAGTAAATAGCAAAATTCCAGGTGATCCTCTTATAACTGTTAATTCCCAAATGAATCAAGTCAACTTGGCTTTCCATTGAACAATTTGGTCAGCGATAATACCTCAAACATTTAGATGAGTGTGAAAATACTTATAAATTGGACACTGATTTGGGTTTTATTCATTTTTCTAAGAAATATGCAAATTTGTGTAAACCTAGATTTTAAAATAAGATTTACAGGCTATAAACTCTGCAATATGACAATTTGCATGTTAATGTGGTAATTCAATTCAACAAACATTTATTGAACTCCTAGCAAAGTACTGTGTTGGGTATTATGGGAACATTATCCATGCCATTTAGAGGACATACGACTAAGAGGAGAGATAGACAGAATAAAGTATAATTTTGCTTCTGACATTGTAACCATATTAGCAGCTAATGCTAACTGGATAACATGGGCCAATTAACACTTAGTTGGTGTCTTTTCTTTTTTATATTATCCTACCATGGGGACATCTTGTAACATTCCATTAAATCTTAGGGCTAGGTGGTGAAATAATTATCTTGCTTTCTTTTTCTGTACAAATGAATACATTTTCTTTATATTTCTCCATCAGCAATGCATAACCCACTTTTGAATAAATCCTTCTATATAAAAATTTGATTTGTTATATATTTTAATAGCAGTTTTAGCCATCAAGTTAATGAATTGTAGCTTGTTTTCACTAAATTTACCTTAGTATAGGCTTCAACAGATAATATTTGAAGTTGACATACAATCCATTTTAATATATTGATCATAGAAAGTCTCCATGGAAAAGGATGGAAAAAACAGTGAGGAGAAGCCTACTGAAAGATACAAAGCAGCTAAGGAAAATACAGCAACCAAGTAGCTAACACTAGGAATATTTTCTCATGATCTAATCCATATACTTAAGGTAGTGTGTCTACAGCAATTTCAAATAGAGCACAATGATTTATTTTTATTAACAAGGTATACACACAAGTCCCATGTATTTTATTTCAAGGAGTTAGTATATTTTCTTAGTCAACTATTATGTAACTGTGCAGAAACAGGGAATCAGAAACTGACACCTTTTTTTTTTTCCATTTCTTTTTTTTTTTAATCTTAAATTTTAATTTTATATTCCCCCATACAATTGCAAACGCCCCATTCTGACCCCAATCCTTCCCCTCCCGCCCCCCACCCCCAAAAAGTGTCTCTGGTTCATAGTTTTTTGTTGATTTTGATTTTCACTTTCTTATATTCATTTTCCTGGTCCCTTATTTAAGTTTTCTAGATTCCTGCTATGAGTGAGACCATCCGGTATTTTTCTTTTTCTTTTTGGCTTATTTCGCTGAGCATGATCCCTTCCAGCGCCATCCATGTTGCTGCAAATTGCATGTGTTTATCTTTTTTGAATGCTGAGTAATATTCCATGGTATATATGTACCACATCTTCTTGATCCAGTCATCTACTTTTGGGCATTTGGGTTGTTTCCAAAGCTTAGCTATTGTAAACAGTGCTGCTATAAACATAGGGGTGCAGGTGCTCTTTGGAATTGATGTTTCTGTGTCCTTTGGGTAAATACCTAGGAGTGGAATTGCTGGATCATATGGAAGCTCTTTGTTTAGTAGGTCCAGAAATCTCCACACAGCTCTCCATAGTGGTTGGACCAGTTTGCACTCCCACCAACAGTGCAGAAGAGTTCCTTTTTCTCCACACCCTCGCCAGCATTTGTTGTTGCTAGTTTTTTTTAATATGTGCCATTCTCACTGGTGTAAGATGGTATCTCATGGTAGTTTTGATTTGCATTTCCCTGATGACAAGTGATGTTGAACATTTTTTCATATGCCTGTTGGCCATTTGCATTTCCTCTTCAGAGAAGTTTCTTTTTAGCTCTTCTGCCCATTTTTTGACTGGATTATTTTCTTTGTTGTTGCTGAGTCTCATCAGCTCTTTGCAGATTTTTGTGATCAGTCCTTTATCATTAGTGTTGGGTGCAAAAATGTTCTCCCAGTTGGTGGGGTTTCTCTTTGTTTTTGTTATTGTCTCTTTTGCTGTGCAGAAGCTCTTTAATTTGATGTAGTCCCAGCTGTTTATCTTTCTCTTCACTATCACTGCTTTGGGTGATGTATCTGTAAAGATGTCTTTGATGTGCAAATCCCGTAGTGTTTCGCCTATATTTCCTTCTATGTATTTTATGGTTTCAGGTCTTATGTCTAGTTCTTTAATCCATTTTGAGTTGATTTTTGTGTATGGTGTGAGGTAGTGGTCAAGCTTCATTCTTTTGCATGTAGCGACCCAGTTTTCCCAGCACCATTTATTGAACAAACTTTCTTTGC
This sequence comes from Talpa occidentalis, assembly GCF_014898055.3. NCBI lineage: Eukaryota > Metazoa > Chordata > Mammalia > Eulipotyphla > Talpidae > Talpa > Talpa occidentalis. Next base: position 9,236,390 of record NW_023603184.1, on the reverse strand, counting down.
TCCAATGCATAGTCTTTGCTCCTTTGTCAAAGATTAGTTGACCATAAATCTGTGGGTTTATTTCTGGATTTTCTATTCGATTCCATTGGTCTGTATGTCTGTTCTTGTTCCAATACCATGCAGTTTTGATGATTATGGCTTTGTAGTATAGTTTGAAGTCTGGGAGTTTGATGCCTCCATTTCCTTCTTTTTTTTTCAGTAGAGCTTTGGCTATTCGGGGTTTTTGGTGATTCCATATGAATTTCATCAATAATTGTTCTATTTCTTTGAAGAATGACATTGAAATTTTGATTGGAATAGCATTGAATCTGTATATTGCTTTTGGTAGGATGGCCATTTTAATAATGTTTATTCTTCCAATCCATGAGCAGGGGATGTCTTTCCATTTCTTTGTGTCTTCTATTTCTTTTAACAGTGTTTTATAGTTTTCTTTGTATAGGTCCTTTACCTCTTTTGTTAGATTTATTCCCAAATATTTGATTTTTTTTGTTTCAATAATAAAAGGGGTGGTTTTTTTGATTTCTTCTTCTTCAGATTTATTGTTTGTGTATAGGAAGGCTACTGACTTTTGCGTGTTGATTTTGTATCCTGCCACTTTACTGAATTGACTGATGAGTTGAATTAGTTTTTCTGTGGAGATTTTGGGGTTCTCTATGTATATTATCATATCATCTGCAAATAGTGATAGTTTGACTTCTTCTTTTCCTATTTGGATTCCTTGGATGTCTTTCTCTTGTCTTATTGCTCTGGCTAGGACTTCCAGTATTATATTGAAAAGCAGTGGTGAGAGTGGACATCCTTGTCTTGTTCCAGATCTTAATGGAATTGCTTTCAGCTTTTCACCATTGAGAATTATACTGGCTGTTGGCTTGTCATAGATGGCCTTTATGATGTTGAGGCATGTTCCTTGTATCCCAAGAATTTCAAGGGCTTTTATCATGAATGGGTGTTGCACTTTGTCGAAAGCTTTCTCAGCATCTATTGATATTATCATATGGTTTTTATATTTCTTTTTGTTGATGTGTTGGATAACGTTGATTGATTTTCGGATGTTAAACCATCCTTGTGCCCCTGGAATGAATCCAACTTGGTCGTGGTGAATTATCTTATGGATACATTGTTGGATTCTGATAGCTAAAATTTTATTGAGGATTTTTGCATCAGTGTTCATTAGGGAGATTGGCCTATAGTTTTCCTTTTTTGTGTTGTCCTTATTCGGTTTTGGTATTAGTGTAATATTGGCTTCATAGAACGTGTTTGGTATTGTCCCTTCCTTCTCAATTTTTTGGAAGAGTTTGTGAAGGATAGGCACTAATTCGTCTCTGAATGTTTGGTAGAATTCATTTGTAAATCCATCAGGTCCTGGGCTTTTGTTTTTGGGGAGGTTTTTGATTACCATTTCAATTTCGCTGCTTGTAATTGGTCTGTTTAGGTGTTCTATTTCTTCTTTATCTAGCTTTGTGTGATTGTAGAGTTGTAAGAATTTGTCCATCTCCTCTAGATTGTTGAACTTGTTTCCATATAACTGTTCATAGTAGTTACTGATTATTCTTTTGATTTCTGCTGTGTCCGTTGTGATTTCTCCTCTTTCATTTATGATCCTGTGTATTTGTGCTTTCTCCCTTTTTTCCTTTGTGAGCCTGGCTAGGGGTTTGTCTATTTTATTTATTTTTTCAAAGAACCAGCTCTTGGTTTCATTGATCTTTTGGATTGTTTTTTTAGTTTCAATTTCATTTATTTCTGCTTTGGTTTTTATTATTTCTTTTCTTCTACTGGATTTGGGGTTTTTTTGTTGTTCTTTTTCTAGATCTTTGAGCTTCGAGATTAGGTTGTTTCTTTGAGTTCTTTCTTGTTTTTTGATGTGAGCTTCTATTGCTATATATTTTCCTCTTATTACTGCTTTTGCTGCATCCCATACATTTAGGATATTGGTGTCCTCCTTGTCATTCAATTCAAAGAATTTTTTAATTTCTTCTTTGATCTCCTCATTAGTCCAGTGGTCTTCCAGTAGTGTGGCTTTTAATCTCCATGAGGTAGGATAGTTCCTTGCCTTCTTTTTATGATTTATTTCTAGTTTGATGCCTTCGTGGTCAGAAAAGATGGTTGGTATGATTTCAATCTTGGTGTATCTGTTTATGTTTGTCTTGTGCCCCAGTATGTGATCGATCCTGGAGAATGATCCGTGTGCGCTTGAGAAAAATGTGTACTCCGTTTTTTTTGGGTTTAGTGTTCTATAGATGTCTGTTAAGCCCAAATGCTCTAGGTCCTTATTTAGAGCTTTAGTTTCTTTACTTATTTTTTGTCTTGTTGATCTATCCATTGTTGATAGTGGTGTGTTGAAGTCTCCCACTACATATGTGTTTTCTCTGATGTCTGTTTTCAGAGAGGACAACAGTTGTCTGATATATTTTGGTGCTCTTTCGTTTGGTGAGTATATGTTAATGAGTGTTATTTCTTCTTGAAGTATTGTCCCCTTAATCATAATGTAGTGACCATTGGGGTCTCTTTTTATTTTTTTGAGTTTGAAGTCTGTTTTATCTGATATAAGTATAGCTGTTCCTGCTTTCTTTTTTGGCCCATTTGCTTGTAGGATTGTTTTCCATCCTTTGACTTTGAGCCTATTTTTATCTTTTGTAGCTAAATGTGTTTCCTGGAGACAGCAAAAGGTTGGGTTTTGTTTCTTAATCCAGGCTGCAACTCTGTGTCTTTTTATTGAAGAGTTTAGTCCATTTACATTTAGAGTTAATATTGATATGTTAGCATCTGTATTTGCCATTATGCAGAAACTGACACCTTTGACCTTCTGTCTTAGGGAGACATTTTCAGTCATTTTATGTACTGTAGCATATTTAATTCTCAGATTCATTTTGCATGGCTGATTTAATCCTCATACTATTTGTTTCAAAGAGGCAACTAAAATTCAACAAGGCTAGTGCTGTTCCAAAACATAAAGGTATTGAAGGGCAATACTTGAATGACAAGCCAAGTTTTCAGGATCTCAGAAAACATTTTCTTCCCATTTTACCTGGCCCTTGATTAAGATCAAAATACATCATGAAGTGCTATGAGTCTCCTTTAAAGAAACTTGAAAAATTATCTTTATTTCTTATTTCCTCCCCTCTATAATTGTGCTTTAAAATCATATTATCCTTTTGGATTATCTTTTAATCACATGAAATTATGGATTTTACGACCCTATTTAAAAAAAATGTTGCTACACAATCTGATAGGAATAGTGATGCAATTTCCTTAATACAAGATTTTCAGACATAGGTTTAGGACACATATATTATTGATCAATAAGAATATATTATACTTCTTTTGTATAACCTAGATTGCCCAGATATGAATGGAGATAGAAAAATAACACAGTTTAATTACATATATATATATATGTCTGTATATATACAGATATAAAAATACAGGTTGTATCTCTCTCTCTCTCACTAGCTCCCATTACCATTTGATGTTGAGGTCTAAAAAGCTAAGTGATCCTTTAAAGGAATGAGGAGGCTGCTTTTATAAGCTGTGTTAATCAATATTCAGAAAAGATATTTTAAAAAATCACAGTAACACAATGACTATTTGAGACGTTTAATCAACCTTAATTTGAAGGTGGAAAATAGGTTGATATTCATATTCGTGGAATTAAAAGTGAAATGAAATCTGTATATCAAGGCAATTTTAGATGAATGTAGGTAATTACTGGAGACAAAATTCAATTAAATTATGTCTTAGAGAAAAATAAAGATGATACAGTATTTTCCAATATTTTCTTAAACTGTATCATGTGGTTTATGTCATAGACTTAAGATAAAAAAAAAAATGTATACAAATTTTATCCTAGAACAGCTGACCCATCCTAGTGCCATACTTTGGCACCTTTTTCAGAGCTGGTGATGAGTTCACACAAGTACCATATTCCAGTTTGTTCATATAATCTGCAACCAACTTGCCTTGCAACTAACAGCAAGTCGGCAAAACTACAGTCATGAAACAAAATACTGCAATTATGTTAAAGAAAGAAGCTTATGGGGCCTCCCCGGTGGCGCAGCGGTTGAGCGCTGGGTTGCGAAGCTGCCCGCGGCCTCTGCGGCGCCGGTTCGATCCCCGGCTGCTCCCCGGCCCCCGGAGGAGGGTCCCACATGGTGCGCAGACCTCTCCTGCCACCCGCTGCTCCCCTCAGCAGTGTACCTCGGTCCTTCTGCCTGCTCTGCTCCCCGCTCTGGCTCTGGTGAATTCTCTTACCCTCCCGCGCTTCTGACTGTACCCAGTGCATGTATAAAACAAACAAACAAATAAATAAATAAATAAATAAACATGCCTCTATTAAAAAAAAATTAAAAAAAAAGAAAGAAGATTATGGCCTTATTAGGTTGACATTCTTTGACTCCTGGTTAAATAATTACATTGATATTCTAGTATCATGTGTTCTTTATTTTAATCTGTATTTATTTATTTATTTTTTAAATAAAGATGTATGTATGTATGTATGTATGTATGCATGTATTTATACAAGCACTGTGTACAGTCAGAAGCTCGGGAGGGTGAGAGAATTCACCAGAGCCAGAGGGGAGAGCAGAGCAGGCAGAAGGACCAAAGTACACTGCTGAGGGGAGCGGCGGGCAGCAGGAGAGGTCTGTGAGCCATGTGGGACCCTCCTCCATTGGCAGGGGATCGAACGAACCGGTGCTGCAGAGGCTGTGGGCAGCTTCGCAACCCAGTGCTTAACTGCTGCGCTACCGGGGAGACCCTTAATCTATATTTAAATAAAGGTGATTTTCCTTGCAGAATGATCATCAGCACCAACTTTCCTTGTATTTTGAGATATCACAGCTTCTCTTCATTAAGTATTAAACATTAAAAAAGAAACTTAGAATTAATGAACTATATGTATTTTGGGTATCTTCAAAGGCATAAACTGTGTGAGTGGGCAATTCTGTTAATGTGAGTAGAGCATGACTCATGGGGTGTGAGCTTTCTTCTCTTCTAAAACATAAGACATTGTGATTCAGAATTCCAAAATCTACTTCCTTCCAAAATCTACAGCCTCTACTTCTACACTTTACTTCCCTTTACTTCCAAAATCTACCCTTTACTTCCAAAATCTACAGCCCTTCACATGCCTTAGCTTCCTTTTACCTCTACTGTCCACTCTGCTGGTGTTTGTGATCCTTAGATATATATCTACGTAAATTTTCCTGGACCATGTAAATATATTCTTTACTTGTGCAGGAAAAAAAATAAACAAGTATGAATTAAGGAGAGTGATGCTTCAAACAAAACAACAAAAATCGACCTTGATGTTTGCACCTTGTTATCAAATTCAGTAGGAGATAAAATTTTCATTTGCAAATTGTAAATCTTGGGGGCAATAGCTCTAATCTTTATTTTTCTTGTCTCTACAATATATTTAGAGAAAAGAGAGAAATAAGCATTTGTATCTGAGATAGACTACTGGGTAGCTCTATGTGAGAAGACAGTTAAGGAGTAAATTCCATATCAGCTCTCAACTTTGTTCATCTTTTAAAAAGTTGCTGGAACTCCACTAACCTAAAACTGAGAGCATGTATAAGAAATGATGTTTTCCCTAATATAAATGGTTTAAATGACATAAAAGGACTCTAATGTATGACTCCCATACATAAACTACTTTGGGACATTTAAATTATGGGCTCTGTGATATTTGATAGCTTAGCAATAGATTCATGGGGCAATAAAATGGTTGAGACTTTAACATTCAGATATAATCTCAACCCAGCTCTGTCATTTAATAGCTGTGTGGGCTTAATGTTTCCGAGACTCACTATTCTCATCTTTGAATAGGGGATAACAAAATCACCCATTTTAATTCTGCCTTAAGTAAACTAGATAAATGAGAGCTACCCCAATCCACAATTCAAGGGCTCACCATTTACATAATATATAAAATAAGTAGTGCCCCTTGGCATAGTGAAATAGGTCATCAGAGCCCTTGCTTCACAGTTACACACAAAACTGATACTCAGAATTTGCATTATTCAACACCATTATAACAAAAGCAGTGTGGTCTTGACATTCTTTTTATAGTAAAACTCTGTTTAGCGAGCATATTAGCAACATTGAAGGTCTATGTTGAATTCCCTATTCCTAGGATAACACCTGACTCAGAATACAGCCAATCTGCTGATACATGAAGATGGTGTTAGTCTTACATAAATGGTGGATCAGGAGTCCTTTGAAACACTTTATCCTTCCGTGAAAATTCCCATTAAGCTTATGTAGAGGTGCAAGTGAGATAGGGACATAGTTTTTTAGTTCTTTAAAGAAAAATGTTTCTGAGAAATTTTGTGATGAGGATATATGTGCTACTGGTGTATACATAGTATTCCCAATCTTAAAGTAAGGGGTGTGTGCGTATGTGCGTGCATGTATGTGTGTAATGTGTATCTGGTATATGTGCTCTGTATTTAAAAAGAAAGTGGCTTAAAAAAACAAAAGAGAAACAAGTATCTTTTTTGTTATTTGTCAAAATATGTTGTTATTTGTCAAATACATAGATGATTTATTTGTTAATAAAATAACAATTATTTTATTATGTTACTTGTCAAATAAATACATGGTTTTGGCATTAATTCAAAGATACACTTAAAGAACTCTAAACATTAAATAGAAGAAATAAAATATAATTTGTGATGCTAACAATTTGATCTATTTTTTTATTTTTTGGGTAATTTATGCCAATATTTTTTCCAGAACTATCTATCATTCCTGCCGATCCCCTCATTTGCTGGGTATCTACAAGTTATATCAGGGTTATTTCCAATAACTCTCTTTGAAGAAGGCATTCTAGCCTGGAGATCAATCTCCAATGCATGGACTCAAACTTACACCTGCTTCAATTGTATCACTATGAAGAAAATATTATATTGAACAGATTTGTCACTAACACACTCACAAAATCATTGACCATGGTGAGGAAACTGAGTTTCAGAGATATGATGTGAATTCCCCAAATGTCTCACAGAGGCAGGGGTAAACAGGCAAACAGCACAAGTCCCTTCCTCATTCAAGTTTACTCCCTTATACTGCTCTCTATTAATTCCCTCCCATGGGTGAGTTAAACCCAAGAGAAGGACCTGCTTGTCCTCAACAGGCTTATTCCTTCTATTCACACCTGACTTCCTTTTATTTAACCAGTGTACTGACATCAGCAATATCAAGAATGCCATCACACAAAACTGGGCATGGCATTTCTTTCTCCATATCTGTGTCCACCACAATTCATGTCCAAAATAAAAATCTCATTAAGCACCATATGTTTTAGGGCATATTTCTGAACAACAGTATTGTAGCTCCATCCTTAAATTATTGTTGAAGATTTCTTTCATTAGACCAAAGTGAAAGAATAGCATGGGCGCTAAGTATCCACTCTGCCCAAATTATACTAGTTAATGCCAGTATATGGTCAGAAGGAAAAATAAAGATAATGGATTACACATCTATCAGATTCTTAGAGATTTAACATATTTGTGTTATCATTTTGTCACCTTTAAACTTGTACAAGCCAATATATTTAAGCCCCAGCTTCTTTTTCTATGAAATCAAAACAACAATAGTTGTTAAAGCATTTTTGAAAGGATTATTAACTTGGAAGGTTATATGAAATGCAGGTTCTTTTTTATATGTCAAACTCAGCTTAAATGTCAGTCCCTCCAAAAGGTCTTCCCTCATTATCTTAGTTAAATTGAGCTCTGTACTATTCTTTTTCACCCACATTTCTGCTTATTTCTTTATGATATGATTTGTGATTACTGGTTTCATTCATTTGTCCCTCAGCTTACTCTGTTTCCTCCACAAATTTGTAAGCTCAAAAGGTCTGGGTCTACCTAAGTATGTCCTCAGAACCAAGCACATTTTTGGGGAAAAATTTTTCCATAAAAAATATTAACAAGTGAATAGTGTACAGCAGTCAATCAATAAATCTTAACAAGGGCCTCTCTGGTGGTGCAAGGGGTTAAGCACAGCACTATGAAGCAATCTGCTGCCTCTGCAGCACAAGTTTGATCCCCAGCTGGCCAGGGAGCAACCCACATGGCGCAGCAGACCTTTCCTGACTCACCCGCTGCTCCCCTCAGCAGTGTATTTCAGTCAGTCTGCCTGTTATGCTCCCCGCTCTGTCTCTGGTGAATCCTCTCACCCCTCTCTGACCTGTACCCCCAGACCCTGTATGCATAAATAAATCTTAAAAAAATAAATCTTAACAATCATGATTAGACTCTATATGTTTTATATTATATTCATTATATTATATGTTATATTACTCATGGTATTTTCCATATGTATAAATCCATACATTTATACATTCAATATAAATGATATCATTTTCTGTTAGGGCAATTAGTTCATTTCAAACAATCTGGGACTAAATTTTTATAGTGTTGCAAATTATAAAAAGTTAGAGTAAAAATGTTGTCAGGCCAAGAATTGGAGATTTTGATTAGGAAAACAGGGCCACATTACTGAAAATTTCATAATCCTTCTCTTTAGAGCTTGAGATATCTATAATAACCCTACTAAGGAGCCCCTCCCACTGGTTCTTGATAACCTCCAGCAACTGGAAGGTCACCATCTCATGATGCTCTTCCATCCACTTTCAGGCTGCTGAGATTATTAGAAAAGCTTTCCTTACATTGAATGTAAATCAGTGCCCTAGAAGCAAACATTCATTCAGACCACTTCAACCTGCAGAATGTAGGCAGCATTTCTAATTATCATTCCTATATTGGCCCTTTCTCAAAATAAAGACACTTTTCAAATACTCCTTGATATTTTTTCTTCTACAGGTTAATTAACTCCACTTCAGTCAGGTTTAATCACACATGCATATTTGTACTCAGATTTGTAGGATAGGACCAGCAGATAAAGCCACACATTTAGAATCATGATACAATTATTAAGAACCAACCTCTATTTTTCCAATTATTTATGGACTCTCAAAGCACTTTCACATTTTTCAACTAATGAGATAGCATCTTGGGCACATGTTCTTACACTTATTATGTTCTGGGGGCTTGGGCAGGAACAGTGCTGGGGTAAGCATGACAAATGTTTACACTCTTGTAGGTGGGAGCGTATTTCACCCATACTAATAGTAGAAGCCACAGTTAGTTGTTTCCCAAATCTATGATTGATTCATCTCATGTTTACCTATAATAGGAAACTCTAGCAATGCAATTCACTCATTTATTTCAGAGAATCTCACACATAATATCACAATTAGACCTCTGTGGTAGGCGGAATAATGTACCCTCTTCCTAAAATGTCCAAGTCTTAATTTCAGAACAGTTGGATCTTTTACCTAAAATGGCCAAAGATATATAGCAGATATAACTAAAGAAAAGGATCTTGAAATGAGGAGATGATCCTGGATAATTTAGGTAGGCCCAATCCAATCAACTGAACCCTTAAAAGTGGAAGAAAAAAGTGAAAGATGGATTGGACAAAGCTAAAGTGTGGGAAGAACCCACTAGCAAATAATAGACTTTGAAGATGGAAGAAACATTGAGAAAAGGCATGTGAATGACTGCTAAAAAGCTGAGAATGGTGTCCTCCTTGGTGGCACAGGGGTTAAGTCACAGCACTATCAAGTTATCTGTAGCCACTGCCATGAGTTTGATTCTCAGCCAATAAGCTGACCCACTTAGCACAGCAGACCTCTCCTGTCTCACTCAACTGCTCCCCTCAGCAGTGCATTTCAGTCATCTGCCTGGTCTGCTGTCCACTCTGTCTCTGGTGAATACTCTCCACTTACCACCCATACCTCTGGTCTATACCCCAGTTCTTGTACACATAAATAAATAAATCTTTAAAAAATAAAATAAAACACTGAGAATGACCCTAGCTGACAACCCACAAGACAACCCACAGCACCACAACTGAAGGGAATGAATTTCAATTAGCAAAGAATTGGATCTTTCATGGAGGCCTCAAGAAAGAATGTGGCTACCATGACCTTTGATTTTAGTCCAATGAGACCTGGACTTCTACCTTACAGAGCCATAAGGTAATGAACTTGATTATTTTAAGCCACTAAATTTGTGCTAATTTCTTATGTCAGCAACGAAAAACTAATACTTGAATCCTGCAAGTGTATATGAATATTCCATATTAGATTACAGTTTTCTTCTAAATCAGAATTATATTTTTGGAATTCTCCATTCTGTGCTTAAACTTACCCAATCATACTTCCTAAAGACAAATGGTACAGCATCTCACTGGATCCAACAAAATCAAACTTTGGAAATATTCTTAGTTCACAAATATTTTGCAAATAAGTTTTATATATTGCAAAGCAACTTTTTCTAAGTTTAGGGGAGAAAACAGAGTTATGTGACATTCAACACTTAAAAACAAAAATCTCTTCAGTTTCTCCCTTTCTTTCATTTTCCTTCCTTCCTTGCCTTTCTACCCCCCACCCCCGTACCATAGACATTTTCAGATTTTAGAAAGAGAGATAATCAGTACCATTTTATTGAAAATTCACTCTGCTTCCTAATATGAGTATGTGTGTCTCCCAGATTGGTTGAATTTTCTCCTCACAGCTATGTCTTCAACCATAGCTATTATCTTTGCAGAGTTGTATAATCAATATTACAACTCATTTGAAGATTGCAATAGAGGAAGAGTAAAGTTGTTATTGGTTAACAAACATCCTGAACTAATGGAGTCTTTATTGCTATTGCCTTAGGACAGACCCTGGCAACACACTAATTCTCTTGTCAAGATAATTTTAAATATGTTTTTGGTAAAATATCTGATACATCATCAAAAATACAACCTGGTGCCATAAGCCCCCTTCCATCTTGCTTTCTGTCTGTGCTTATTTAAAATACCTCCAGTTTGTCAATAATTATATATACTTCCTTAGAAGTTCAGCTATCACTCATAATTTCATGACATATAAAGAGAAAACATCCAAGGGTAAATCAATATAAATATTGGAACACCCAGCGCAAAGTCAGTGATACATCAGAGATTGCATTCAAATGGGGTGGGTAAAAGTGAACCCCACGAATCTGAAATATGATACATTATTCTATCACTGCTAAGAAAATATTGGGTCTCCCTGGTGGTCTAGGGGTTAAGTCTCAGCACTATAACTGTTAAGACCAGAGTTTGATCGGGGGACAGGCAGCTAACCCACATATGGCACAGCAGACCTCTCCTGTCTCACCCCCTGCTCCCCTAAGCAGTGTATTTCGGTGAATCCACCTGTTCTACTCTCCACTCTATTTCTGGTGAATCCGCTTACACCCCATGTCACTGGTCTACATCCCAATTCTTCTATGCACAAAAAAAGAAAATATCATTATTTCTATTTCATTAAACAAATTTATTCAATACCTACTTATTTATATACAATGATTCCAAGATAAAGTGCTCAACCAAAGAAAATTCTGTGTCTAAAATACGGTGGGAGAGGTGAGCAGATTGGAAATTCAGGAAGAGCTGCAAATCAAGTTGAATGACAGAATATGGGCAGGAAGGATCCTTATTGCTCCAGGAGAGAAGGCTTCATTCTATTAAGGCCTTCAGTTGATTTGATGAGATTATTTTATGAAAGGACATATGCTCCCAGATTGGCATGCTAATCTCATTAAAAAATACCTTCACAGAGACATCCAGGATAATATTTGCCAAATATCTGGGTATCACAATCCAGTCAAACTGATATGTTAAATCAACCATCACAGAATCATTTGCATATTTGGTGACCAGAGAAAGGTGCTGCCCACAAATACTTCACTTTTTGGGAACTTTTGTCATTTTTCTTCTTCATTTACATCTCCTTCTTTGACTCTGCTTCTCTCATCATTCTTTCATTTATAAGTATCCTTGTGATTACCTTAGGGCCACCCAATTCACATTACCACCTCAAGCCCCTTATGAAACTGGGGACTTGCTTTGAAGAGTGAAAAGTGGACAAATGTATCACATGTCACTTCTGACTGGAACTTCAATAAGACACGACTAGATTCATCAATCTCTTTCTTTGTTCTGTAGCCTTTGGGACCATACATTTCCAAGGGACTTTTGCTACCTCATTCTGGATCCTGGGGAAAAGACAGTTAGAAGGAAATCTCTGGAGAACCAGCTATTGTTACACCATATCACAAGAAGTCACTAAGATGGAGATCTATTTGCTACACAGCATGATCCAGTCTATTTTGTCAGCTAAATGCATGACCAAGGGAAACATGAAGGTGCGACATTTAAAGTACAGAATTTGAGTTTGGATAAATTGATATTGAATCCCCAGACAACAACTTTCTAGCCAGGGAATCCTGGTAAAAAACACTCGTCTCTCTGATCATTTTTTTTTTATCATTTTCAAATAGAAAATAATTATGCACTTACTGAACTTCTACTATATGTCAGGCACTATTCTAAGCACCAGGAAAATAAAGATGGATAAGGTGGATTCTGAAACAAAAATTGAAAGTTTTGACAAAAAGAATATAACATTAGTAAATTCTTAGTCCAGTACCTAAAACACTGTATATATTCAATAGATATTTCTTATTACTTTTGAGTGCTTTCCTTAATGGAGAAAGATCCTAACCTCTGTGTTACAGTACTGATACCACCTGCTAACAGGTGGTTAAAAAATAGAAAGTGAACGTCTTAGTTGTTTTTCTTTTAATCAACATAAAATGCCAAGAACCAGTCAGAATGGAGTTTCACTAAATTGCATGTTTGCTTTGGTATTCAGTACAAATGCCAAATTCATCACAAGTCTCCGGGGGAGAGATTACTTTTCAGCAGGCAGTGATGTTTACAGGGGAGAATGCCTTCTTCCCTTCTTCCCTATGACCTATATATTGTACATTGTGTTCTCTCCTTAATTGTTCTGTGTAAATATGACCCTGATAAGGACATGAATGAAAGATTAACAAAAGGAAAAATGTGATTAGAAAATAAACACAAGAAAATATTAATATTAATAATGAAGAAAGAAAAATCAAAATAGTAGAGACCCCATGAATAGGATTAATACCTTTATAAAGATATCTGAGAGAGCTTCTTTCAACCATTCACCATGCAAGGATGAAGTAGAAAGTGGTTGTGTATGTACCAATAAGCAAATGCTCAACAGACACCAAGTCTTACTTTGGACTTAGTGGCCTCCAAAAGTTTGAAAAATATATGTTTGCTCTTGAAGCAACTAAGTCTATGACAGTTTGATATAGAAGCTGAAATAAATTAAGACCTCATTCACTGAATTTGTAATTCATAAAGATATAAAATCAATCAGACGTCTACATTGTTGGACAAGAATTTTCTAGGTTTAGCAGGGATGTAAACACACACAAATGTGTGTGTGGTGGCAACATTTTATTTGGAGAAATTGATTGTAAAATAGTGAATGATATCCACAGAAAATATAAACATATTCATCACAGTACTATTTCTAACAATGTATATTGGGATACAATAAGTATTTTACAATAGAGCATGAGATTGAAATTGAGATTTGGGATCCCTCTCCCTGGTCTCATAGGCTGGAAACAAGTTCAATGTCCCTGTGTAGACGGAGTCAGAACTGATTGGCCCTGTTCCATGAAAAAGTCCTACAGGAAAATCTATCTGCCTATAAGGAAATAAAAATAATCTCTCTACGACTGTTGTTAACCAGAAGGAAGGACATTTCCAGAAGGAAATTACATGAAGATCAAGACGATTACCTAAGCAAGAATTTGGAGAAAGGGTTAAGATAAAGTTTAACTACACCATGTCCTACCTCCCTTGATGTATAGATAAAAACAGTCTCTGAGTCACAAAAACAGGGAAAGTTTGACACTTCAAAATGGACAAATGGACCCCCCCTGTTGGCACAAGGGATTAAGCACCGCTCTGTGAAGATATCCACAGCCTCTGCAGCACGAGTTTCATTTCTGGCCAGCCAGAAATGGTGCAGCAGACCTCTCCTGTCTCACCTGCTGCTCTCCTCAGCAGTGTATTTCACTCAGTCTGCCTGTTCTGTTCCCTACTCTGTCTCTGGGGAATCCTCTCATGCCCTGAATCTCTGGCCTGTGACCCAGCTCTTGTATGCGTAAATAAATAAATGAATCCTTAAAAAAAAAATAAAAGTGTATGTTTGTAGATTACTGATCAAACTTCTGTCACTACTAAAAAACACACTTTTTTTTTTTTTTTTTTTTTTTTTAGGTTCATAGGAGACATGTTCAGTACACAGTGGAGAAACACTAGGTTCTTCCAAGAGTAATGAGAACATAGACTATATACGTCAAATCTGTACATGGTGAATTGAATATGAAAGATCCCAGCCCTTTTCTCTTCGGAATTACTTGTTAGAGGGATGATATTCCTAGCATGTAATTAAAGCCTGTGCAGGCTGTCAAGAATGGATTAATAGCAATGAATATATTGATTAAAGTGCAATTTCTATTATTATAACTAAATGATGTTTTTGCTTGCAAGTAGGAAGCACTCAGAGGCTTGTGATGTGTTATAGCGTACTTCGATGCTCCCCACAAAACATGATTCTCCAGAATTACAAGGAGGAGAAGTATGTGTGTGAGGTCACAACACAGTCATTCTAAAAAGAAAGATGCCAATTCAGAGGGAAGAAAACTTTTTTGCTCACATTTAGTAATTTTCCCTAAAGATTCAATGTAAATATATTTTGTAAGTAAATCTCCAAACTAATATTAATTAGAACTTGAAAAGATAAATGTAGTAAAACTACATTTATATTTTTTATAATTTTTTTATAAAATCCCTATAAGTGAAGATGTGAAATTAACCAGTTTATTTTCACTTCATTCTCTTTATTTAATGTACTCTATAATAATTTTCATGATTTAAAATAGAAAAGTCTTCCAGCTGGCATGTAAGTGATAATAGGAGGGATAATTTTTCAGAATTCAAAATTATATTTACATATACACACATCCCCAATGTCTGGTAATTTAATCTCAAAAATTAAAATATTAAGATACAATGGACTCCCTCCTATTTTATAAACCCCAGAAAAGAAAAAAAATAAATAAATGCTGAAATGAAATTATTTTGCACAATTAGAAGATAACCTTCAGCTTTAAAGTTGAAGACGTTTGAAATATCTTAGATGAAATTTGCTAATTCACAGTATAGAAGAAACTGCATATCAAAGAATGCCATTATAAATTAAGTGATCTGTCATTTTGAGACTATATTCAGTATTACAATGTTTATATCTTTCATGTCACAGAAAGTAGCCTTAAAAGAAGACCTTTAACTGAGGGGTCCAGACATACTAAGAGGATTTTCAGAGAACGAGCCTTGGAAAGAAATAGCTGATCTCACATTTTCTCTTATTATCCCTTACTACTGCTCTCCATTGGCCACAGATGGGGCTGAAATCCATCGATCTGATCCTACAGGTCAACCTCCAGGACAGAGGGCAGCAGCACAGAGTGAACAAATAAAAGATACACAAATCAACCAATAAACAAAACCCACAGAAGGAACATAATACAATTTGAAGTTCTTCTAGATTAGTATCCCTGATACATCCTTTGATATGCAGAGATAGGGTCAATGTCTATATAACATCATTACAATAAAAGTATCAACCATACAGTCCTACAAATTACTGAATTAGAAGCTGAGAGACATAGACACATGCCAAATACAAGTTATTAATAGGTCTTTATGACTCTCCCCGAATTGTTCCTGACTCCAAATTTTAAAACTGTTATTTGGGCGTAGATTACACAGGTAATAAAGAATGATTTGGTCTCACTACGACATGATCATTCTGCTACAAATTATTTTAATATCAGTCACTATGATAAGGAGTGATTTCTTGTATACAAGAAATTTAATTCAAATTTTAAAGCTACACATGTAAAATTTTTTACTTGAGGTTTTTTTTTCCTCCCCCAATGGGAGGAAACTAATAAAATCCACCATACTTTTCTTAAATAAGTTATTTCTCTTTATTAAAGTTACAACTGATATAGAAATAGAAGTGTCATTTAACCAGTAAATAATTTGGTTTACAAATCAGCAAACTGTCATCTTGGATTTGCCTGATTTTTTTCCAGTGGGTAGAAGGTCTTGGGGGAATGAAGAGAATAATCAGTGGGTTTCACTTCATGTACCCATAGATAGTTACTGGAAACTGTCCCAAAGGGATCTAAGAAGATGAGACTAGGGCGAATATAAAAGTGTGACTGTCAATCTATTAAGAGAAGGAGAGACTCAGAGTCAAAAATGAGAAACCTATTTGGGAATGACAAAAATGAAGAAAGAAGGAAGGAGAAAAATTCCTGAGTCTATGCTCAGGTTTTTAAGAAGCATTTCTTAGGCATATTCTAACTTCACTACTATGCATTTATTGGATACATTTAAAGAAACTGGGAGATATCATTTTTTTTAGAAATAATTTCACAAATGTATCTTATTAAGCAGTTACATCCAATCTCTCTCTCTGTGTTTGCACATAAATGTGCTTATAACATACATATAGATACATATTTATAATTGTTTAAGGAAAAGAAACATGGATACAAAGCACATATGTATGATGCATTCAGTATCGTATTTTTTAAAATTCTTACCTTAATGAGTTTGGAATGGTTTATAAAAGTCTATCTCATTATATACCTGCATAGTTATTCAGGAACACAATATTTTATCATGGGAGAAATATTTTATCAAAGTATTACAAATGCCTTACAAAAATATTAGTGGGTCTTTCAGAACTTGAAGCTCACAAATCAACATGTTAGTAACCACTGAATGATAAGTTCTTTTTCATAAGTTGTAGGGGCTAGAAAAATAAGATTAATTTTGATGGCTTCTAGGAGCTGAGATTCAGCTGAAGTGATGAGGCATTTATATAGAAGTTAAGTAATTAAGATTGATTATTATATGGGATAGAAGATAAGTACTTGATGATAAGAGAAGGATTGTGACTGTGGAGTAAATAACAGAGAAGAAAACCAAGGTGGTCCATTATCTTGCTGAGAGTAATTTAAGCAGTAGTTAAAGTAAAATTTTAACACTCAGGTAGAGAGTGGAACATGAAAGGGTATCTAAAATCAGCTCATTTAATGATTGAGGCTTTAACTTTCAGTATTGTACTAGGCAATGGAAATATGCTGCCAGACAAAACAATTGTAGAATTTATCATTAGCTGACAAACAATATTGACATTTCTATGGAGAAGTTTGAATGGAGATAAGGAAATTCACTTGGGGGAAAATTAAGAAAATGATACACACCCAAAATGATATAATCTTATACAATGTTACTTCAATGAGATGTTCACTTAAGAATGGAGGGGATACACAGTTTCAAAAACATAACAGAATAAATATAAAATGTTAGGTTTAAACTCATAATATAATTCAAGGGAACATGAAAAGGATTATAGATTGATAACAGACATTCTATATTATAAAGTCTAAAGAAGTAAAATTCACTGATACCCCAACCAGATAGTTTTTTCTTTTCTAGAAAACAGTAGGATGTTTCATCTCAAACTGATGATGTCTGGTGGAGATTTGAATCCAAGACAAGTAGACTTTATCGACAGCAAAGAAAGGATGAGGGCATGTTAAGTGGCTAAATTTCACTAAGGATGAGGCAGCATGGAGAAGATGAACATCTATATATGTAAACAAATAGGTATGATCCTTACCTGCATGACACATTTGATAAAATAATCAAATAAGCACAAGTCAGTATTAACTTGATAAATGGCAAGATAATTATTATAGTGTCTGATGGATCAAAATCATAAAGAAGGACAAAAGGAGGGTAAATAATGGTTTCCTGGGCATCATGGTGTCAATAAGCAGGGGTATATGCAACTGTGGTCAGAGAGCAGACTTTCAAAGGTTTACTAGAAACAGAGCAGTTATGAGAGGAAAAGTGGTTCCAGGCAAACATGCAATATGTGTGCTTTGAGGAGAAACAGGGTCCTGTCACAGATGCCCCACAAGCTTCACACTCACACTGAGAGCTTGCCCATCCCACATCTCCAGCAATTAACCATATTAATTCACAAGCAATTTGCTTCAAGGCACACAGGAGACAGTTTTTCTTTCCCCCCATTTAAATCCCCATTTAAAAGCTATTAATGTTGTACTTACATACATTCAGTGTACCAGATGTTCTAGCTTATTTGGTCCCACTCTTACCGCATGAGTATGCACACTTGCAATACAGAGAACCATTTCTAAGAAAGAGACAAAATTAAACAGAACATCATACTTAAAGAAGTTAGAAAATAGCCCAAGCTAAATCAAACTTAAAATTTATCTAATGAAGTAACCTACAGGGAACAAGACAGACAAATGAAAGGTATATGTGTGTGCATTGAAGTGTATATTCATTTTACAGTATGTCATGATTGAGGCTTCCCCCCAGAATATAAAATTATTTTTTTAATGATAGTAATCATAATATTGGGTTCTGAATAAGTATCTCACTTTATCAATGACTTTTCTACTGGACAAATGAGCAAATTCATAAAGAAAAAAAAAAGGTCATATACTGCTATTCACCATCATCTCTCTTTGCATACTCTAAGTCACATAAATCTACTCTGCATTCCTGAACATGTTCTGCATTTCCCTGCCACCCTCATTGTTTATGCTATCTTATCTGCCTGAAATGTCATCATCTGTAAATGCCATTCCCATTTCTCATCCAACAAACTCATAGAGCTTCTTTAATACCCAGCTCAAATATGACCTTTCTCCTCCTAAAAGCACCTATCAAAATTAAACTCTCCCTCATCTATATTTCCAAAGATAATTGTTTATAATTTATTCTGAGACTTAGTGTTCTTAATTCCATCTCTGTGCCTTTAGCTTCAAAAGCAGGGAGCATATTTTGTCTCTGAGAGATTTCCCTCCCCCTTTAATCAGCACATCACATTATAACTAAAGGACAATCAATCATAGTGTACAATTAGCTCCTTACTCTCTCTTGGAGTGTATAATATACTTTGTAATGTTACGGTCAGGAATTTCCACTCAATCAATGGGATACTTCTTTTCAATTAAAATACTTTGTTTAGGGGCCTGCCCTGATGGTGCAGCGGTTGAGCACTGGGCTGTGAAGCTGCCAGCAGCCTCTGCAGCACTAGTTTGATCCCCAGCCACCATTGAGGGTCCCACATGGCACGCAGACCTCTCCTGCCATGCCCGCTGCTCCCCTCAGCAGTGTATTTCATCAGTCTGCCTGTCCTGTTCCTTGCTCTGGCTCTGGTTAATTCTTTCACCCTCCCATGTCTCTGACTGTACCCAGTGTTTGTATAAATAAATAAATAAATAAAAACCTTATAAAAAATAAAATAAAATAATTTGTTTAATTTGGTTTCCAGAGAATCACTTTCTCCAATTTTCCTCCCACAACCAGTTACAGTTCTTATTCTCTTCTGACCTTTTCTCTTCATTTCTTCAACAGTGCACTTATACAGTATGCCAAAGCTCACATCTTTAACATCTTGTATTTCCTGTTAAGTTAATTCCCTTTGGTATCTAATATAGGCTTATATTCTTAAATATCATCTGTATACTAGATTAACAAGTTTCTATTTTAGCCTGACCTAGGCAGAAGTGCCATATTAATAACCAACAATTTATTTAATAGACCCATGTACAGTACAATTTCATTTATTTTTACAGTAACAATAGTTTATTTTATTATTATTTCTTATTCATTCAAGAAATTTAACCAAGTGTTTGGTCTATGCCAAGTACTACTATATGCATCAATAACAGTATTATAAGATAAAAGACTAGGTAATTATCAATCATAGCTCACAAAAGATTTAGCCAAAGTTCAGAAAAATCACATGATTTGCCCTCATCACACCAAGTCATTTGAAGGCATAGCAGGAAAACTACACATATTTTTCACTGAAACTCTTCAAGGGTTAACTTATTTGACAATAAAATCTGAGCAAGTCTCTAGACTATCTACCAGCAAGCAGTTTAAAATTAGCATGCCCAGTACTGAGTGACCCACCAATACCAGTTTCATTCTGCTACAGTTTCTCTCACAGAATGGCAACTTTACCATTTTCTCTTTCAAAACAACTTGGAGTCTCCTTGCATCCACTCCTTCTCCCATAACCCTTATCAAGTATGGTAACAAATCCCATTGGTGCTACAATATATATCTAAAGTACACTGAAAATGATGATTTTGGGGCCTCCCTGGTGGCACAGTGGGTTAAGATGTAACCTATGAAATTATCTGCAGCCGCTGCAGCATAAGTTTGATCCCCGGCCAGGGAGCTACCCACATGCAGCAGCAGACCTCTCTTGACTCACCTGCTCCCCTCAGCAGTGAATTTCATTCAATCCACCTGTTCTGCTCCCCACTCTGTCTCTTGTGGATCATCTCAATCCCCACATCTCTGGTTTGTACCCCAGTTCTTATATGACTAAATAAATAAGTCTTTAAAAAAAAAGAAAATGATGATTCTGTTTTCCCTCTGCACTTCTAAAATATTGGTCCAAGTCATATAAGCTCTATAAATTTTATTGCATTGGAGTCCTACTTGATCCCTTCCTTTTTTCTATTCTCAAAATAGCAGTCAGAATGATTCTGTTAAAAGGTAAATTAGTTTATGTTCTTCTATGCTCAAAAATTTCCAGTAGTTTTCATCTCATTCTAGTAAAAGCCCAAATCACTAAAAGAGTCCATGGAATCCTACATGATCTGGTCACAGGCAAACTCTCTGACCATTCTGTCTTGTTCACTCTGCTCACACCGCTATGGCTGCCAGTCTGCTGCTCAAAAATCCCAGTCATGGTTCATCCTTTTGACTTTTCTTTTGCCATGTACCCTCTCCCTGAGATGCACCACTGCTGATCCAGGTGAACCTCTGTGCTTGCTTATCTCCACTGTGTCGTCACTGAAATTCATTAATTTTCTCAGAAAAGCCTTCCTTGTATCCTCTATTTAAAAGAGGACTCTCTGGCGCCTCCTTGGTGGCACAAAAGGTTAAAATTCAGCACTATGAAGCTATCCACAGCCACTGAAGCATGAGCTCCATCCCCAGCAAGGGAGCTAACCCATATGGTGCAGCAGATCTCTTCTGACTCACCTGCTGCTCCCCTCAGCAGCGTATATCAGTAGATCCACCTGTTTTGTTTCCCTCTCTGTCTCTGGTGGATCCTCTCACCTCCCCAAACTTCTAGTCTATACACCAGTTCTTGTGTGCATAAATAAATGAATCTTTTTTAAAAAGTGAACACTCTGACCTGTGCTCTCTTTCCCTGTTCTCTCCTTAATTTTTCTTCAAAGCCCTTAGTTCATCTAGCATATTCCATCACTCACATATGCCTTTTTGAAAGACTGTTCTTCTTCCTTAAGCAATTGAATTCTAGACAAGTGTGATTTTGCACTAATTTTATTCACTGATGTACTTTTTGTATCTTGAATGATGCCCAGTAGAGGGCAATGGCTTTAAAATATGTTTTTGTAAGACTCTCTTCTTTTCACATTAAAAAAAAAAAAAAAAAAAACCTTAGTTCCAGTTTTTGTCCCACCATATTTTGGCTATGTAACTTCATTCTAACTGAGTGGCAGATCCTTAGCTAAAAACTGGCATCATATCTTCTCAGTCACTTTCCCAAGGAAGATGAATACATAAAATGAGACAACTGGTAAAATGTTATTTGAGTACTAGAAAGTACTAAATAAGACATGACACCTTAAATATACAACATAATTGGGTCTCACCTCAATCCTGACACAAGTTGTATCTTGTATTACAACTTAGACAGAGAGCTTAGTCAGCTTCAATGATTTTCAGAGATCTGACTTAGTCCATAAAATGAATATGTGGTGGACTCACTATTGAAATTGGGTCTTTTGAATTCTAAAGTAAGTCACTTTCTACTACAAAAAAAAAAAAATTAACAACTAAAAACAAGCAATTTATATTTGTCTGATTTATAGAACCAGGAATTTGTCAAATTCTAATCATAAAATGACTAATAACATGTTGTTTGGAGTGCTTACTATAAGCTGGGAACTATTCTATGTGATTCTCTGTGTTATACCATTTAATTCTCAAATAATCCTTCATGGTTGCAACTATAATTATCTCCATCTAACAAAAGAAAAAACAGGCATAGCGAGATTAAATGATTTGTACAAATATGCACAGCTAGGAAGTGACAAAACCGGGATATCAATGAGGCAGCTCTGTGACAAAAAAAAAAAAAAAAAAAAAAAAAAAACAAAAACAAAAAGCAATTTTCACTCAAAATTACTTCATCTTGAGCCTTCTTGGTATTAGGGTAAAATTTTAGTACTATTAGCATGGCTTAAGTTCAATCAGCAGCCAGGCAGCTGACCCACATGGTGCAGCAGACCTCTCCTGTCTTTCCTGCTGCTCTCCTCGGCAGTGTATTTCAGTAGATCCTCCTGTTCTGCACCCCACTCTATCCCTGGTGAATCCTCTCACCCCCAATACCTCTGGTCTACACCCCAGTTCTTTTTTTTAAGATTTATTTATTTTATACAAGAGCTGGGGTACAGGCCAGAGGTACAGGAGGGTGAGAGGATTCACCAGAGACAGAGTGAAGAGCAGAACAGGCAGAAGGATCGAAATACACTGCTGAGGGGAGCAGTGGGGGTGACAGGAGAAGTCTGCTGCACCATGGGGGACTCTCGCATGCTGGTCGTGATTGAACCTGCACTGCAGAGACTGCGGAGAGCTTCACAGCACTGTGCTCAACCTGCTATGCCACTGTGGAGTCCCTACATGCCAGTTCTTCTATGCAATATTTTTTTTAAAAAATCAACATTACTTTATCTTCTCCCAAAATCTTTGGAGATTTGACTGGTATATGTATAACATTGTGTAAATTTAAGACATAAAACATATTACAACACATAAAACATTAATGCATACATTCCAAAATGACTATTATAGTAAGTTTAATTAACATGCACCACCTTCCACAGATGCACATTTTCCCTCTTGTGATGAGTTTAAGCTATACTCTCTTAGCAACTTCCAACTATACAATACAGGGTGGTTAAGAATTGTCATCATGTTGCCATCCCCAGAACATAACATTTGGACTCTATTTTTTTTTTTTAAGATTTGTTTATCTATCTATCTATCTATCTATCTATCTATCTATCTATCTATCTATTTATTTATACAAGCACTGGGTACAGTCAGAAGTGCGGGAGGGTGAGAGAATTCACCAGAGCCAGAGCAGGGAGCAGAGCAGGCAGAAGGACCGAAGCACGCTGCTGAGGGGAGCAGCGGGCGGCAGGAGAGGTCTGCGCCATGCGGGACCCTCCTCTGGGGAGCAGCCGGGGATCGATCTGGTGCTGCAGAGGCTGGGGGCAGCTTCGCAACCCAGCACTCAACCACTGCGCCACCGGGGAGGGCCACATTTGGACTCTAAACAGCAAAGTTCCAATAAGTCAAGCGCCTTTACATCTAACTATGGAAGATTAATGAGAATCTGGAAGCGTAATAATGATTTTATTTTTTTAAAGCAGTAACTAATATTTAGTAACAATTTTTAGAACCTAGTTACTTTATGATAACTTGTTACTTGAAAAGTACTGTCTCTTGGGTTATCCACTCTTTGTAATTGCTTTGGTGAACTGCATGAATTGTAATGCTGAAGAGTAATAGCAGTAATTCACTCTGAGATTCCCAAGAGCCAATAAAGTAGTTATGACAAATATCAATCTAATTGGGAGCACGGCTGCTTGACTCACTTAAAAGGAATCACTTGTACATGTTCCATCAATAGAGATCCTGCATTGGCAGAAGGGGTGGAGATGAATGGACAGTCCTATGCCCTCCTCCAGTTCTGACAGTTTGTTTCCTTCTGATAAACAGTTCTTCTGGCAAGGGGAAAAAAAAAAAAAAAACTTAATCTCCCTCTGACCTTTCTTCATTTGGATGAGGGCACTACAATGATTCTGAACTGTCACAGAAAAAAATGTTCTAAGAGAAGGGCAAGGAAATCCTATAGATAATTCACCCTACTTGACAGCAAAGTATAGAATAGCTTTAGACTATGCCTGTCTACACACAGGAGAGGCTAGATGCAAATCTTCCTCATTATAATCATAATCACCACAGTAGGTAACATAGGTTGAACAAATACATTGTACTCTGTATCATGGTCAGGGAATTACAGGACTGATTTTGATTCTTTGTTATATAGATTGATTTGAAAATGCCATTGGTTAGTTTGAGTCAGCCAGGTAAGCATGGCCTTTAATAATATTATCTAAATATAGTAGATCTGAGCAAATCAAATGAGTCAAAATGATGGTCCACAAATGATTCACATGATAGCCATGGATCAGGTAATATCACAGTTGAGGAAATTATGCCTGCATCTTCTCATCATGCAAGTCTGCCTCCTACAGTCCCTCAGTTTCTGTGTTTTTATCAATAGAGAGAATTATTTAATTGTATGAATTTCAAGCTCTTCTCCAAATAGAAAAAGCTGTGATGTAATGATCATATCTTGAAAATGCATGTTTAGATGCAATCTGAAACTGATAACACTCCTTAGCTCCATTGAAAATGAGTCAATGGGTGGCCACATAGGGTTGGGGCAAAGATAGAAATTATTATCCAGATATTAAAATGGCAAGCATATAATTCCATAATACTATTGTAAGCATCCTTACACGCTTACATGTGTACATGATTACAGAGCAGGTAACAGACACATGGCAGCTGAGGCATTTGTTTAAAGATCCACAGTCCTGTTGTGAGCCAGGGAGTTGAGAAATGTTTCTCCAATCTCCCCCTCCTGTCCATACCCTTGTCTACATTCTCAGATCAGATTTGATTCACTTCTTTTTTTTTTAAGATTTACTTATTTATGCATACAAGAACTGGGGTACAGGCCAGATGTATGGGGGATGAGAGGATTCACAAGAGACAGGGTGAGGATCAGAACAAGCAGATCTACTGAAATACACTGCTGAGGGGAGCATCAGGCGAGTCAGGAGAGGTCTGTTGTGCCCTGGCCGGGGATCGAACTTTTGCTGCAATGGCTGCCAATAGCTTTATAGTACTGAGACTTAACACCGTGTGCCACCAGGGAGACCCCACTTCTTCTTTCGACTTCTCTGTAACTAGATTCCAGGTCTCTCTTTTTCTACATTTATCATCCTATATATCATTCATACTGACGCCTTTTGATATGTTTTAAAGCACATTCTAAATTATTTTATTTTACCTTAAAACCCACATAAGTTTCTATTGAATCTAGTATAGACCATAGGTTCTTTAAAATAACATTCTATGTTTTTCATTAATACTAACAAATTTAATAGACTTAGCTAATGCTGAAACATTATAGTCTAAACTCTGGACAACTGAACTAAAATAATACAACAATTAGGTAGAACTGGGTTTTAGATACTGAAAATTCAGTTAGTAGCCACATGAGGTACTCAAGTTATAGTGCTTCTCTGATCTTTAACATATTAGTTGTAAAATGGGGTCAATAATATTTAACACATAATTTTGATGTACATAACAAAACATAGCAAATGATATCTAATATTGTTGTCTGTGTTTCAATAACAAAACAAGGAGCTCATTCATGAAAAAAAAAAAATCTGAAAGATCCCAAATATGAAAAAAGAAGGGAGAGATGATAAAGTTGATTGGTATCAACCATTGACAGAAGATTTTAGAATTAGGTTGCCAAACAAGTGCAATCTTTGTGAAGAGAAAGTTCAGTTATAAATATATTATTATTTTTTCTTCTTAGGAAAAAAACGGACCCAACATCACAAAGAAACAGAAACTAGTCAGTTTGATCATTCTATGTACCAGAATAGGTTTGCAATGGATTTGCCAGCAATAAATAGAAACATTCTATACCCTATTTCTTATTTTCAATATTAAGAATTACTATCTGATTTTATAGCTCTCCAAGAATATGATTTCCTACTAATGAAGGCTCTCATATAGATTTTACACATGCTTATGTTAAATATAGGTTAACTGACAGAATATTTTGAAACGCTTACACTGATTAATCAAGACTGCTTCATTTAGTGATGAGAGATATTCAGTGAGATTTCAAGATCTCAAGTTTAGTTAAATTAAGTCCATAAGCTTGCAAACTCATTTGCACTCAAGAAAATATTTTGGGCACATAGAAACTAAATGCTAATACTTTGAAACCCAAGCTTTACACCAGTGACCCTAAGCTGTCTTCCCATCCATTTCCATTGATGGGTAGGGTTACTTAAGAAGTAAATGCACAGTTTTGTTTGCTTTGACCGAAATAAGCTCATATTGCATAAGATCATACTTTAGTATTCATTTATCCAAACACTCATCAAATATTTACTACTACGTGGGCCTCCCTGGTGGCGCAAGGAGTTAGGACACAAATTATGAAGCAGTCCGCAGTCACCACAGCATAAGTTCTATCCCCTGCCGGTGAGGGAACATCCCACATGGGACAGCAGACTTCTCCTGACTCACCTGCTGCTCCCTTCAGCAGTATACATGGGTTAGTTTGACTGTTCTGTTCCCCACTCTGTCTCTGGTGAATCCTCTCACCCCCCTACACCTCTGGCCTATACTCCAGTCTTGTATGCATAAATAAATAAATCTTTAAACAAATAAAAATATTTACTACTAGTTATCAGTACATTAAGTGCTAAATATAAAAGAACAAATACAACATTTTTCCTGGTTTTACTTGTATCATAATCTAATTTAGAGACAGATCACTAAAATGATAAATGTAATATTTATCTGAGAGGACATGTGCCCAGGACAGAGAAGGCATCCAAGTGGCTGATAGGTTCAGGTCCACCGTGAAGCTAACATGTAAGTGGGAACAATCATATGTGACATTGCAGGGGGAGAATTGTCTGTGAAGGAGAAAGGGGCAGTCATCAAGAGAGGAAAAATGTAGTTTTCAGACTACAGTAGAAATCTTACAGATGTGGAGGAGCGTGGAAGGACAGATGTTTGGATAATCTGGAATTAACGTAAGTTCTAAGAAAATTTCAGTTCCATCAGTGGAATTTCCTGGGGCTGAATTTCCCATAAGAGCTGCCCAGTGCATCTAAGAGCCTCAGCTAGCAGGAGTCATTGCAGAGAGCAGCCAAATGGGGTCACATCTTAGTGGCAAAAGCCCTAGTGAATACTGGAGACAGTGGCTAGGGCTGTCCATCAATTATGCTCCCAGCAATAGGCCACGGGACCATCCTTTAAGAGTCATCAGCATGGAGTCATCAGCTTTATTTTTAGACCAAAACTTTAGAGAGAGGGATTTGAAAGATGAATAGGAAGTCACAGAGTAGAGAAGGTGGGTAAGGGCATTCCTAGCATGAACACATGTAGAGACATAACAAGATGTTAAGTGTGGGGCAGCTGCAAGTAGCACGTTTGGCTGGAGGATCTACACAGGGCTGAGAGGTGTTGTTAGAGAGTGAGGCGGGTTTGCCATAGGGGGAACCAGTCAAGTTCTGCATAGATATTTTCGCTTTACTCTGTAGGTTAATTTGGAGTCATAGAAAGGATTAATGCTGGACAAAGACAGTAGAAGATGTGCATTTTAGAAAGAAACTTGGGGCATAGCGTATATTCGAAGGAGAATTTGAGGAGGTGACAGAAGGGCAACACTATTAGTATAGACAAAGCAGTATCACAAAAACTGGGTTCCAATTATAACTCCAACACATACCAGCCTCATGAATACAGCAAGTCATTTAATGCCCTAGAGCCTCTCACTATTTCCTGTATTGGCAATCACACATCTACTTTCTTTATAGAGACTTGAGGATGACAGGTATAAGATGAATGGGTCTTTTTTAGAAGCTCAGGTGTCAAAAGTGGACATGAACCTCATTCATTGTCTAACCTAAGTGCGTGGCTGGGGTCATGCTGTTAAACCTCAGTTTTCTTAAATGTGACATGGCAACAAAATCTCACCAGCTTCATGCAGTTGTTCAGTTGGAGGGGTGCGTGTGTTGTCCTTAGCTCACTCTGCACATAGGGAATGCTCAGAAACTAAGTGCTAGAGGCTATATTAGGAGCCTTGCACACTTGGAATGTTCTGCTCTCAGAGCTTCTCTGCAGATAGGTTATTTTCTTCCCCTGAGCTCAAGAGCAAATTGACAGTTGAAGCATTTAAGTAACCGGTTCACTGTCATGCAAATAACTGCACTGGGTTACAATTCTCAGTTGCCTGACTTCAGAACCCATATTCCTAACACTATTCTCCATTTCACCCCATTCCAGCACTAAGAAAAAAAAAAAAAAAAAAAAACATCTATCTGCCAAAGAAAATGTAATTTTTTAGAACTCACTTGTTGGCTATGGTTGGGTTTCTTTGTATTATTACTAGGTTTTAAAGCAGTTAGAGACCATTTAAACAAAATTTCCTGGTTTGCCCAAAAGAGGTTTTATCCAGTTCATTTAAAAGGACATTCTAGAGGTCACACAGATTCTGACATAACCTGTGTTCCACCATTTGAAATTGACTGCAATTGTGGGTGGGGTGGGGTGTGCATGAAAATGATAAAGCAGTTGTCTTCAAATCTATCTACCCAGCTGAGAGGGTTTTGGAATATTCTGTGCAGCTCTTCATTCTAATGAGGGCAACATTGCACTGTAACTAAGAGTAACCTTGATGCAGATCATCAAAACCTAGGAAAATATGACCTGCAGGTCATATCTGCAGAAAGTGGGCACAAGGTCCTGATTCATATAGGCTTTTCCTTCCCTCATCTCTACTACTAGAGAGGAAAGTGACCTAATTTTAATATGGTCTCTGTATTAAGTCTCTATAAAGTCTCTCAAGTCTCTATAAGAAATGTGCTGGTATATTTCTTAATAAGCACTTCCACACTTGTAAAAAAATGAAGAGTAATGTAAAAAGTATATAAAATAAATTTAAAAAAATAAATAAAATATGTTAAATATAAAAAATAAAATAAACCTCAGAAGTTCACTGCTAAAAAAAAAAAATAAGAAAAACCTAACTTCACCAAGCATATGTTTCCTTCATCAACATAATACTATTTCAGTTTCTTTAAATACTGGAAGTAAACATCCTTGATTTTCTGGAACTTAATAGTTACTCCTCACATGTGAGTTCTTAGATGGGGAATAAAGAAGGAATCTCAAAATCAACAGATTATCAGAAGATAATTCTATTAGTAAACAAAGAGAATATCCTATCACTAGCTGAAGTAAATTTGAAGATTTCATCATAAATATTTGCCCTAAAAAGCTTGCAGAATTCATCACTCACAGATGTCTTGATAATAGATCTAGGCTATATAGCTTGAGGAGAAGATATTTTTATCCTCATCTATTAATTGTGAGATTTTTATTTGCAAGAATAATTTTGTTGACCCCCTTGTGAAGGGGCTCACCTTCAATACAGAAACTTATAAATATGCAAGTTTGCAAAACAAAAACATTTTTTTCTCCATTTCATTGAAAAGCATGCAGAACAAATTACTTCTGGCATTAAGAAAGTCATAGGATGGGGTAAAAAGAAACCCTCATACAGTGTTATTGGTAATGTAGACCTGTGTAGCCCTCATGGACAAATAGTGTGGAATTTTCTCAAAAATTATAAAATGGGTCTACCATACAAAAAAAAAAAAAAGAAGTCTTTTCTAATTGAAATTAACATCTGTTTCTAGTATTCATATGTAACTGCAAAGAACAAAATCCAGAATAAATTTTAAAAGAAAGAACAAAAAAAAAAGTCATAGGATGAAAGAAGTTGAAGTTTTCTGACTCTGTTTACAAAAGTGTTTGCTGGCATCACTGTCTCCCAAAAGCTCTTGGTTGGCTAGGGAGTGACATGGGATCTTGAGGTTACTCCTTACCCTTCTTCTGAACCTCTCTGGCACTTAGCAATGCACAGAGACACTCAGCAGTGCCTCCATGAGTCTACAGAGCCCTGACATATTTGGTATGATCACTTGATCAGTTTATCCCCCGTGAAATTATGTTCTAGGAAAGACCATTTTGGCTAGTTTTGGAGCATAAGTCAAAGCTATCTCTCTGTCCCTGGTCATCTTGGCTCCACTATTAACATTTAACAAATGTGGGGCCTCCCTGGTGGTGCAAGGAGTTAAGCTTCAGCACTATGATGCTATCCACAACTACTGCAGCATGAGTTCTATCCCCAGCCACGGAGCTACCCACGTGGCGCAGCCAACCTCTTCTGTCAGACCAGCTCCTCCCCTCGGCAGTGTATTTCAATAGATATGCCTGTTCTGCTCCCCAATCTGTCTCTGGTGAATCCTTTCACCCCACCCCCAGCACCTCTGGCTTGTACCCCAGTTCTTGTATGCATAAATAAATAAACCTTTAAAAAGTACATTTAGCAAATGCTTGACATTTGACTTGTGGTTGTCAATAAAAAGAGAGGCCGGTTTTTAAAATATAGACTTGTGCATCCTTCCTATTTATCTGAGTTTACATATTGTGAATGTCACTATGGCAGTTGATCTCTGTATCCATGTCCCTTTGGTCTGTTCCAATAGCCACACTCTCGACAGTGACATTGCCTCTGTCATTGCTCTCCAGTACTGCTATCCCCTGCCAAATCAATGAGCACAGCATCTTCTTAGTTTCTTAATTTGATAGCAATTAATCCTGGCTGATATATCACAGTAATTACAGTAAGATAACCTTGAAATTGACTGCAAAGAATCATAAAAAAAAATTTTACATTGAACACAATCCTACCTCTTATTGGATAGTATGCATTACAGTCTTATGCCTCTTATTTTAGAACTCATAGAACAGTTATGGACATGAAGAAGAATATAAATTCTTATAGAAATTCTGTCAAGGTAAACCTTGCCTGTTGGAGTGGAATCAGAACTGGTATCCACCCAGAACTTCATTGTCTTCAAGAAGGAAAAAATGGGTGTAGGAATAATCTTCCCACCACAGGGAAAGGAGTTTGTGGCTCTTGTATATTTCTGACAGGCTGCATCTTTCTGACAGACCGTATTAATAGACAGATTTACCAAACAGGCAAAACCACATTATTTTTTACTTCCGAGATTATCCATGAAACAAATCAGAAACTTTGTATGGTGTTCAAAAATACAACAATCACTATCATTAGGGGAATAATGAAATTTGGGTCACAGGGATTATGTCTTAATAATATATAACTATTTAAGTGAAGATTTTCATTTTAAATTCATTTAATTTATGAAAATATTGAATCTCAACTGGGAAATGCACACATTGACAATATACTCTCTATGATAAAATTGAGGAATGAGAGCTAGTTGGAAAATTAAAATGAATTTCAATGTTTGTTCTGGATGCAATACAATTTCTCAGGAAAAAAATGTAATCTTTTTTATTTTTGCTTATATATATATATATTTTTTTTTCCTTTGGAAACACAACAGTGTCTAGTTTAGGGCTAATTTTTCACCTTCTACCTTCTGAGGCAAGTGTGTTTTGTCTTTTATCTACCTCATGAATATGAGATTATCTGCTCTGGTTGGGGGGGCACGATCTATTCTTAATCAAGGGTGAAGACCTGGTAGGTATCATTTTCTCCCTTTGGCAAATTATTTGCTTTTCAAACATTAACTGACCAGTTGAAAAGGAGAGGGAGATTTACAGATGTCTGTTGTATCTTCTCTCTGTTTCTCTGCCTCTCTCTGCACTGCTCTCTTTTGTCCAACACCTTGCCCCTTAGAACTTGAGTGACCTTGATCTCTCTACACCCCTAGTTCTTAGCCCAGCCCCTCCCCCTCCTTCACACACAAGACCTTGGAACACTCACAACATACAGTAAACTGGGACAAAACTGAGTTCACATTTGGTTCTCTCTCAATTGTTTCTCAATGTCTTTCAATGATCACTGACCCTTATTTAATATTAAATGTTTGGAATATTGTTAAGTCATATTTTATATACCTTTTTTAGTTGTTTTAGGCAGGAGGTTATTTTTTATCACTTTTACTAAAAAGGAAAAGTTTCCCTTTTCTCACATTTCATGAAATATCCTGGCAGGTCTATTTCTCATTACACTTTATACCTGGCCATGAAGTATAGCCTGAGTTTTCCCTTATGACTCCCCACTATAAGTCATGTTGTCTTTAACCTGAGCTGTTCTCTGATTCCTTATATATTTCATATTTAAATATGAAAATATTTATACTTTAAGCCCAAGAACTTTGATCAACCTACCTATTTTGTCTGCACCACTATTCATTGAAGAAACCCTCCTAAAAATTCCTACGTACTTAAAAATTCAGGGTCCTCATGCTAAACATACCACTAGCTTGCTGTATACTAGAAGAAAGATTTCATTCCTCTGAAAATGTTTCTCCATTGCTTAAGTAAAGGTTGAACTAGATCATTAACTTTTTAGTAATGAGCCCTAGGTCAAGTTAGGGTTAAGCAGGCAGCCTCAGGGACAGCACAGGCAGAGAACTTCAGGTGTATTAAAAAAGACTTCTGAGAGAGGACAGAGAAATTCAGAAGGGCTAACACATAGGGACAGTAAATTTTAATAAGACCTTGGACAGGAGCAGTAAAAGAAAAACTCCAAGATAAGAGCTGGGAAGCTGAACACAGCTGCTTGAAAAGTGTGAGCACTGGTAGAGAGCCAGCCACAAAAAGGATGATGAGATTTCAGAATAGAAAAATAAAAAGTTTAAATATCCCCTAGACACTGTCTCAAAGTGACATCTTTGCCTCTCCCTGTCGCTATGGGCCTGGGAGTCTTTTGTGTTTATTCTTTTTTCTTTCCTCGAAATAAACATTCCCTTTGCTCTTAAATAAGGTTTGCTTCTCTGTGCTTATTTATCTGATAGTCTACAGAGTCCTTGCTATGGCTTTGTGAGATGAGAAACTGTGGTAGTTCAAGAGTTAAATTATTGGCTTTTTGCAGCTAGCTGGGTGAAAGGTAACAGCATGTGCACCAGCTTCAGTAATAAAAGCAAATGTAATGTAAGTTTCTAGATGGAACTGTGAGGAAGGGTCCCAGACCCCATTTGTGATAGGACAAAATATTGGTATCATATTCATCCCAGGCACATTAAAGCATGTAACAAGGTTGTCTCTTTTTCCACCAGGACTAAATGTCCTTGACCACATGATTATTTCAGTGCATTTCCCATCTCCCTTCCATTTCTCCTATGACATAGTCTCACTGAACACCCACCATATTTTAGGCACTGGAAAAAGAAAGGAGAAACAACTGAGGTTCCTTCAAGTTAAAAAACTCTAACTGCTAAAATCCTTTCTTTTCCCAATCAGATGCAATTATTCTATGTTTATTTCCGTGATACTCACAATGCAATGAAATTCTCTGCTAACCTCACATATATTTGCAATCCTCTTATGGAACTGATCATATTTATCTCTTTGCATTGAAATATCATCTCATCTGCTGGATTATAATATCACAAAGTTGAGAAATATCACATTGGTCTTTGTGTATGCCTGGGATCCTATATAATAGCAGGAATGATATAAATGGCTTACTCTTTTTTTTTTTTAATAGAGGCATGCTTATTTATTTATTTGTTTGTTTGTTTGTTTTGTTTGTTTATACATGCACTGAGTACAGTCAGAAGTGCGGGAGGGTGAGAGAATTCACCAGAGCCAGAGTGGGAGGCAGAGCAGGAAGAAGGACGGAAGTACACTGTTGAGGGGAGCATCGGGCGGCAGGAGAGGTCTGCGCGCCATGCGGGACCCTCCTCCGGTGGCCAGGGAGCAGCTGGGGATTGAACTGGCGCCGCAGAGACAGCGGGCAGCTTCGCAACCCAGCGCTCAACTGCTGCGCCACTGGGGAGGCCCGGTTTACTCTTAATTATAGTTATAATATATTACCAAAATATTGTACAAGACTAAATAAAATAAAAGTGTGTAATCAACAAAAAACACTTCATCCTGTCATTTACTGCCCTCATATACAAGCAAGTTTATTTCTCAAAAGTAAATAATGTTAACACTTGGGGACTATTTTTCCAGAATTTTTTATAGACACACATACATATAGAAAAACCATATATATATATATATATATATATATATATATATATATATATATATGTGTGTGTGTGTGTGTGTGTGTGTGTGTGTGTGTGTGTGTGTGTGTGTGTGTTAGATCCTGGTAAACATAATGCTTTGCAAGCTGTATGGAGATTCCTCAACCTGTTAAAGATGGAGCTTCCATATGATCCAGAATCCACACCTAGGTATTAACCAAAAGGACAAAGAAACATTAATTCAAAAGGGCACCTGTGCCCCTATGTTTTTTTTAAAGATTTATTTATTTATGCATCAAGAACTGGGGTAAAGGCCAGAGTGCAGGGGGTGAGAGGATTCACCAGAGACAGAATGGGGAACAGAGTAGGCAGACTGAAATACACAGTGGGTGACACAGGAGAGGTCTGCTGTGCCATGTGGGTAGCTCCCTGGCTGGGGATTGAACTTGTTCTGCAGTGCCTGTGGATAGCTTCATAGGTTGTGTCTTAACCCCTTGTGCCACCAGGGAGGCCCTGCACCCCTATGTGTATAGCAGCATTATTTACAATTTCTAAGCTATGGAAACAACCCAAATGTCCAAAAATAGATGACTGGATCAAGAAGATGTGGTGCATATACACAATGGAATATTACTCAGCAATCAAAAAAGATAAACTTATGCAATTCGCAGCAACATGAATGGAGCTGGAATAAGCCAGAAAGAAAAAGAAAAATACTAGATGGTCTCCTCATAGCAGGGATTTAGAAAACCTGAATAAGGTACCAGGAGAAAAATTTAATTATAATAAAGTAAAACGTACAATCAACAAGCAAATATAGGGCCTCCCCTGGTGGCGCAGCTGTTCAGCGCTGGGCTGAGAGGCTGCCCGCAGCCTCTGCAGCACTGGTTTGCTATCCGGCCATTGGCGAGGGTCCCACATGGCATGTGGACCTCTCCTGCCGCGCCTGCTGCTCCCCTCAGCAGTGTATTTTGTCAGTCTGTCTGTTCTGCTACCCACTCTGGCTCCAGTGAATTCTCTCACCCTCCTGTGCTTCTGACTGTACCTAGTGCTTGCATAAATAAATAAATAAATCTTAAAAAAAAACAAACAAGCAACTATAAACCAGAGACCCACTACAGGGGGGCAGGGAGGAGGCAGTAGTGTCAAAACAAGAGAAGAGGGGTGGGAATTGTATGAGGACTATACCAAAGATGAAAATGCATACATTGTGCAAAAATGAAAAATGATGTAAAAAATGTATAAAATAAAAAATAATACCATAATATTTTACAACTATCATTTTTACTTACTATATCTTGAACATATTTCCATATCAGCACATACAGAATTGCCACATTCTTTTTAAAGACCGTGTGTATTTTGTATAATAAATGCATACAAATTAGCACAGGAGGAGCCTAGATGAGCTCTTAATACCCGAAATCCTTCCTCTAGGGTGAAATGTTAGCCACTGCATAGGGAAAGCAATGAAAATAAAGTAACACTGTTCTTCATAGAAATAAGACCTAGAAAATAAAATCTGGAGGGCAGGGACATGGAGGTAAACTGCATTGTTTTCTAGAAACTTAGATGGTGAATTGCTATATATCATGTAAGTTCTCAACAAATGCCAAAAAGAAGCAATACTTGTTATTCCAAATTCTTCCTAGAAGAATAAATGGGTACAACGTATGAAAGCATTGCCTAAGATGGGATGATTGAGTTCAACAGGAAGCATCATGTGACATGAACTGCATGCTGGTGTGTTCATCAGTTCAATCTGACAGGGAGAGGAAAAGGAAAAAAAAAAAGAAGAAATTTGGGTCTCCCTGGTGGCGCAGCAGTTGAGCGCCACACTGTGAAGCTGTTCACAGTCTCTGCAGCACGGGTTCGATCCCGGCCAGCCAGCCAGCAAGAATCCCACACGGCACAGCAGACCTCTCCTGTCTTGCCTACTGCTCCCCTCAGCAGTGCATTTCAGTCAGTCTGCCCGTTCTATATACCCACTCTGTCTCTGGTGAATCCTCTTACCTTCCCATACATCTGGCCTGTACCCCAACACTTGTATAAATAAAAAAATAAATCTGTAAAACACAAAACAAAAAGAAATTTCCTGATGCAAAGAGATAGTGGAGATATAAAGAAGAGTCAAACTTGGAGTAAAGTAGGTCAACAGCATGCATTTACACAGATTTTATTACATTCATAAATCACACACATATCCATTTTGTTGCCTAGAATCATGGAAAAAGTAATATGGTGTCTTTTAAGTATTTTTAATTTGGAGATTTTATCTCTGGAGAATTTGGACAATATCCATTACGGTGTGCAACAAGTCCTACCATATGGGATTCCCTTAGAAACAAATAACCATTTAAAGGTGATCATCCTAAAAGAAGGTGCTAAACTAAGGGATATTTTTAGAGGTATAATTAGAAAAAGAATCAGACATGACAACACCCCAGCATGAGCAGACTGTTAGAAGTTGTAGTAATAACAGGACCAGTCATGACATTGATTGGGGAAGAGTGTCGGATGCTGTAGGCTCTGCAGGCAGACAGCCTCTGATTGAATTGAGGTTTAGTCACATCCTGGCTCTCTACCTCTGGGGAAAATATTTAATTTGCCCATGCCACAATTTTCTTATTTGTGAAATGAGTAGAAAAGTAGCTATTTCAAGAATTTCTCTAAGGGCTAAATGAGTTCCTACAGGTAAAGTGTTGGATTTTTCTTGATCTGACACTTGGGCAAGTTAGCTATTATTGATTGAATTCATGTGTGGGATGGACACATTTCTAGGACATCTTACACGCTAGTCTCATTCCCTTAGTAGCATCTTAAGGTGGATGTTCATGTTCTGGTTTTAAGAAGGACGAGATTCGAAATACAAATGATGACGTAATGTCCACAGGAGGAAGTCATAGAAAAGGGACTGGCCCCAGCCTTTGTGATTCTGAGGCCAGTCTCTTTAGATCATGAGATTTCTCCATGGACAAAAGATCCGGGTTTATTTTGGGAAACATGTTTTATTGGAGAATGATTTTGAAATCCAGATTCCCTTTTGCTTTTTAATTCCTTGTTTACTCTGTAACATACACTGTCTGAAATTTCAATTTCTCCACATATGTTCTTTTGCGGACCTCTCTGACCTTTTATATTGGGTGGTCTTCTTTTGTTTTAGAATGAAAATACTGCTATCTTTGAGGGGTGCTCTTCAGAAGGAATATGCAAATTATATAAATAATTTATTGAAACTGCCTTAACGTGAAGGCCGCTGGATGCATCTATGATCAAGGTGAAGAAGAGCAGATGGGAAGAACTTCAAAGGGGCGCCAAGAGGGAGACTCACATGCCCATGAAATTCAGTGCGGGCAACACTGTCTCAGTTCTTCACAGAGAACTAGGTCACAACTGACTGCTGTATTTCCCCATATAAGTCAATGGTTTATTTATGACATCTCTACATAACTGCTTCTGTTTCTGACATGCACTTCTTTCTTTCTACCCGAACCAGCACACACACACACACACACACACATACTCACACCCCACAATTTTTCCATTTGCTCTAGCCCACATCTGTATCTCTCAACCACTTAAAAAAAAAAAAGATTTATTTATTCATTTTACACAAGGATTGAGGTACAGGCCAGATGCACGGGAGGGTGAGAGGATTCACCAGAGACGGAGCGGGGAACAGAACAGGCAGACTTACGAAATACACTGCTGAGGGGAGCAGCGGGCATGAAAGGAGAGGTCTGTCACACCATATGGGACCCTTGCCGGCTGGCCGGGATTGAACCAGTGCAGCAGAGTCTGAGGACAGCTTTACAGCGTGCGGCGCTCTACTGCCTGCAGCACCAGGAGAGGCCCTCTCAAACATTTTTGACCCCTACACTTAAAGAATGATTTGCTTAGGAGTCTGGGAAGACAGTGCGTTCTGCTCACCACAGCACTAACAAAATTACAATGATACTAATACAATCTATAAGGAATAATGTTTTTCAAAGATTTTTTTTTTTTCAAAGCACAATAGTTGGTGTTTTGCATTTGCTACAGTATCCACCTGTAGTTCATTAAAAACAAAACAAACAAACAACCACTCTCCAGAGGGGAATATCATTTAGAAAACCTATACTCCTATGGAACCAGAGTAAGCAAAATGTGGGAAAGAACTTACTTGGCCCGCTAACTCAGAAGCCAGCCTCTCTGTGGCAACATTTCTTTTACAATTTATTCCCAAGATTTCTCCTTTCCCTAACTTTTCAAGACAGACAGTGACAAAGGTCAATACCACCCCCCACCTCAGAATCAAACTTAGTGTATCTTCAAAAAAGCTTCCATGTTCCTTCTAACTCATAGTGATTCTCACCCTCTCTGCACCTCTAAATATATTCCATTAGTGTTTCTCTTATCGCCTTAACAAAGATTCAAAGCCACTTGTAATTTCACAGGCTTATTTTCCCATCAGATTCCACACATATGAAAGTGGTCACTAGGACTGACACATCTACCTCAGGCTTTTGACTCCTGCACACACGACTGGACACAGAGTCTGTTAGACAAAAGTGAAGCAGGTTCTAAACCTGCAAAGATTTTATCTTCCAGGATGCCATGAGCAGCGTGGCATAAAGAGCAAGAAAAGAATGTGGTAAGGAATTTTCACACTGCAAAGATGCATTCAATATCCTTGAAACATTCTTGGTTCTTTCCCAAACCATTCTATTTCATTCTAGAGTGGCAGTCAAGACTAACCCTAATTAACATATAGTTTTAAAAGTTTTAGGGCCTCCCTGGTGGCGCAAAGGGATAAGCACCACACTATGAAGCAACCAGCAGCCTCTGCAGCACAATTTCGATCACCAGCCAGCCAGGGAGCAACACACATGGTGCAGCAGACCTCTCCTGGCTCACCAGCTGCTCCCTTCAGCAGTGTATTTCAGTCAGTCTGCCTATTCTCAATCCTGCTCTGTCTCTGGTGAGTCCTCTCACCCCCATACCTCTGGCCTATACCCCAGCTCTTGTATGCATAAATATTTTTTTTAATTAAAAAAAATAAAAGTTTTAACTTTCTGATATTTTCTCTCTTAATCCATTATGTCATGGGAGAAAGATGCAGCTAATATTCCTCCTATCATTCTAACTCCAACATAGTCAAGTGTCTTAGGAATTTATGCTCTGGAAAAATCAGAGATATACACCCAAAAACATAGCTAAATATTAATTAGAAGGAGGCCTAAGAATGCAGGTGAGAAAGTAGCAAACTTGCCTGTGCATGTGGCACTGGGCCTATGAGGAGCAAGTTTCACAAAAACCACTACAAATGACTTTTTTTTAATACTTGTTTTTTCAAACACTTTCTTAGGATGTGCAGGATCCCATTTCATCATCAATTTTGTTCCATGATTTTGGAAGTTAGTGTAAATAAAAGACTTGTGATGCTACAATTACATTGCTGCCTGTATTATCATTTGGTAACCTGTAAATCAGGCTGGAGACAGTTGTGTGGATCTGGTTGTAATCACTGTGTGGCCTTCTATGTCCCTGAGTATCTGGAAGGCACACTTCACATAGTAACAATAGGAGTGGAATTCTTGGTATTATAAGGATGTTAACATTACAGCATCTATTTTTAAAGCCCAATTTCTGATTAAATTGAGGTTATTTCCAGTGTGGTAAGCCCAGTTCAGTGTAATGAAATGGCTCAAATAATTCAATTATGTCAAATATGGGGTAATATTACCCTGTGGCTGATACAATAATAGAGTGACCAAGAGAACTAGCAGGTAAGGGGTCCTGGATTCCCCTCCTGAGTTAGGATATTGTCTGTGACTTGGCTCCCTCTTTTGTTATTTCTTCTTCAGGTTAACTATCAACAGAGATAATGTGGGTCTTGATTTTTGGGGGGTTTCTCCAATAACAGCAGACATTTCAGAAACTTCTCTCTCTTCGTGACCACTTCTCCATCCTATAGATCCAGCTCAGACAACCTTAGGAAGGACACACCTCCCTGTCTGTCACATCCCCCTCCATCCCAGAAAGTGAGTCTTTTACCCATCCCTCCTTTAGAACAAGGACTGTATTGAAAATGTGAAATAATTGCAAGTTATATCAGATAATACTCTGCCATGATGTTTGATCATGTCACATGGTATTTTTTAAAAGATAAAAAGCCAGCTTTGTCAAGATATCAAGAATATGTAAAGTGGCTCATGGGAGGTTAATTAAAAAAAAAAAAAACAGAGAACAAACATTCACGGAATATACGGTATAAGTGAATGGACACAGAGAAAAAGAAGGCACGAGCACA
The DNA here is from genome assembly GCF_014898055.3 of Talpa occidentalis. Classification (NCBI taxonomy): domain Eukaryota; kingdom Metazoa; phylum Chordata; class Mammalia; order Eulipotyphla; family Talpidae; genus Talpa; species Talpa occidentalis. Next base: position 9,196,055 of record NW_023603184.1, on the reverse strand, counting down.
GATAGAAAGCAAATCAAATGCTTTTTTTTTTTTCTAGGAGAAAATACAAAACAGGATTTTGTCTGAAAATGTTCTACGGTGATGTAGTATTGTTTTCCTCAACGTGGAGGAAAAAGAAGATAACACTTTTTAAAAAAATGTAAAATGAGTAAAAATATCTCTAGTGTGAATTATGAGCTCTTTGACCATAATTACAATCTGAAACTAGTGCAAAGGAACACGAATCTGACTTGATAGGCAAGGACTCTGAGACTACATAGAGTCTACTTAACCCTATGAAATGTTCTTTCGGTTTCCACAAAGTTATTTAAAACACACTGGAAACTTGGCAATTTGTAATTCAACAAAAATGATCCATTGCTTTGGCAAATCTTGACATGCATTCATTGGTAGAGGAAAGAGTTCAGAAACCCAGGAAATTTCATTTTATTGTGACTCTCCTTACAAAATCTTGATTATCACCTCTGCCTCACTATAGAAAAAGCCATATGCTTCACACACATGGGAGACAAATTACTTTGTTCAGTGAATTGAGTTCCACATGAACACTGAGCAATTCTCATTCACATTCTCTGATGCAGTCTTCCCCAAATTAAAATTTGAGGTTATATCGACAAGACCCCGGGAGCCAACTAGCCTTTTTGGCTTACTTTATATTCCTGTGTGCTTCTCTCACAAAGAAAGAGATTAGAGATGAGAAAGCAAGGCGGAGAGCTCTTGAACTGAGAGCCGCGGAATGTTACAGAGCATGAGTGACTGGGAGGCTTGGAACAAATAACTTTCTGCTGATCCACTGTGAAAATTCAGCAAACTCAATAGCCCTCTAAATACCTCATTTCATTCCTGGAGACTAAAATAGGTTCTTGTACTTATTCCCTGACTAACATTCTGTCCAGCCAGAGTCCTTTGAGAAAGAATTCTTATAAATTATCAGCAACACTCTGCCAGAGTGTCAATGCTTAGATAGTGAGCATTATAGTTTGTTGGTACACACTGTTTACAATAGAGAATTTTAACTTCTGGCAATCTTTTCTCAATATTCAGCAAAATTGAGGACTGCTTAATATAAGATCTGCTATGTACTTACCATATATCTTAAATGAAATGACTAACAAATGGGCCTAAATTCCTCAGCTGTAGAAAGAAGAAAGTATTACTTTTCTTTAAAGACTTATTTATGCATGCTAGAACTGGGATACAGGCCAGAGGTACGGGAGGATGAGAGGATTCATCAGAGAAAGCGAGTGGGGAGCAGAAAGAGGTGTATCTACTGAAATACACTGCTGAGGGGAGAGGTGGGCGAGTCAGGAGAGGTCTGCTGGGCCTTGTGGGTATCTTCCTGGCTGGGGATTGAACTTGTGCTGCAGTGGCTGCAGACAGCTTCATAGGCTGTGTCTTAATCCCTTGCAACACCAGGGAACCCCAGTATTACCTTTTTTAAAAAGATTTATTTATTATTCAAGAGCTGGGGTATAGGTCAGAGGTGTGGGAGGGTAAGAGGATTCACCAGAGACAGAGTGGGGAGCAGAACAGGCAAATGGACCAAAAACACTGTTGAGGGGAGCAGCGGGTGAAACAGGAGAGGTCTGCCATGCCATATGTGTATCTCCTGGCTGGCCAGGAATCAAAAGTGTGGTATAGAGGCTGTGGACAACTTCACAGTGCTGTACTCAACCTGCTGCTCCACCGGGGAGGCCCAGGAGTATTACCTTTTTATGCCTATTTCACAGGATTTGGGTGAAGAAATAAAAAGAAAGTGGAATCACTTGAAGAGAAGGGAAACAGTATATTACACTTACATCCGTACAGGTCCAAAGTGTCTATCTGAAAATCGGCAAAATTCTGGATGTATCTACCTCTCCTCGGTGTTACAATTTCTGTATTCCTCTAGCAAGCCATGTTGGGGAGGCACCCTTATTCTCTCCCCCATCTGTATAAACTCTCTCTAATCCCACCCCATTCCTACCCTGACCCCAAAGGATTTTATTAATCTCTTCAGATGCATGAACAGATTTTCTTTATGACTGGGTAGGAAAAGAGAAGCTTAATTGGAAGAAAGCACTGGATATCTGCCAGATAGCTTAGACTAGTTTTTGGTTCCCAATGGAAAAAGAAACCAGGGGCAAAAATGAAATGGAAGCAATCTTTACTAAAGATATGAAAACTCTGGGCACATACAGAGTTGACTCTGTCCCAGGAGACAAAGTATGTCATAGACTCAGGAAGAAGAGCCTTTTCCCTAGATCTAAATAGCATCCAAAATGGTGCTGACACGCGACATTTTTGGTAAAATCTAAAGACAGAAACCATGATATATATATATATATATATATATATATATATATATATAGGAGTATATATATATGCATGTATGTATTTTTAGGCGTGTAGTGGCAGTAAATTTCTTTTTCTAAAATAGGTCTGCAAAAGGGATGTGCATAAGCTGGAAAAAGATAAGAATAAACAGAGAGCAATTGCATGGCAATGTGCGGTAACAGGTGGGCGAGGAACACACATAAACACCCCCAGGGGAACATTGTTTTCCAAGAGCACTTAGGAAAAGGGATGACATCAGACTCTTCCTAAGTTGGTCCAATCAAGACACACACAACTACCTCTGTTAGAGTTAAACCCCTCACTTTTATCTTTCCTTCTCCCTAATGTTATTCTCTTTTCAAGGGTTCAAAATGACTAACTGTATTGAAATAGCTCTGAACTATTTCCAGATTCACTTAAAATTCCATTTTCTCATCTGGTGAGAAACTGAGCTGCATCATGCACATGAGGTCTTGCATTATCACCAAACTGATTTCCAGAAGGCAATGTCAGCAGAGAAGTGACTAGAAACTGTTGCATAGAGCTCAGTGTGGGTGAGTGTCCCTCCACCTACTAATGAGGGGAACTTTAAACCTGGTGTGTGGGGGCAGGATATCTTGGACACTTACACTCCCTTTCCTCATTTCAATCCATAGGGTGGGGGCCTCCCTGTTGGTGCAAGGGGTTAAGCACCACACTATGAAGAAATTCACAGCCTCTGCAGCACGAGTTCGATCCCCAGCCAGCCAAGGAGTAACCCACATGGCACAGCAGACCTCTCGTCTCCCCGCTGCTCCCCTCAGCAGTGTATTTTGGCAATCTGCCTGTTCTGTTCCCTGCTCTGTCTCTGGTGAACCCCCTAACCCCTCTCATCTCTGGCCTATACCCCAGCTCTTATATGCATAAATAAATACATTTTTAAATCCATAGGGTGGGTTCCAATACAGATTTTTGCCCACATCTGTTCAGACAAGAGGTGATGTTAAAGTCTGGTTAAGGTCATGGACCCAGAACTAGATCACCTCTCCTCACAGTTACTATCTTTGTAGTTTTGGCAATGTAATTAGCTTCTTTATAGTCCTGTTTCACTCAGCTTTAAAGTAGAGATATGACAGAGTTACCAAAGTCATAAGCTTATAACAATGAGTAAGTGAATTTCTGTAAATTATTAGAAGAGTTTCTGGCACATAACTTATACAATAGGACATTTAATAATCATGTACAAACTACTCTGACAAATAGGAGATGAACACATTACAGACACTATTTGATTAAATTTTTACTACTCCCCATATGTCCGTGCATCCTCCAAGACTAGACCAAATAGGACATGAGGATAATATTTGCTGTGTTTTGGGTAAATAAATAAACTCCTTGGCTAAAGTTTATCATTTATTCATGAAAAAAATGCACAAGGGTAAATTATATGGCTTAACAAATAAATTGAATACCGTGTGCATGTGTGGGGAAACAAAACAGGCCACCCCAAGATATGCCACTTAGGCATGCGGATTATTTTGAATTAATGTTATTTCAGAAACAGCAAGTAGTAGAACACTCTGAATCTACTTTTGTCCATGAAAACAGGAGATAAATTCCCCATGTGAAAATGTATTCTCTCTCTTTTTTTAAAGATTTATTTATTTATTTATGCATCCAAGAACTGGGGTACCGGCCAGAGGTATGGTGGGTGAGAGGATTCACCAGAGACAGAGCAGGGAACAGAACAGGCAGACTGACTGAAGTACACTGCTGAGGGGAGCAGCGGGCGAGCCAGGAGAGGTCTGCCGCACCATGTAGGTTGCTCCCTGGTTCGCCAGGGATCAAATTCATGCTGCAGAGGCTGCAATAGCTTCAAAGGTTGTGTCTTAACCCTCTGCACCAGGAGGGATGTCTGAAAATGTATTATCTCCCTAACAGAAGGATAAAAACACACTTGTCACCAGAGATAAGGAATTTAGGGCTCAGATGACTGTATAAACAGATTTGGTAAATTCTTTACTTCTATAACCTCAGTCTTTCTATTCTTATCAATTCTTTGTCAAAAGCTACAAAAACTGTATGATTTGGTTACATACAACATTATTTTTTTTTCTCTTGCTAATTTTTTGTGATGTCAGTGTAATTACTAGGCAAGTCAAAGAAACTAGAAGAAAGAAAATGTTTTTACCCTCCACACCTGGCACCAAGAAACATAGAGCCAGCCTTCATCTACTTAGAAACACTTCATCTACTTCTTTTAATACTTAAAATATCAAATCTTGAATATTCAGTTCAGGAACATTTCCACAACTCAGATTTCATTCTAATATACAGAAGTCCTGCATGGAGAGGAACTGGAGAGTATTATCAATAGCAGGATTTAAAAAGAAAATAGGGCTCCATCCGCTACTGCTGTGCAAGTTGATGTAAGTGGTACAATAGGGCTGGGACCAGTCATCCTAGGACAGGGGTTCTTCCCTCTGCTGTTGAGGGCCATGAAGAGCCTGCTGTGCACTGGTTTGGGGGGCAGGGGGCAGGAGCGGGGGTTCTCGGCACTGCTGCTCTCTAGGATCACCTGGGAGCTTTTAAAATGAATAGGCTCTCCTGTAAATGGTCCTGGGTGGGTCTGTGCATCAATACTTCTAAAACCCTCCCAAGATAATTATAATTTATAGCCAGAATTGAAACCTAATGGACTGAGTGAATTTGTTGAAGCTAATTAGAGCCTATTAAAGATACAGAACTTAACACAGTGGTTTATAAAAACCTTTCTCATGGAACTTCATGATTAAGAGGTATAAAAAGGTTGTTCAACTCATGCAGATCTATCCAGGACTTCCCAGGTTCATCATTAAAAGTGGATGTCGGGCCTCCCAGGTGGTGCAGCGGTTGAGCGCTGGGTTGCGAAGCTGCCCGCGGCCTCTGCGGCGCCTGTTCGATCCCTGGCTGCTCCCCGGCCACCGAAGGAGGGTCCCACATGGCGCGCAGACCTCTCCTGCCGCCCGCTGCTCCCCTCAGCAGTGTACTTCGGTCCTTCTGCCTGCTCTGCTCCCCGCTCTGGCTCTGGTGAATTCTCTCACCCTCCCGGCTTCTGACTGTGCCCAGTGCATGTATAAACCAAACAAACAGACAAACAAATAGATAAATAAATAAGACATGCCTCTAGAAAATTGAAGAAAAGAAAATAAAAAAAAAAGTGGATGTCCCTTTTTTGGGCATTTGGGTTGTTTCCATGTCTACCCTTTTGTAAATAGTGCTGCTATAAACATATCATGCTCAGCGAAATAAGCCAGAAAGAAAAAAAAAAAAATACCGGATGGTCTCACTCATAGCAGGAATTTAGAAAACCTAAATTAGGGACCAGGGAAAAGACTAATTATAAAAAAGTAAAAATCAAAATCAGCAAGCAACTATAAACCAGAGACACACTATAGTGTGGGGGGAAAAGGGAGTAAGACCAAAACAAGGGGGGTGGGAATTGTATGGGGACTATAACCAAGATGAAAATATATACATTGTGCAAAAATGAAAAATGATGTAAAATATATAAAATAAAAATAAAATAAAAATGGATGTCTCTGGAATACCTATTTTTCTCACTCCCTGCCCATCAGTTTCATGCAAAGGAAGATAGCTGGCCATTGTAGGTATAACACAAAAATAACAAAATGCTATTTTATTTTTAATACTCAGCTTTAAAATATATTGCAAATCAATGGTCATTATCAATTATATTTAATGCCGATTTTTAACGCAATGCAATCCATCCACAATTAAAAGTTTGTGTTTATAAAATCTACACAAGTCAGACTTTATAATAAAAGTGACTCCTGAATATTCTGCCTACATTTAAATGTTTTTAAAAGGTGTTTCCAATTTGCAAGCTTTTTACCCTGTACTTTTATTTATTTTTAAATTCATTCCTGAGCAAGTCTGTTCACATAAAATTATGAGTGAACACAGTACTCTAGTGAAACTATGTCATGTTCAATCAAATGCTGAAAAGGTTTAAGCCCATCTGCTACATGATTGCTCTTTAAATGACATCAGGGTGAGTTATGTAAGAATAAGTAAACACACATCATTCCACAGTGGTGTTATTTTATAGATATTTTAGGCTTTGTTTTAAAAAGCTTGTTCTAATAGAATTATATATAAATTTGAAATTGAAAAATGCTTTTATTCTACAGTTACTACTTTTTTGGTTTTTAGTTTGTACTTTCGTAAATACCTTTAGAAGTATTGTCCAGCTAAAGTGACTTTGAGTTAGACACATTATAAAATTATTTCTTTTCCTACTATTTAATTATTCTAGAACAGGTCTGTGGGCACACCAAAGGATTATTTTATGGCTTTCATAGATAATGGTATCTTGATATGTGAAATAATTGATCTTTCTTTGGCTGCACCTGGACATTAACTTCTACAGTTCTCTTTACAACAGAGCTTATTAAGCACAGGCACATTACAGCCCAGCAAAAGTCGGTCACCTAAGCCAGTGAGTTTGTACATATCCACAGGGCTCAACATAGATCTTAGTTGCCTGCAAATTGCTGAGACATGAAGTGTCTGTCAAGTTAGATTGTGAAACTTGGTTATTTACCTAAATGAAGCACAGATTCTGAAAGAAGACAAGAAGGGGAATGTGTTACTACATTAGAGGCTACTACCATGATTTAAGGGAACATTGAGGACTTAAAGGAAAGGGAGAAAATAACCCTTTATACTGGCAAAGTTCCTCAAAATATTCAGCTTATATCAATGTTCTTTGTTTATTGCTTCCTGTTTTTCTAGCAAACTCCTACTGAAGCTGTCCTCCCTCTGACCCATTTGAGTTCTGTCTTGGTCACACAGCAACTCTAGCACTTAGTAGTGGTGTCTGATAAAATTATGTTGAATAAACCTCCCTTTTCACAATGCCATCCTCTGTGCCCAGATGGAAGGGTGTAAAGGTTAAGATGAACAGGAAATTTGGAAAAGGTTCAGCTGTGTAAGTTATTACAGGTCTTCTGATATAGAGCAGGTATTAAATTCATGAGACACTGAAATTGAATAGCTGAGACAAGAGCTATTGTGACTAGAATAGCAAATGTCAGATCATGAATCTATTCACATGGCAGGGATCAAAAGATGATTAGCACAGGTGACAGAATTGTTCTACTTGGCTTGAAACACCGAGGCTTCATTTTGTTAGTAGGAGACAAGAAGATGGGTTGCAAACATTTCTTCCATGGTGTCTTTACTCTCTGCTCCAAACTCTTTTAGGGTTTGGGTGTTAGAGATAGTAGTATTGTATCTTGTAATAGCAATTCTGTGCCTAACTATGTCATAACTTTTCCAAACAGCACACTGTTCTTATATCAGGAAATAGTAATATACTCAAAATAGCTCCACATTATATAAAGAGTTAAAAGGAAGTTGATAGTGATGCTCAGAATTCCATTTGCATGAATGCATCTACCTAGGGTGTATGGAAAGAGAAAGAACTTTGCAACATGAATGCTAATCTCATATTGAAGGCAGGATTTAGGAGCTATGAAAGAATGAGTAGAAAAAATTCCTGTTCTGAGTTTTCCCTTAGAACACCAAACTCAAAAATCTGTGAGAACTTTCTCTAAATCCATATTTTTTTTTTCTATTTAGCTTCCATCCAACCATCCATTTATCATCCACCTTTTCACATACATTTAATTTATCTCTCTGTCTCACTCTCTGTCTCTCTGTCTCCCCAGTCTGTATGTCTCTCCCTTAAAACATCCAAAGAAATAATGTTTAGAAACATTCATATAAGATACTGTGTGTCTAGGGAAGGTCAAATCTCATATAGTCTTTCCCCTAGGTAAAATCCTGAGCTGTGGTTGTTTGTGTAAATAAATTTTATTGAAACACAGGCATGTCCATTTATTCACATATTGCCTATGGTTGAGTCGATTACTTGCCACAGAAAATGATCTGCAAAGCCTATTATATTTATCATTGAGTCTATGGAAAGTGGAATAATATGTCCTCAAAGATGTCCATGTCCCCAATGTCCAGGAACTTTGACTTTATCAGATATGGTAAAAGGGACTTTGCAGATATCATCATGTTAAGAATTACAAGGATTCTTAAAATAGAGTTAGATTCAGACACAGAAGATACAAGGATAGAAGCACAAGTCAAGGACGATGAAGGATGCTACACTGCCAGCTCTAAAGATGGAGAAAGGTACCCTGAGCCAAGGTATGCAGGGAGCTCCTAGGAGCTAGAAAATGGATTCTCTCCTGCAGTAAGAGGGAAATCAGCACTGCTTACAGTTAGATTTTAACCCACTGAAACTGATTTCAGACTTCTGATCTACAGAATTATGAGATGATAAATCTGAGTTGCTCTAAGCTACTGTATGTGAGTTACAACCTCAGCAGGAAACCAAAACATGGACCTTTACTGAAAATATTTATTGATTTCAGGTCTAGTATGGCTACTAGGATTCAGTGTAACCAAAATAATAATCTGTTGTGATAAACAAAAACCTTCAGCCAGGCAAGGGATCCAAATATTGATGAGGTCAGGAAAGCTGCTTTTCAGTGTGGCCTTAGAGAAATAACACGCCCAAGTAATCCTTACTGAAGCATTTACCAGCTAGAAAAGGGAAGGAACTTTAACCCCTTTGCAAATAGGTGGGGTGTTATTCCTATTCACAACAGACCAAAAGACTCACCTATGCTCTCATCTATCCCAAAAAAGAACAACTCACTTGGCCGGATTATAGAAAGTGGCATGAACATTCATGCAGGTTAATTTTTACCATAATTATATATTTTGTTAAATCACTGCTTCTTAGTAGCTGGGGATAGTCTCACAATTTTTCAAGAGCAGTACTTGACAGAAACAGACCAGGAAGCAGGAATAATGCCACATTAGCAAATTGAAATGGAAAGTAAACTTATTAAGATGTAATTCTGGGGCCTCCCCTGGTGGATCAGGCGATTGAGCTCAGCACTGTGAAGCTGTCTGCAGCCTCGGCAGCACCGGTTTGATCCTGGCCTGTCAACAAGGGTCCCACATGGCACGGTAGACCTCTCCTGTCATGCCCACTGCTCCCCTCAGCAGTGTGTTTCATCAGTCTGCCTGTTCTGTTCCCTGCTCTGTCTATGGTGAGTCTTCTCACCCCCCAGCATGTCTGGCCTGTACCCTGGTTCTTGCACAAATAAATAAATAAACAAACAAACAAATAAATAAATGAAATCTTTTTTAAAAAAGTGTAATTCTGAATTCAAGCTACATGAAGTTATTCTAAGAAACAGAGACAGGTGTGCTTTCTGTCTAATGATCAAGAATAAATACCTAGACACTTCTTACAAGTGTGAGAAGTTGGTCACTGGTCTGGAATAATCTGCACTGTGTTCTCTTTAGACTTTAAGGAAGATTAGTTTTTCAAGTGCACAAGTTTTATTTTTATTACAATCCATTTTAATTGATGTAGAAAATTGTATCAAATCCCCTGACATGTTAACATGGGTTACTTTATTTTTTTAAAGATTTATTTATTTATGCATACAAGAGCTGGGATGTAGGCCAGAGGTGTGTGTGGGGGGAGAGGGGGAGAGGATTCTCCAGAGACAGAGTGAGGAACAGAACAGGCAGACTGACTGAAATACACTGCAGAGGGGAGCAGCGGGCGAGACAGGGGAGGTCTGCTGCACCATGTGGGTCAACTCCCTGGCAGGGGATTGAACTCCTGTCGCAGTGACTGGTGATAGCTTGATAGCACTGAGATTTTAACCCATGCACCATCAGGGAGGCCTGTGTTTTATTTTAATACATATATATTTTTAATAATGAAATGATATTACAATGTACATTTATTATGTCTTCAACTTTACACCATTCTACAAGTGGTATGAAGCCACAGACCTCATACTGACTTTAGTTACAAACATAAACTTTGTTCCTCAAGTAAGTCACACAATGATACAAATTCAAAAGGTAATAAATTGTTGAGGCATCAGTGTCCAAAATCTACTGAGTCACATAAAAATTAAACAATTTCTCAATGTCATGTAGTGGAAAAGATGAGCTTTGAAGTCTAATGATAATTCTTCCCCTGAATAAATCACAATATAACTCAAGAATCAAAGAGGGTGATATAAAATAGAAAGACACTGCAAATTGTAAATGATTATTAACTTGTGGGCATATTACTAGTATATAATAGAGGATTTGCCATTTGACACAGAGTCTTAGATTAAAACAGTACAACTCTCCTTCCAAAATGCATCTAGGGTCCAACAGAATAAAATATTTTTAAACATCTTGTGCTTTTTCAGCAAATTTGGGGAGAGATATGGGGCATATTTCAGACAGAACAAAACACATGTATAATGTTCAGTATAAGTTAGGTCTGTGTAGGGAGGGCATATCTGCCTATAAAGAATGTACTGGTGGGCCTCATTGTAGGTGCAAGGGGTTAAACACTGTGCTATGAAGCAATCCCCAGCATCTGCAGCATGAGTTTGATTCCTGCCCCACCAGGGAGCAACCCACATGGCCAGATGACCTCTCCTGACTTGCCTGCTACTCCCCGCAGCAGTGTACTTTGGTCAATCTGTCTGTTCTGTTCCCCACAGTCTCTGGTGAATCCTCTCACCCGGACCTCTGTCCTGTACCCCAGCTCTTACATGCATAAAGAAATCTATTTTTTTTTTTTAAAGAATGTACTGGTAATGTTTTCTTGGCTTTATGATCTTAAAATGTAGAAATGCCAATATTTTGGAAATTATTAAAACTCCTTGAAAAGGGATGTCAATTTTGAAACACACACTCACACAAGCATGCATGCACACACCCCCACACACAAACACCCCGCTTACTATGTGGCTTTAGTACATTATTTGACCTCTCGATGCCTCATTTTTCCAGGTGTTAGTAGAGTCACTTCAAATAATTACATCTATTCCTCAAAAATCTCAGTGTTTTCATCTATAAAATCAGCATAACGATAGTATTCACCTCACAGGAGTCAATTCTACGCAGAGGATTTGCTGTTTTGTCAAATATTTTCCATATGTACAGTAAATGTAGATGGATGGATGGACAGATGGATGGACAGACAAATGGGTAGACAGACAGATGGATAGATATAGTCTGCTAGACAGATATAGACAGATATAGTCTGTCCTTTAAATTTACCGACTGGCCTTTGAAAAAGAGACTGAGTTTATATTTGAAGAAATCCAAGTGATCCTTAACTCATCTGGGATTCTGTTATTGCTGGAAATGGAGGGAAAGCAGAGGAAGTTTATACAGATGAGGCTCACACTGCCAATAGCTTTTCTATAATAGAATAAGACTTCAGATTCCAGACTCAGGACTATCACTACAGTATACTTCCACCAAATTGCATGTAATGTCTCAATGCTTATTTTTAGGAGTTCAAGATTTATTGCCATTATTTCTCTTTATCATCCCACCTCCCATTATCCTGAAAATCTGAATCTTGGGTCATGACACTCTATGGAATATGCTGGACCACTTGTTCTTGCTCTCATTAATGAATTCTGCTTCCTTCCCCACCATTGTCTTTTCTCTTCATGGAAGTTGCTCTAACAGTAGTTTCTTTCCTCTTCCACATGCCCTACTGTAGTTCTACTTTTCCTCCACCTTCTTCACAGTACCTCGTGAATGAATTTGCAGTTATAGTTGGCCTTGCCATCATTATGTAGAGAATTTCCTAGATTCCAGCCCTGTTGCTGATAAGATGTGAGCCTTCCAGATGTTCATAATATAGTTTTCATTTTTAAAGAAATGGCATTCCCATATAAGAGTCCTAGTAGGGTAAAGGAAGTCTGTGGCAATTAAGTAGAGATGTCATTTATGATTGGGAAAACTGAGTGGGCTGTATGGAAGAGGGGAGATTTGGGCAAGGAAATGAAGTTCATTCACTTTATCTTCTGAATTTTTTTGACCTTACAAGTTGAAAAATATTTTTAAAATAATAAAAGAGACAATCACATAGTGTGAAGGACGGGAAGAAGAAGACAAATGATTGGTAGTATGACTAAAAAGTAGGCTAACAGCCCTGAAAAACTTCCTTTTTTATTCTGATGTGTCATGTTTGGGAAAGAGTTTTAGTTGAGGTGTCACAAGTTGACATTCACTTTTTCAATCTGTATGATCCTGAAAATTACTTTCACTTTCTAAACTCAATTTTAATGCAAGTTTGATACATATAAAAATAATAGAAGCTTCCACTATGACTTATTGGAAGTATTATAAGAGAGGATTAAATGTGATAGTTGGTAGTAAATTTTTTTAAAGATTTATTTATTTATACAAGAACCAGGGTACAAGCCAGATTCGCGGGAGGGTGAGAGGTCTCACCAGAGACAGAGCAGGGAACAAAACAGGCAGACTGATGAATACACTGCTGAGGGGAGCAGCGGGTGTGACAGGAGAGGTCTGCCGCGCCATGTGGGACCCTTGCTGGCCAGCGGGGATCAAATCGCCACTGTAGAGGCTATGGACAGCTTCACGGCATTGCACTCCACCCACTGTGCCACCAGAGGAGGCCCTGGTAGTTAGCTATTTAGGTAATATTTGGTACAAAATAAACAATTTTCCTGAGCTAGTTATTATGGGGCTAAGGGGGTCAGAGGGATATGGTGTATAGAGGCTTCTGTATATAAGTCATTCATCTTTAGACAAGACATTAGAAACAACAGCTATGAATGTTGTTCACTCTGATAAGAGTTTCTTCTTAACTGTCATGAAAGACATTTAAGAAAAGATATTCCACAAAAAGTCTCTTTATTTTGTACTTTGTATACAAAATTGTTACAGTTCAAGAGTTCTCAGTATAAGAACTGCTATTTCAAGAGAAGTAAGTGTTATAGAAAGTGCTTTTCTTAAAGACTTACTCCTCCAGGAAATGTCCAAGGATAATTAAAATGGAAATGTCAACAAAGTACAGGAATATAAGACTCATATAACTAAGCATTGCTTCTTCCCCAGAGACATAAGCATACTTGCCTCTTGCATTTTGTTTATTCTGCATTTGTTAAATTTACTGTTCAACTGAATAGACATTGCTCCATCCATTTGCCAAAGCTGTGTTTTCCCTGTCTTTCTAACTATGCCAAAGAAGACCCCAAGGATATTATCCAAGCTCCTCCAGACTGGCACTAATGAAGCTCAGTTGATATTTAAGTACTGCCTGTGTGAACTTAGATAAACTACTTTCAATTTCTTAGGCTTCCTTTCATATGTCTTTCCCAAGTTCACTTTTCTGCCCCCATGCTAGGAACATGCCTCCTGGTGGTCCTACAGTGGCTTCCAGCATAGGATCTCTGAACTAAAAGCCCTTGACCACCCTTCCTTTTGGAGGGTGTGCCTACCATAACCCCACTTTTGCAATTCAAGAAAGCAAACAGGCTGAGAGATTAAAACTTTATCCTCAAATTTTATAGAGTCTACTAAGTATAATGGGATTTAATTCGATAGTTTGTAGGTGAACTTAAATACATTCTATACTGTGTCCAGTGCTACTGATTCTTGATCCTAACTGTATGTGACACTAGGTTTTCTTTCTGGTCATGGCTGCACCCTCCAAAGCATGCCAAAATGACCCTCATATGACCCTATTCTGTCCTGGTCACTGCTAATCATTTCTTGTTTTGTTTGATGCATATTTTATTTAATCTGTAGATCTTTATTTAGTCTGTGACTTTCACACCTGTGTTCATTCTCATTATTTTAGCTTAGTTGTCAGTTTCTGTCTTTTAGGTGTACACTTTCATCCTGCATGCTTTTATATTCTTTCTTCTTCTTATGCCCATCCATAGACCCCCCGCCCCAGAATGTACGCCACAAGCACCCTTCAGACTCATTGCCCTTTGAAATGCCCATGGTGCCAACGATGCTTCAGTGCTGTTTCCATTTAGGATTTTTTTTTTTTGCTGATCTGCTGCTAATACTACATGATGCTACATGATGATTATTTTAATTGTTTCTGGCAAATTTATCTCCTACCTGACAAGGTGCTAAGTAACCTACCCTACCTATACAAACATATTTAATTCTCACATATTTATATTTTATGATATTCATTTTATAGATGAAAAGGAGGGTCATGTTGGTTAAATAACTTATGTAACTGTAAGCATCTGCCTTCCATATTTTAAACAATAAAATTTGGTTAAAAACCAAATGAATTAATTAATTTCAGGTTAGATTCATTTATTTAATCAATAATTTTGGGGCCTCCCTGGTGGTGTAGGGGTTAAGTGTCAGTGCTATCATCCCTGCAACCTGAGTTCAATCCCTGACTACCCAGATGGTGCAGCAGACCTCTCCTGTCTCACCCACTGCTCCCTTACCAGTGTATTTTAGTAGATCTGCCTATTCCGCTCCCTCCCCCTTTATCTCAGGTGAATCATCTCACCCCCCAAACCTCTGCCCTAAACCCCAGTTCTTCTGTGTTAAATAAATTAATTTAAAAAATAATTTTGGAGGTCCTAATTTGAGCAAAGCATCTCTCTGTGCAGATTCAATAAGAGTTGAATGCAAAACTATATGATACTTTGTATATACATGTTATGTACTAATCACCTGTCACACAGGCATATATATATGTATATATAAACATACCTAAGTGTGTGTATGTGCATAAATATATGAATACATCTAGACATCTTTGTTAGTAAAGAACAAAATTTTATAAGTTCAAGATGCCTTAGTCATTTCAAAGTCAGACAAAGGACTCAATATTAAATGTCTTACAGTACAGTGTGTCTCTCAACAGTACTATAAACACAGCATGACCTCATATCACTCTTGTGGACATGGTCAGATACAAAGGGAAGGATTCAGTGACTTAATATAACATGACTCAGAACCAAGTTACATCATCGTTGCAAAGTTGGAGCATTGGAAAGCCTCTGATTGTTCAGTGTTCCTTCAATCATTATATGTGGAGAGTTCAAATGTCAGGTTATTTGCTGTTGATGCATTAATATCTACCAATGTATTATTGTAAAGGCAAGGTTAAATGAAAGCAGACAGAAGATTTGATTTCTACTCTATCAGAATGTCAAAATTGCAAGAGAGAAAGTAACAAGATTTTTCCCAATCTCCCTGACACCTTATCAGAGACACTATAAATTTCTATGCTTTATATAATCCTGATGGAAACTTAAAATACTTCCTAAGTTTATGCATGAAGATGGAGGGTAGAGCTGAGTAACAGACTAGCTTCATTGTCCCTTTCTTAGTCTGTTTGTAACTTTGCATGGTTCTCCTATGGTGGGTGAGTTTCCCTGTCTGTGCCCTATATGGGTTTGATCAGGAGACTTGCTTTGATCACTCAAAGGAGGCAGAAGTGAGAGCCTGTCTGTTTCAATTCTATCCCTCTAGTGTTTCTCTAACTCTTTGTGACATGAGATCAGGCCTAAGTGAAGGGACTGGACAAGACCAAATACAAGAAGAGCAGAGTCCCAGGTTTCTGGATTCCTCCCACTGAAGCCATCCTTCTACCCCAGACATTGAGGTGACCTCAGACCTGTAAGTTAGGCCAGTCTAGATCAGCAGAGCATCCCAGACCAGCACATGTGAGTTGTCTCCATTTAAGTTTTGTGGCTGTCTGCCCAACAGGAAAAGCAAACAGAGAGTTCACTTTTCCTGTGAGCTAACTAATGAAGGGAAGTGAGGCTGGGTTACTACTGAGGTGCAGGTAAGAAATGAAAAAGAAAAAAAAAAATAAGCAGAGAAATCATAACAGCATGTTTTCTAACAACATGGACAGGTTGCCTTGAAGAAATCCCAAGATAATTTATAGGAGCTTGGCTACTGCTGGCTCTGGGACCTAGGCAGAAGGTCTAAGAAAGAGATCCTCTAGAACAGAGAAGATGTAAAGGGAGAAAATACATTGAAAGTCAGTAAGAAAGAGGATTTGAAATACGTAACATTGCCAAATAAATCAGAAGTCCAGAAGCCCTGGTTGGTTTATTTTTAAAAATAATAAGTGTGAATTATTATGCAAATGAAAAAAAAAAAAGAGTTTAAGGTTGTGTGAGGCGAATGTAATAGACATTATGCTACAGAAATTGCTGTTGAGTTTGGGACTGTGGCTAACGCTACAGGGGTTAATCAGCTACCAGAGTCAAGAGGAAAAAGAAGTGGAATTACTTCCAATTTGGCAGATTTTTGGAAATTCGCAAACCAGCTGACAAAAACATCATTCTAGTGTTTATTACTTCTCTTCATAGCTTTAACGCCCATGCAGTCATTTCTGGGATGTACAAACAAGAGCTGAGTTTAAGCAAGAAATTGAGTAAACATCAAGCAAACACACAAATGAAGCAAAAAGAAGTGTATCAAGACACATCAAGAACCAAGATTTCCCGGGACCTCCCTGGTGGCACAAAGGGTTAAGATACAACCTATGAAGCTATCCATAGCCACTGTAGCAAGAGTTTGATCCCAGGCCAGGGAGCTAACCACATGGTGCAGCAGACCTCCCCTGACTCGCCCGCTGCTCCCCTCAGCAGTGTAATTCACTCAATCTGCCTATTTCTGTTCTCCATTATGTCTCTGCTGAATCCTCTCACCCCCCACATCTATCTGTACCCCCAGCTCTTCTATGCATAAATAAATAAATCTTTAAAAAAAGAAACAAGATTTCCTGTCATCAAAAAAGTTATGAGTTCTGGTCAATTCTAAAAGTAAGGAAAAGCCACTTGAGATTGTGTCATTTTATGATAGATCCCTAACAATTGAACTACAGCAAGCAATCTGTAGTCCCCTTAATACAGCAAGTGGTTATGCATGTTTTACAGCTTTTTTCTTTTTTTTTTTTTGAGATAGTCAAAAGGTGCTGAGTTAAAGAATCTCTTCAAGTTTCTATAAAACCTTACATCAGGCAAAACCTATTACTAACATGAGCTGTATGCTCAGAGTGGACACTACCCAAATGACAAGCAGTAACACATATCTGCCAGGCTCTAAGCATCCAATATGCAGTACATTATTCAATTATTATGCCAATCCCATGATAGTAAATATGTTATTTTTATTTCAGGGAAACAGTATCATATAAGTTAAAGCAAAACACATCTGAGGTCACACAGCTAGTGTGTCACAGAGCTCAGACTCAAACCATCTGAAATAGGCATTGTTTAATAAACCTCATCTGTGGCAAGCATCTATATTTCTTCCTAACATCCGGCAAGAAAGTTTTATTGTTTGTTTTGCCCTGCTCTATAGTTTCATTACCCCCTGAAGTGGCTCAATCCTTCAGCTCAATTAGGGAAGGGATAAGGGTCAAGACAGAAGTCCCCTCCCACCCAGGGAATGTCAGAAACCACACATATCTGTGTTCACATACACAGGCATCTGAAATACCATTTGGAGACCTTTCCCTGGAACAGAGGAAGTGGATTGTCCCTTTGAAACTCAAACGATGGTACAGATAAGCCCAGGAAAGCCACCCAAGTGAAAGGAGATAGTCAAGTAGGATGAACACCAAATCGATTAAAAAAAAAATCCATAAGCTACAATATTCCATTAGCCAAGGTGATAATATCATTGTAGATAAGTATCAAGGATTTTCTCTCTAACAATCTTTATCTCAAAACAGGTCCTTCAGCTTAGCAAAATATTTATACAACAAAGCATTAAAGATTAATATCTATAATATTTTCAAAGAAAGGGAAAATTTCCCTGACATGTCTTTTTTTCCCTCAAGGTCCCAAAAGAGGAAGAAAATGATATATCCTGCAGTTCTCTATTCAATCAAACTTAAATTTCCCATGACTAACTTCCCATAAATATTTCTGTATCAATCATTCAGTGTTTCCATTGAGGTGCCTTGAAAACATCACTGTAACTGTCACCATTAGAACTAACAGCTAAGAAATGGCTGATAGAGATTATGGAGACATGTTAATATATTTTGATGAATAAGATTCCCTTAAAGAGTGACTGAAAAATGTAAAGTCATTCATTCAGCAATATATCAACTGCATATTTTACATACCCTAATATTTTGTATATTCTCTCTAAAAAACAATAATAATGGGAAGGAAATAAAATCTAAGTAGAAATTGGTGATTCTAATCTAAAACAGAATCACCTGAATTTTGAGGGCTTTGTTTTCCTCCTGTATAAAAGGAGGGAGTGACTTTTCATAATCCATTGCAGACTCTGACTATTAACTAGATTATGCTTTACTCATTTTAACATGTAGGAAAATAACCCATGAATATTGTAAAATGCAGTAAGGATTGGGGTAGGGAACTTTGAAAGTTTTCATTTCCAGCAAGAGCCTCTGTGGGTAGTCTGAATTACCTGTTGAATAGCAAGAATCTAGCTCATAATTATCCATCTGAAATTTCTGTAATGATACATATATTTTATATTAACTCTACCTTGACTGGTAATACCCAACTACACGTGACTCCTGAGCATGTGAAATGTGATCAAAGAGACTGAAGATATTTTATTTAATTTTATTTTACAAAACCAAATACAAGTAGGCCCATGTGGCTGGGGGTTACATTTTCAGAGAATGCATTCTCATAAGGAAGAATTAAGCACCATATAATGAAGAAAACATTAATAAGATTATTAGGATCTTATATGTTCCATTTTTATATTATTAAGAAAATAATATGGAAGCACAAAAGAAGGGGAAATAAGGGGACACAACCTTGAGCAGGTTCCAGTTACAGCAGCAGACGGAAATTCCATGAACAAAAAATAAGGATGGGGGACCTCACTGGTGGCCTAGGGGTCAAGTCTCAGTGCTATCAACCCTATGGACTAAATTCAATCCCTGGCCAGGGAAATAACCCACATATGACACAGACCTCTCCTGTTACCCCCGATGCTCTCCTTAGCAGTGTATTTCAGTCAGTCTACCTGTTCTGCTCCCCACTCTCTCTCTGGTGAATCCTTACTCTGTCTCTGGTGAATCCTTTTGATTGCCCCTGTGACTTACACCCCAGTTCTTCTACAAACACACAAAAAAGAAAGAAAAGATGGGTAGCCCTGCATATATGTTACAGCAAAAAATATTTCAAAAAAATAAAAAATAAGATGATGGGAGAAATATATTTACCCAAGTTTGGATTAGCCATGGATACTTTTCCACCTGTAACAAGTCTTTTTTTCCCGAGCTTCAATATTGCTGTGATTTGGGAGCTTTAAGTTAAAAGGACTAGATGATGAAACCATGCCAATATTATTGCATTATGATAAATTCCATGGGAAAACAGGATCATCAATTCCACAAGGAAGCAGGTGACACTATTACTGTCCCACTCCACAGAAGAAACAGGCAACATCTGACCTAAAGAACCACATCACACTGTGGCGACAAGTGAAGGTGCATTGTCTAGAAAGAACCTCTGATCACCCAGAATGCATTAACAGAGCACCAGCTGTGCCTGTTCTTGAAGGAGAGGGAACAGGGATCTGAGTGAACAGTCTCAGGATTCTCTCCTAATCAGCCTAGTTTGCATGAAACAAATAATTTTCAGTGTGATCACCATTGTCTTTTGAAATACACACTTTTGGTTTCCTCAGACATATTTCAGGAAGAATGGCCAGCCATTAAAATTTACACAGCTCTGAATCTATTGCTTTTCTTTTCCTAAGTTATTGCTGACTAGAAGAAGATAAATTTATCTTCTCTTTTGTTTTAGTTGTTTTGTTTTTCAGCTAATGGTGGTGTGTGTGTGGTGGGGGGGGTGGGTTTAGTCTGTCTTTGCAACTTAGCAACCAAGGTCTTTTTTTTTTTTTTTTTTTTTTCCTTTTTCTGTAGCTTGGCAGATAGTCAGCCATGAGATATAGAAAATCACAAAGGTCTTAATCAATTTATCTTTAAAAATGAAATTTCAGGGCCTCCCTGGTGGCGCAAGCAGTTGAGCGCTGCGCTGCAAAGCTGTCCGCAGCCTCTGCAGCGTGGTTTCAATCCTGGCTGGCTGACAAGAATCCCACATGGTGAAGCAGACCTCTCATGTCTCACCCGCTGCTCCCCTCAGCAGTTTATTTCTTCAGTCTGCCTGTTCTGTTCCCCGCTCTGTCTCTGGTGAATCCTCTCACCCTCCCGCACATCTGACCTGTACCCTACCTCTTGTATAAAAATAAATAAATCTTTAAAAAAAAAGAAACTACAAACCATTTTCTTCATAACTATAATAACTATGAGAGATCTATTAGAAGCATAATATCACAGTTAAGTATATATAGGAGCAACAGAATGTTGGTGTAGTATATATTAAAGCTCCATACATCCTTTTTTGTTGGAAAAAATATGTAATTTATGAAATAGTTATGGACAGTATATGCTCCCTAGAAAATAGATCATGATCATCTCCTTTTAGTTGAAATACATTTGTCAAGTAGACTCTATTTGAAAATGTCCTATTACCTGGTATTGCTTATCAAATCAGTTCCAAATGGCTTAGCCTTCTAATCCCAAGAAAGAACTCTAGTAACCTAAGAGGACTCTTACTCTCATTTAGCACGTGCACCTATGTTGTTCTGATCCTGGTTTTCACTAATTGTACTTGTATTTTTGTTCTCATTTATTTTTTTTCCATTCTCTATACTTCCTTTGTCTCCCCAGTTCCTTAATTCTGTCTCAGAAACCAGTGCATACCCAAATATACTTAGGGATTAACATGTATTTTGCACTATCTAATCTGATTAATATATAAAATAGACTTGTTACAGCCACAGTTTAATATTTGTGATTTCAAATAACATAAACCACTGAAAAATCCCAACAAGAGAAATGCATCTATCATATGCTGGGGTAAGCAGGGCTTCTCCTCAACACCTATATCCAACATCCTCACATAATCTGCCCAACTATTTTTCCCCACACACTCTTATATCCTGGGATTTACATCTAGTAACAATAGAAAAACACAGTGTTGAAAATTCAACAATGTCCCTGGATAGTTCCCATGGAATCCCAAGGGTCTTCCGTAGTAATGTTATTTGTGTTTGTGTGTGTGTATGTTTATGGTTGTGCTTGATGCTGCTGCTGTTTTGATTAACAACATCAAATCTACTCAAAAATATTCACTACAATCAATTAGATAGGTCTACCTTTCTGATTTTCCCAATATAATTATTTATTCTTTCATAAGGAACATATAGTTAGTACATTCTATAATACTGCTCACCTTATTGGGTGATAAAATAATTATTATAGAGAACAGAAAATAACCCCATCTTCAAAATACTTAAATCTAATAGAGACCAGAAAATAAACAATAAAAATCAAATCAATATGAGAGAAACAAAGAGACAACTAAATGCAATAAGCACTCATGCTCCTATACTCTACCCAAGAATAGAGTTAAATTAACGCTGTAGGTGGCACCTTTTTTTGAACAGCTGAAGAATATCATGGTAGATTAGATAACATCATGGTCTCAATATTAAATATCCTGAATTTGATATTTGTACTATGTTAAGTATTAAGGAGTAAAAAAAAAAATGATGAATGCAATTTACTCTCAAATGATTAAACAAACCATGTATGTAATTTGGTTGTAATTATATGTGTGTATAACATATAAATAGTTATGTAGAGACTATAAAACAAAAATTGGTGAATATGGTTAAAAAGCATATGCAAGTTTTCCAAATTACACTTGCAATTTTTTCCTCCGTATTTGAAATGATTTCAAAATAAGAGGAAAACCAACATGGTATATAGCACAACAAAGTTTTGACTCAGGGTGCTCCAGAAGTAACAAGAAGAAAGTCTAACTATGCTTAATAGGTGGAGGGAAATTTGTAAAGCAAACCTGATGATGATTTTAATATAAGTTCAAATGAACAAAAGTACAATCAGGACTGAGGCAGGGCTGAACATCTTTTAGGGATGATATAACACAATTTATAAATATACAAAAAAACCTGCTCTTCATTTTTACTATCCCGCCACAATAAAAAAATAACAATGATTAGAATGAAAGCTTAGTTATTGTCTTTCTCATTAACCTGGAGAACAAAGGGGTACTGCAATGTAAAAAACATATGTTGATATAGGTACATATGTACAGCTGTACATAGATATCTTTGTACTATTTATAGAGCCATATTTAGCACTTCCTTTGAGCTCTCTTAATCATAAACACAAAAGATCAAAACACTAGAATTACAAAACATAAAAATAGAAATGTCATTTCATCAAGAATATTCAGGACACACAGCAAGACCAATTGTTGTCTTCATCTTCCAATGGATACCTGATAACCACACAGCCTATATTGATGGTGTACTGGTGTTCCTTGGAAATCTGCATGGATTTTTGTACAATACTATATTTAGCCCCCTCCACTAAAATCCCCTGAGCTAGTAAACATATTTATATTGAACTATATCTGAGCAAACAGAGATTTGAAGAAAGGCATCATCCTTTTCCAGATCTAGCATCTAGTATATAGCAGAGATGGGCGACAACCCCAGTAGTCTAGTGACAAAAGTCTTTGAACTTGACCATGTTCATATAAAGAGAGAGGAACACAGTTTCAAGAAATATCCTTGCCAGAGTCTTGCTATATATTAATTTTTAATTATAAAACACTTGTGAGGTAGTATAATTCTGATTTAATACATGAGAGAACAGAACGACAGTGTTGAATAACTTGCCTAGAATAACAAAAGTCTGAAATTTGATTTACACTCTAATCTGACATCAAAGTTTGCTGTGATTTTTGCTCACCTATATTCCAATCACTTTTCAGAAATCACACCTTTTCAACTGGCATCATTCACTCATGATTCTAATCTCCCCCCTCCAAGGGTTTTATAGTTAATCTGACATCTGAGTGTAGAAAGTAGGGTTGCTTAATTGGTGGCCTATTGCTAAGAGAAAGGCTCAGCAAGTCTAGGTAGGTAATGGGTATTTATATACAGATATATAATTTTTCTTGGCTTCTGACTTAAAGAATTGTGGGCTCTTTTACAGAACCTTATTCAGAAGCAAGAAAACATCGTTCTGCCCATCACTTTCCACCCCTAGAAATGCAGTAATAGCTCAAAGACAGAGTCTACAAATGGCACCGTGCTGGTCTCTTTTTTTTTAATGATGTCTCAATTGAATTTTCTTAGTGAGCAAATTAAAAGAGGATTTGCTAAGTGCCAATGCCTCTGACTTCTTGTGGGATTAAAAACCCAGCTGAAATCTTCTTGTCTCTGTGAGGATCAATGCTTAGGAGATTTTGTAATGGTAACTGACCTCACAAGGCTTTTGATGAGTTGCAGGACAGGATCAAGTCCAGCTGGTTTCTTCATAGATATATTGGCTCCCGCCGCGTCTGCTCACAGGAGTAAAGCACTTTTTTTTTTTTAAAGTGAAGTTAGCAGCAATGACTCAAAGATCCTGCAGCTATTGGTAGGCTGAGTAAGTGATGATATTTTCTTATTATTATTTCAATTAAGGTCCTTCTTTCTCACTCCTATGGCCCCAGCACCACGCTGAACTAGGGACATTAGCTCTGAGTGATAAAGTTTATTTGCAAGGGGAGAGGGCTCTTTGTCTTTGGTGATAATATAGGCTGGTTCCTGAAGTTACTCAGCTTGTTCAACTTCATAAAAAGGTAGGAATAGAACTCCTGTACTTAATTTCCTGAATGCCTTCATTTCATTCCAGAAATCATTCCCTTTCTAGTACTGACAGCATAAAAACAATGGATCAACAGTCAGTAAAAGCATGCTTGTCATTTCTTTTGGAACAAATGAGCGTTGGCATGTGAGTTCATCTACACAGAGACCAGAAAAGATGCTGTGGTCATTCCACTGTCTGGAATCTAGCCAACGAGGGGTCAACACTTACCGAAGACACAGGTCCCTGCTCCAGTTCAGGACCCACTTCTATTTTCTTGATTAATACTATCGCTTACTGGCTCTTAACTATTCTACCAACTTTTTTCTCTTTTATACCTATTATGTAATCTACTTTCACTGAAAATTCATACAAAGCCACTTTCACTTTTCAACTTTAAAGAAACTCATAGGACATATAATGAGTTCATTGATCATTAAAATTCTAGGTCATGGACAGTCCCATAAAATATGAAATATATATTTATCATGTTTAAGGTTTGTTTGTAATAGTATCTTTTCTGGAAAAAAAAAAACAGTATATTTCCCTTTTCTCAAAAAGGTAATTGAGAACATTTTTTTGAACACCAATTCTGTTTCAGGCATTGCTCTAGACATTTTGTAAATGTGAGTCTTAATGCCTATTCTATGAAGTAGGTGTAAATATCATCCTTAGATTTGAGATGGGAGACTGAGTTCCATAGCTACACTGCTTAAGAAGAGAGTAAGATGGGATTTGAATGAAGGCACTCGGCTTTCACATCCCTTGTTAACCTTTGTTCTCATGGTGAAAAGTGAGGAGATGGCAAAAGAAGACTTTTATACCAAAGGAGCTTACACATAACATGGAAGGGGGAACCTAGTACTTACACATTACAATTACTTTTACTCAACTGGTATGTGAATTTATGTTGAATTTGCAAGTTTGGTGATTTAACCTCTTCTTCCCAGAATAGGTCTTGCTACAGCTCTGTGATGTATTTGGTAGTGGTCTTGTTGGTGGTGGTTTTCAATATCAAAAATAATCAGAAAAATTTCAGATGTCATATAATTTATTTTTTTTTTAGCAAGTAATGCTTTCTTTTTTTTTAATTAATAAATTTTATTTTTGTATTCCCCATACAATTGCAATCCCCCCATTCTGACCCCAATCCCTCCCCTCCCGCCCCCCCACCCCCAAAAAGTGTCTCTGGTTCATAGTTTTTGTTGATTTTGATTTTCACTCTCTTATAGTTATTCATTTTCCTGGTCCCTTATTTAAGTTTTCTAGATCCCTGCTATGAGTGAGACCATCCGGTATTTTTCTTTTTCTTTTTGGCTTATTTCACTGAGCATGATCCCTTCCAGCGTCATCCATGTTGCTGCAAATTGCATGTGTTTATCTTTTTTGAATGCTGAGTAATATTCCATGGTGTATATGTACCACATCTTCTTGATCCAGTCATCTATTTTTGGGCATTTGGGCTGTTTCCAAAGCTTAGCTATTGTAAACAGTGCTGCTATAAACATAGGGGTGCAGGTGTTCTTTGGAATTGATGTTTCTGTGTTCTTTGGGTAAATAACTAGGAGTGGAATTGCTGGATCCTGTGGAAGCTCTATGTTTAGTAGGTCCAGAAATCTCCACACAGCTCTCCATAGTGGTTGGACCAGTTTGCACTCCCACCAACAGTGCAGAAGAGTTCCTTTTTCTCCACAACCTCGCCAACATTTGTTGTTGCTAGTTTTTTTAATATGTGCCATTCTCACTGGTGTAAGATGGTATCTCATGGTAGTTTTGATTTGTCATATAATTTAAAAGTAATTAATTCTAATTTCTAAATGATCAACTTCAACTTTCTTTCACAGTGTAACAAATGGGTCATTATCAAAGCAGAGACATACATCAAAAACACAGCAAATATCAATAGTATATTGCATTACATTTTCTATTCAACCATTCATGACTCCCCTGTGTGATAGGTATGAATGTTCCCAATTTGTAGATGAGGAACCAGGCTCCTAAATAATGTATACCTTACCCAAGGCCATTCAGTTTATAAGTGAATGGTCAAGCCAGACTTCACACAAAGTAGTCTAATCCAGACAGTGCTATTAATTGCTAGGTCAATAGCCCACCCATGGAATACTGGGTTCAGGAGATATTAGGTGTCCCCTGGGCCATCTCAGGGATCCAAAAAGTCAAAAGCATATTTATACTGATATAAAGACACTGGCTATCCATTTCACAGAGTTGACATTTTCATCCAATGTTGCAAAAGCTATGATGGGTAAAAATGATGGTGCCTTAGTATAAACCAATACAGTGACATTGAATTAAATTTAAAAAATGCTGGCACAAAGCAATGCCCAATTCACTTAAGATTATCTTTAATGAATCAGTAAATAGAATAATTTTGTAAAATTTGAATCTTAGTAACATTAACATGATTTTTAAAAAAATGTTTTGCGTGGGCCTCCCTGGTGGCACAAAGGGTTAAGAAGCAACCTATGAAGCTGCCCGCAGCCTCTGCAGCACTAGTTTGATCCCCGGCCTGCCAGGAAGCAACCCACATGGTGCAGCAGACCTCTCTTAACTCGCCTGCTGCTCCCCTCAGCAGTGTGTTTCAGTCAGTCTGTCTGTTCTGCTCCCCACTCTGTCTCTGGTGAATCCTCTCACCACCCACACCTCTGGCACATACCCAGCTCCCCTATGCATAAATAAATGAATCTTTAAAAAAATAAAAATAAAATTTTCTGCATGATGAACTATCAAATGCAAAGAAATGCTTTCTCTATGTAAGGAGGAACAATGGTATCTTGAGAAAAAAACATTTGCACCACTGAGGTTATGAGCTGTACTAGATGTTCAAATAAAGCCATATACTGAACAATAAGCAGATCTGTAAATCCAAGCCTCTTCTCTTAAAGCCAAGAAATATAAAATAAAGGCATGTCTTACTAAATTGTATTCAAAAAAGTTATTTTCATAAAAATATGTTACTCTGTTAAAATGTAATAAATATACTATTATTTTTAAATGAATTAATAGCTTGTACATATTTGTTTTATTTTGTTGATAGACATAATCACACAAACAAAAGCCTCTGGTGGATCTCCAATACTTCACAAAAATGCAAAGGAAGCTTGAAATCAAATATTCAGAGAATTGTTGTATTAAATTATCCCAACCCCTGCCAGATGTAGTTTCTTTTTTTTCTCTTTGGTCAAGAACTTCCAGTGAAGGCAATTCACTACCTCTATGGAACTCCATTATATTCTAAAACTAATCCAATTATATCTCACACCAGGGAAAGTTAACCCCTCTTTTTAAGGCAGATCTTTTAAAGTCAAACTGTAATATTAATTAAAAATGAACCATGAACCCACCATTTAGTGAATCTAACATTTATTAATTAATGCTCACCTAATATATACTTTCCATCTTCCTCATAAGGATATTGAGATATTTGATCAAATGTCTTTTGGAAATGCAGACACACCATGGAGAGAATTTTTCCTAATCTGTCAATGAAGGAACCCTAGGGAGGAAGACTTAAGTGTGCCACCATATCTTCTCAAATACTTACAAATCTATATAATGAGTGGTGTAAATGAATTTATGGACACAATTTTCTGCAGCATCATTTTTTATAAGAATATTTTAAGTTAATTTATTTTTTACAGATTTATTTATTTATGCATGCAAGAACTGGGGTACAGGCCAGAAGTATGGGGGGAGGATTCACCAGAGAGAGTGGGGAGTAGAACAGGCAGATCTACTGAAGTACACTGCTGAGGGGAGCAGCGGGCAAGGCAGGAGAGGTCTGCTGTGCCATGTGGGTTGCTCCCTGGCTGGCCTGGGGATTGAATTCCTGCTGTAGGGGCTGGTGATATCTTGATAGGATTGTCTTTAACCCCTGAGCCACCAAGGAGGCCCGACAGCAAGATTTTTGATTGAGCTACTGGGTGGGGGGGCTGGAAGATTACTGACCTTGGAATAAAGCCTCTCATACTCTGCCTTCATTGAACTAGGAAACACAGGGCATACATATAATTTTCTGGTTTTGAACTTGCTGATTGTCAAATAAGCTTGAATGAGAGGACCTTGGCTGTTCATTTCAGACCTTATATGACTTATATGTGACCCTGGTTACATATTATATATAACCTACCCACTATCATTTTGGGATCCAGAAAAGTTCTTAATGAATTATTGCCTATTTCACTTTTGAAAATACCCATTAAAATTAGTTACTTTAGAGGAAAAAAAAAAAAAAACTAAAAAAAACACTATACCAAAACCCAAGCAATACCAAACCCTTCTTAATGATAAGCCTGAAGAATGGAAACTTCTTCAAACATTCTGTTGACTGCTTTTTTTCCTCCCTTTTTGATAAAAGGTATCAAGTTAAAATGTTCAGGTCTGAATGTTTTTCCCCTTCAGAGACCTTGACAGCATCATTCATGTTATTTTTTTTTCCCTTGTTGACATCTAAGTTTTTATTGGCAAATATCAGAAAGAAAAACATAGTGTTACACAATTCACTGGAGACAAAAAAGGCAGAAAGTAATGACTCTACATTTCGGTTCATTTAACTGTGAATCTCAAGTCAAGAATCTAACACTAGAAACTTAGGGAGCAGCAGCGGGACAAAGTAAAAGTATCAGATGAACATAACAATTTGAGGATGATAGGGAAGGAAGTCTGTGAACAAACTGGAGAATAAAGCTCAAAGTGCTCCCAATAGCAGGAAACACCGGCCCTCAACATTTATAAAAGCTATTATTGTACCCCTGCTGCAGATAACAGGATCTGGATGGAGCATATTACTATTGCCTTTTGCTCAATTTTCCTCTGAACCACTGGAAAGTAATTGTTTTTTTTAAAAAAAAGTTCAATGTGCAGAGGAGTGTTATTCAATTTTCCTGGAAAACTATTGATTTTGGCATAATTAGTGTATTTCAGAATTATTAAATTTCACCAATGCCCAATGACCAATGGAAGGTCTTTCTTCCATAAATCCATGAATGCTGCCTAGAATATTACTCCACTCCAAAGAAAGCCTTTTTTTTCTCAGCATTTGTATTAACTAACAGTAAGGGGCCATGTGACATCACTGGCCAATTGGCAACCTAGGCACTGCCTGGCAAAGAGCTGACAACCATTTACCCAGAAGCATAATCACTGACTACACTATAACAGTGGGGGGTATTGAAGAAGTGGGGGCTTCCCTCTGCTAAAGATATGTTAATTTGCAATTAACACAAGATGAGAGAATTTCTGGCTTGGAGCTCCAGCATTTAGACTTGGGCATTACTCCTACCCAGAGTTGAAAACCCTGGCAGCATATATTGTATAATATCCCCTGCTGCCAAAGTTTCCTCCAAATTGAGTGTCCCCCCCCCAACTATAGCTCTCCAAATCCTTACCCTGTAGGAAGAAATAATTACATATCATAGCAACTGAATTTTCCAGCAGATAATTATGAAGTAATCTTCAGAGGGCAAAATATTAACCCTACATTCCAACTTGGAATCCACCATCTTTCTTTCAATAGCTCTTTAACTTTTTTCTTTCACTCACTCTTTTATACCAACAATGACAAAAGATAAAAGTTCAGAGAGTACTGATATAGAATATACTGTTATCTGGGAATCTTTGTTGATGCCATTCTCACAGTTCTCAGAAAAGTTCTAGAAATAGAACTTTGAGCTTATGCTTGAATACACACTATTCCCTTTTCTCTTATTTGATGGTCAGAGTTGTACAAATATAAGTAGACTAGGAATCAGAGTATCCAAGAGTAACTTCCAATTGTGCCCAGCAGGAATGCTCCTAAGTATATTATGTTGTCAGTTTTAAGTCTGTATTTGCAAAGCTCTGTCAATCCAGAGGGAACACCTGGTTCCTATTCATATAATAGTCACTAAACTGCAATCCTGTGAAAAATAGCAAATATATGCTTAACTTGATGACACAGCACTTCTATTTCTAGGTGTTTACCCAAAGAAATAAAAACATATGTCCACCAAAACACTGGTATAAGAATATCCATACTTGAGTCATGATTGTCAAAATCTGGAAACAGCTCCAATGTCTATCAACAGGATAACAGAAAAACAACTTGTGGGACATTCATGAATGTAATCTACTTAGCAATGAAAAGAAAGACATTATTGAAAAAGAAAGAAAAATAGCAACTATTAAAACTTCAGACCCGTATGCACAGCTGCTTACTAAATAGATTCACATATTTATCTAAGAGTTATCTCCAACTAGCATGGACAGATCAGAAATCCTGATATATCTTCTCCAAATTCTATTTTTCCTCTAATCTTTCCATTTAAGAAAATTAATATTATGCATACACTTGCTTAAGAAGAACCAAGAAGACATCTTCAACCCTTTCTAATCACATTCAATCTATCAAAACTTGATGATGCTAACTTCAAAATTATTTATAGTCTTCATTTCTCTCCATGTCTATTACTACTTAATTTTAGACATTTCCATATGTTGATACTTGTCTTTTTTGCTTGAACAAAAGAAAATCTAAAAACAATCCATAGAGCTGGTAGAATTATATTCCACACCAATTCAAAATGCTTATGAGTCTTTCCATTGCACTTAGAAAATAATGCCGTACCCTTGCTTGGTCTATACAGTCCTCCCATCAACCTGGCCCAGCCTAGCTCTTTAAATACATAAAGTAGTAACTTCACTCCTCCATCATAATGAATTGTACAGTACACTTCTTGTTCTATTCAAACCACACTGCCCCAGTCAAAGCAAGATTGACTTATATGTGAGCATTAGTTATTTCTGTAATATAATGAAACAGTCTGAGTTAATTTGACTTTCCATAGCAATGCATTAGCTAATTCCATAGTTCCTTTGCACTCTTTTATATTTTATTAAGTTTTAAATACTGTAAATGATTAAGGAATACAGGCTCCCACCTCTTCAGATGTAAGTTACCAAACCATCTCCACAACTTAAGCACCTATAGTCCTCCACCATAGTTCTCAATATTTCTACAACAAGAATAATTTGTTTATGACTGAAGCATTTTTCTCAAAATGCAGAAAATGCTGATTGTAATGACAAAATGAAATAATTTGTGAATGACACAATTTGATTTCCCTGTGCCAGTTGACATCAGAGATGTCATGATCGTAGAGAGAGGGAATCAGCCATCAGCTACTCTACACATTTGCTCACAACAGACTCAAATTTCTGCTCTTATGCCAGGCAAAATCCTAGCCTAGTAATTCTTTGTGATTCTAGATATCTGATGATTTAACAGTGGCATTTTTAAATTAATTCAAAAATAAAGTCAGGGTTTTACAGTCACTGATGATTTTCAACTCTGTGTGAATATCACAGGAATGTGGTGGGGCTCATGAAGGAGAGGAAATAGTGAAGGCTGACAGATAGATTATGATTTCTGGTGCCCTTCCACAGGTAGGCAGGAAACACAGGAGAAGGGGCTGGCCAGAGAGGGAGGAAAAGCTTAGTGTGGGATCGGTTGTGATCTACCCTGAGGCTTGAAGTGCACAGAAGTATAACGCTGCTACTGGACAGCAGGTGTCAAGGCTTAGCTCAGCCACAAGCACTGTGTGAGGAAAAAGCTTTGTGAATTACCATATTGGTAAGGATAGTTGACAACTATCAAGCTGTTAAATCAATAAATAAGAGTATATACTGCTGTGATAAAAATAGAGAGAGAGAGAGAGAGAGAGATAAGAATCGAGGATAAAAGGAAACTAAGAGCAATGGAATACTACTAAGAAATCAAAAAGGATACACTCATGCCATTTGCATAAACATGGATGGAGCTGGAAGGGGTTATGCTCAGTGAAACAAGTCAGAAAGAAAAAGAAAAATATTAGATTGTTTCACTTATAGGAGGAATTCAGGGAAATCAAATAAGAGATCAGGGGGAAAAAGACAAAACTAGAGGAAACTATAAATCAGAGATATTGAGAGAAGGTGGAAGATGGATTAAAAACGGGGGTGGGAAGAATACAAGAGACTATGGTGATGGTACATGGGTGACTTGGTGTATTGTCATATATATATATAAATGCACACACATATATATGCACATGTACACATGCACATAAATATTGCAAATAAATATAGAAATGTTTTGATTATGCTAAAGAATATCAGCACATTTTTTTAAAGATTTATTTATTTATACAAGCACTGGGTACATTCAGAAGCACGGGAGGGTGATAGAATTCACCAGAGCCAGAACGGGGAACAGAACAGGCAGACTGATGAAATACACTGCTAAGGGGAGCAGCAGGTGGAGCAGGAAAGGTCTGCGCACCATGTGGGACCCTCGCTGGTGGCCAGGGTTTGAACTGGCACTGCAGAGGCTGCGGGCAGTTTCATAGCCCAGCGCTCAACCGCTGCACCACTGGGGAGGCCCTCAGCACATTATTTTATTTAAAAAAAGGAACTGTGAGGATGGCCATCACTTGTGATGGAAGGAAAGAGAAAGGAAGCTACAGTAGACAGTCAGGAGCACAGCAGTAGAAGAATGAGGAGAAAGGGCTTTAGAAGCCAAGGAAGGGAAGTTTCCTAAGGTAGAGAATAGCTAATGGTGCCACAGTTTACAGAAAGCTCAAATTAGATAACTCCCAAGCTCTTTGCAGTCCCTAAATGATTGTGATCATAGCTATTTCAGAAAAAAGATGGAGACAAAAACCAGATATCCATAGGCTGACAAATGACTGATGGGGATGTAAATACTGCAGAAAACAAAATCATGAAGGAAAAGGAACGATTGGGTTATATCTAGAGGTGACAAAAGGCCACAGATTGTGGAGTGTGTGTGTGTGTGTGTAAGCTTAAAGAGAGTAAGTTTCCTAGAAAAGAGCCAGGAATAATGTGCAGATCTCAAGCAAAGGAAACATTTTAGATGAAAATAAGAAGTGCTGTTCCACTGTGGCCAATGATGTTAACAATTTCCTGAGAAACTGTGAGATATATAGAAATACACAAACACAATTATTCACCTCCAGGAAGTCTTCATTCATATTTCCTACACTCTTACCAATCCCAACCCAAACTTGGGTAGGGTTTCCTTGCACTCTCCAAATACCTTGAATAAAGATATATATATTGAACTGATTAATGTTTTCTGAATATTATTGCTAACACCAAATCTGAGCATAGTATGTTGGCTCAAATAGTAAATAATGATCAAGTATACTACAGAAAAGACAAGTGGAACTAGACTCAGGAAATAAATGCATGTGGATTTATTATTTCTATGAGAAACTGATCTTGAACTTAACAGACCATGTCTAAAAGTAATTAAATGCTAATACCATTTACAAATATCTTCTAAATTTGAAATTAATATCCAACATTGACTATACTTTTCATCTCTATAGGATATTTTGTTTGTTTTGGTTTCCTGCTCGGAGACAGGACTATGGATTGCATGAGCCTTCAAAGTACTTCTGAAACCTATGACTTTCTGATCTACTGGCAAATCCTAACTCAGTCTGCCCCATGAATATACCCACTCACAAACTAGTTGTGCATTAACATTCTATCAATTTTTTGCATTGTCTTCTTAGATGACAGCTTTGCTCCATTGACTGGTTCCCCAGGTCAAGATTCATTGCCTGCTGCAATGGAGGATTTCAGTAACAAAGGAGTACAGAAATTCCATAGTAACTGTCACTACCATATGCTAAGAGCAGATTGTATACTTCTTTGCCTTTCTGGGGTATTGCAATTTTCCCCAGCAGCCCACCCAAAATGATTTGATGAGAGACTCAATATCCTTCCTTTCCTGAATCATCTATGTACATATTAAATTCTTAAATGACAATGCCAATGGGACATGAAAAATACATGTGGTGACTCCAATTCCCGCTCAGCTGGCAGGAGCTGCATCAATAAAACCACTCAAGACATTCAGAAATATGTGGAGTTTTCCATAGGAGACTGCAGATCGATGAACACACAGAACATGTCTTTGTCACCCTGCTGTGGTGCCTTCTCTTCTCAGCCTGATGACACATCAATAAAGCTGTCCAAGTCCCTGGCTCTTATTACACACTGTAAATGTCTCCTGTTATTAGTCTTGCTCTACAGGATTCTTTGAACACTGACCTGCACACTGTCTAGCCCTGCCTCTAAATAGGATTCTAGCACCTAAGCAGGACGCAGTTAAATTTTGTGCATCTAAATTTTGACAAAGAGATTGACATTTAAAAAAATGATTAACAATACTATGGGCTGCTATAATTTGAGCATTTTCCCAAATCAAGCATTTCTAAAATAATGACAGAATTTAGAAAAATGATTTATAAAAAAAAATCAAAGTTTTTACTTAGTTCAAATATTAACATGCAAAATCACTAAATACTTGAGCTCAGTCAATTAAGTACCTAATGGATCAGTTTTGATTCAGTCTTTTTTTTCCTTAATCAAATGCTCTCCTATGGTTTGATTAAATGAAAACCTAGTGAAGAATAAACCAAATTGACTACCCTTGTTATTCTATATTCAGATGAACATTTCAAATTTTTCATAAATTTATTAGAAATTTCCCATGAACTGAGCACTATTTAGTAAACGTTTTTTTGGCACAACAAATATGCCCAAACCCCAACAGGATGGCTTAAGATTTTTATTGATGAATTTTCAAAATTCTCTAGAGAAGTTGGAGGAAAAGAATGTTCACTGAATACTTACTCCATACCAATCACTATGCTTATGAGATTTAAATACATGCTCTCATTTAATCAGCTTAATAATCCTAAAAGTATTAGAAGATAAAGTCTGTGAGAGGCAAGACTCTTTTATTGCTGAATTTATAGCAGCTGGAATAATGCCTGGTATCAAGGAGTTACCCAATAAGTATTTTTGATTGATTAAATAAAACGTAAGTTGCAAATAATGAAATTGATATTCAGAGGTCCTGACCAAGGTCACACAGGTGGTAAATTTTTGAGCAAGAATTAAACTCAATCTGTTTACTTTCAGACTTAAGAGTTTCCACCGCCTAGTGTTGTTGCTCCTTTAAGTGCACCCTCAGCTATATGGCTCTTTTCTTGACAAAGAATAGAAAGAAAATCCATTGCCATAAGTCAATTAAATTCCTAAACAAATACTTTATGCATTATCTTGCTTTCCTCTTTTCATTCTACTTAAACAAACCTCTCAACTTCTTAAAACATGCAAATAAGTGTGTTGGTGATAAGTGAAGCTCATAGAGACACATAATAGAATTTCAGACTATCAGGAGCCTTGTAAGAACTGCATTTGAAAGTCGCCCAACATGGCATCCCCTTTCTGGCCTATCTTAAATCTACTCTAATGTTTTACCTGACAAGCTAAGAGAACTCTACATAATTAAAAAATGCACCCATGATGCAAATATCTTCTGAATTTTAATGCAACCCTTACTTGACCCAAGATATTAATCAAATGGAATTAGATTTCTGGAAAAGATCTTGATTATTGATGGGATGATTTAACATAACTTAGCCTGGCTACTTTCCACCTCTAACATGTATTAGGCGATGCCATATTTGATTCTTACTCTGACCTTTTCCAGCTTCACACATCTTCCTGCTGGTCAATAAGCTCAGCTCTCTTCAGATGGTCTATGGCATTTTTTTGAACATGTAGTGTTTCTAAGAAAACTATAGATATTTGTGATCCTGGTATGAGATTGTCTTCTGTTTAACACATTTTTAAAGCCAGAAGTCAACAACTAGATTACCCAAGGAGCTTTCCTCTTCTTTTTATAATCAGATGGTAGTGCTATAAATTCCTCAAAGGGCAATAGAGTTTCATTTTAATTATTTTTATACTACTTTCCTCCATTACACTGTGGTTAAATATTACAAACAAATAAGTCAACATTGTTGTGTAGTAAATGATTTTAATTTAAGTAGTGGAATCTTGGAACAGACAGATTCCCAAAGGGTGAGGAAAAATATGCAGATATTACACATAGATCCAGATATAGATGTGACTGATATAATTGGTTCTACCTTGCCAGTTCTTCATTATTCTAATAAACACAGTAATTTCGTTAACATATGGATGACACAGGTCTCTCCATTTCTTCTCTGAGATTTACCATTTTTCATCTTGCCACTGGTGCTGCCTGCCATTCTTATGTTAGGCTGAGCAGCTTCCGTTAACATTGGAAAAAGCCTTGAGAGAAGGCAGATACTGAACACGAAGTTATAGTTATAAGTCCAGACAGACATCAGACAATATCATGAATCATAGACATGTGCCTCTGCTTCCATTGCTATTTTATCAAGAGTTCCTCATTACTTGTAGGTGAAGAGAAATACTGATCACCACATTAAGGAAAAAATTGCAAGTGATGGTATTTCTTTTTATTCATGCTAAACAGATTTGTCTAACAGTTTTGGATACCACTGCATATCAATGCATGGATAGTAAGCCACCATGATTTATGTTTAAAGTCAAACTTATAGCCATTCACTACTATAGAAAAGGAGTAAAAACTCATCATTCTATGTTTATGGTGATTTCTTAATTGTGTGGGTAAATACTCAGGATATGTATTAAATGAAAAAATCAGCAATAAAATAGTATGCCTTTTATGGTTACAATTTATAAAATATGCATAGGAAAACTAATGCATAAGAATATCATAAATACTAATTTGAGATGTTATGTAAGGTTATGTTGTTAAGAATGACTTAGCAATATATATGTATGCATTTCACAAAACTCTGATAATATAGACATATATCTATAATGAAAACTTCAAAGAGGCAAAGATAAAATAATATGCAAAATACGGTCATTTTTCAATGAAGTCATCTAATACTTAGTATAATAGTGTACCTGAATAAACATAAGTGCCATTATACCAGTTTAAGGATTAGATAAGCTTTCTTAAAGTATTTTCTTAATATTCCAATGATTTTAAAACATGTTTTCAAAGTTGATAATGACTATTCAATTTAACAAAAGCAAAACAAAAAGAAAATCTATATGGAAAGTAAAATATGTTCTTGGTTGAAGGAATAAAGACAAAATTACAGGACAAACAGGTAAGCTGTTGACAGACATGACTATTTCAAATAGCATGCTACAGACTGATGTGATAGTATTCGAGCCAAGAAAGAAAAGCAGAGGACATTCAGAATTTACAGTTTGACTTTGACTCATTTGGAAATGCTCCATTCACAAACACCTTGGGGAACAAGACATAGAAGCGACAAGAAGGTTATTTGAGATCCATTTGAGATTATGTCAACCGACAGAGCTAAGGGGTAGACAAGATAAAAAGGCAAGATTTTTCCATATCCAATTCTTCTGATATACTTCACTAAATACATTGCAAAAATAGAGACAAAATACAAAGGGAAATTGTTTACACAAGTTTTAGGTTTGTGAATCATTTTAAAAGCAGGGAGGGACATCACGAGGTCATCTGGTAAGCCTTCATAAATACTTTCAAATGTTATTTATTGTGAACATTTGTAATGCCCTTGGCAATCAAATTATCCTTTCTTTCATTGCAGAGTTAGCAATACTGTCTGACTTTGGGGGACACCTAATGTCAGGGTATTTCACATGTGAGATTCCTAAGTGGCAAGAGCAAATAGAATGAATCGGAAACAAGTCCTTGGAAGAGTGACAACTAAGAGCCCACATTTCCAGTAGACATTAGAGACAACAGTGTAGTTACAAACAGGAATGGACTCAAGGACAAGGTGAAATAGTCAGACTGCAAACAGGAAGTTATGTAGGAGAGACTATGATTATATCGTATCATAGTCTACTGCCCATCAATTGTTCACCTCAATGGTCAATAAGTCTGTGAAAATCAACATGTTTGACTAACTATAAAGTACATAGCTTGGGGACTCTCTTCATATTTATCAATGTCCTCTTTTCAGTATCCCAATGCTTAGAATCAGAGACTTCCAAATCCATAGCAAAAACTGGCACTAGTACTAAGCTCAACAACCTCTATTTCTGCTGTGAGTTCCCATAACTCTGTGACTACCTCCATCTTTCTTGGACATTTCCTGTAAAGAGAACATCTGATTTCTATTATTTGGTAGGAAGTATCTGAGAATTATCAATGCAGTGTTTTGTTTTGTTTTTTTTTGTTTTGTTTTAACCCTCCGCCCACTCACATGTCAGAGAAATATATAAAGGGGTTGAAGACTCCTATGAATGTCCATAAGATCTAGAAGTAGATTAAAAAAAAATGAAAAAGTCAGTAAAAGCCAACATATTAGATTCATCACCAAACATGTGCAACATTTTGTATTTTCTGTTTTCTTAGCACACTCACTTAGAGATAGGACCATGCTTGATTCATCCTCATAGAGAATCACCTACATAGCACAGAAGTTGAAATATTATAGGTAAACAATAAGGGGATGAATGAGTACAGAAATCTCAATGTTCAATCATGCAATCTAGTGCATTTCTTGGCAGAAGTAGCCAATCAGATGTGGACAATTATTGAGACCCCAGGTTTGGGATCTTATCATGGAGGGCAAAGGATGGCTGGTGTATGTAGGAAAATATTAAGGAAATCAGTTAAGATGTAAACATTTTGTGAAGCTTTCCTTACAGAATTTTCTGCAGAAGTCACGGTTATAGAATCAGTCAAACAGCAAGGAACTATTAAAATTGATTGTCAAGACTATGGCTGACACATACCTTCCTCTTCTGTGATACTTGGATTTATTCCTTTAACATGTGCATAATGTGGATATATGATCTGGAGGTAGGTAAGAGAGAATTCACTTCTAATATTACCTGATTCTTTTAGGGTGCAGACAGGGACTAGGCTGTGAAATCGTACCCTCTTTTTTGTTCCTCCTCCAAACCCTCCATCCCTCCCATCCTTCCTTTCTCACTTTCTTTTTCTTTCTAACAATTAACCATAACGAACTAGTCACAGACTTGAATGTCTTAGAGACCAAAAAACAATAATCCAAGTTAAGTGTGTTGAAAATGTGTTTCACAGAGATGCTTTCAAGTTTTCAAAACATAGCAGTTTCCCCTAATCATGTTGTTTTCATGGATGATGAGGCTGTAATTGAGTCTACCATGCATCATCCTAGATTTGAAATTGTATTTTTTGCTAAAACAGTCACATATCTTTATTGATTGAGTTTTAAAATAAGTAAATGCTGTAAGCTCTTTCGTAAGTTGACATAGGTATAAATCACTAGTATAAAGGCAGTTAGTAAGAGACTCTGAGTTAGTGCTTGGATCTGCAGCCTCCCAAG
Source organism: Talpa occidentalis (assembly GCF_014898055.3). Lineage (NCBI taxonomy): Eukaryota > Metazoa > Chordata > Mammalia > Eulipotyphla > Talpidae > Talpa > Talpa occidentalis. Next base: position 9,156,893 of record NW_023603184.1, on the reverse strand, counting down.
CACACTAGATAATTTGATCACTTCACCAAGAGTTATAAACAGACCGACCTCCTATTCATCTCTGCTGCTGATCCCCCAATTAACTAGCCTAATTCATTAGTGTGTTTAACTATCAGTTAGAAGACATTGAAAAGAAATGGAGGGCAGAACGTCCAGTGATTACAATCATATTTTTTATATATATTTTTATGGATTTATTCAGATTGGTGTGTGCTATAGTTCTCCACCAAAACAATGGAAAGCAGAAATTTTGTCATATGACAAAGAAAGAAAAAGAAAGAAGGAAAGGAGAAGGATAAAAAAAAAAAAAGATAAGAGGGAAGAAAAACAGGAGGGCTGAGGAAAGAAGGTTTAAACATTAGATAACATTCTGTAGTCTTAGCATTTTTGCAAAGTTGTATATTTAACTTTGAATTCAAATTTGAATCCACCTCGTGTGCATAACTTCATATGTTGAGAGTATTTAAAATCCAAAAGAGAGTTATTATACTTATTCATGGATTTCTTCTTAAATAAGATATTTAAGATATGACAGAGATTGGAGATTGTGATTTCCATTCTAGAAGGGAAAAACTAAAAGACATAATTAAGTGGCTGTCCCAAAGGCATCCAGCAAATCTGCAGCAGAATGAGAATTGTGATATATTAACTCCTATCAATGTCATAACGTCATTGCTACTGTTGTTCTGAATAAATGACTAAGCTCACTTAAGTCATAAACTTTTATTAAACAATAAACATTTCAAAGTTCTGTTGCCTGATAGCGTCAAAGTTCAAAAATAAGGAAAACTCTTGAAAGCATTTATACTATGTACGACAGAGAAAGGGGCAAACTTTCAGAAAAAAAGGAATAGATCAATGGAAAATAGGCAAAGGATAAAACGGGCAGTTCAATTCACAGAAAAAGAAATTTAACTACTTTAAACCATATGGATAGATGTTCAACTTCACTAATTATTCTGTAAAATGCAAATTAAATAACAAAATAAACTTTTTTAACCTATCAGATTGGCAAAGATTATGAGATTTGGCAAGAGTGTGAGGAAACAGACACTCTTATATATTGTTTTTGGAGTACTTGGCAATATCTATCAAAATTTTAAATGCACATATGCTTGAATGCAGCAATCCCACTTCTAGGAATTCCTCATACAGATAAATATCCACATGTGTACTAAGAATATGTAGAAAATGGCCATTGAATCCAGTTAAATGCCCAGCCATAGAATGCAATGGAGATCCACAATGTCATTAAACAGCTAATTATAATTAAGACATTGTTATGAAAAGCTTTCCAAATAGATAATTTTTTAAAAGAATCAAAATGTAGGACAATGTGTAAGCCAGTATCCATTTTGAACTGAAACAATGTATCTGTTGATCCATATATTGATGACTCTGAAATGTAGATTTTACAGCCTTTCTCACTCCCCTGAACTCTAGAGATTTGTGCACAATTTCACAAGGACATTACAATTCATACTGCTTAGTAGTGCTGTTTCTATACATACTTCACAGTTTGCTTAAGATCCTCTAATGTTGCTGTAACATTTGGGATGAGATCTATCTCCCCAGATCTATCCCCATGGATTTCTCATTCTAATAATGAGAGTCCCTATGCATCTAGTTACTTAGGCTTACATCACACTCCATTTCTAAATTCCATTTCTAATCAATCGGCAAGTTCTATTGACTAAATGACTACCAAGACCATGTTCATCTCTCCATTGATAGTAGCCTGCTGTAAGTCACCAGACTTTTCCTAAGATATTTATTTCATATGGTTTTCCTACAGTCCATACTACTCAGTAGTGCTATTTCTATACATATTTCATACTTTGCTTAAGATCCTCTAATATTACTGTATCATTTGGAATGAAATCTCAGTTTTTTATCTGCCCCTATACCCTCTCTGATCTCAGCTCCTGTCTTCCCAGCTCTCCTTACTGCTTTTACATGCAATGTGATACATGTTGATACTAGCAAGAGCTACTGTGATATGTTGAATTTTTTGAACATAAATCCCAGACTTCACTTGCTCATACATGTATCCTTCAGTTTTAAGCAATGTTCTCAGATCGGTGCACCATCAAGGAGTGCCCTTTGTCGATTCCAGTTAGCTTTCCTTTTCGTAGCTATAGTAGTGATGCTTGTTATCATCTTCTCCTTCCTCTTCCTCTTTTCTGTGGGATCTGTGGCTCCCTGCCTCCCTACTTGGTTTGTCAATTTTCATATTAAGTATTGGATTTTTCTATTCTACTTCCCTTTCTCCCTTTTAAATGTACAGATGGGCCTCCCTGGTGGCACAGGTGGTTGAGCACAGTGCCGTGAAGCTGTCTGCAGCCTCTGCAGTGCCAGTTCAATCCCTGCTGGCCTAGGAGCAACCCACATGGCAAGGCAGACCTCTCCTGTCTCACCTGCTGCTCCCCTCAGCAGTGTATTTTGGTCCTCTGCATGTTCTGCTCCCTGCTCTGTTTCTGGTGAATCCTCTCACCCTTCTGTGCATCTGAACTGTACCCTGGCTCTTGTATAAATAAAATAAATCTTAAAAAAATAAATAAATGAACAGATTATGAGAAATTAACATATTATTTTAGTTTTCCTATCATTCCTATGTCCTCTTCACAGCAACCACAGCCTATTATGGAAACCATTTGCCGTTTTGATAGTTTATCTTAGGTTTTTATTTTTTCTTGACTTAAATTATTTTTAAAAGGAAAACATTGCAACATAAAGTACAATTTAAAACTTTCTACGTAATATGATTCCAAGTTTAAAAAGACAAATGATGCATCAAAAGAACAAAACAAAAGAAACAAAAATAATTTTATTTATCTGATTAAGGTAGATATTTAAAAAAGCTTAAAAAGCTTCTTTGTTTTGATTATATATTAACCAACTCTATTTATCTATTTCTATCTCTACGCAATTTTGGAGTAGACTTTTATTTTTAATATCGTTATTCAGAAAAAAAATTAGGGAAATTGAAGAATATTTCTCTAAACAGATAGGAATTGATGTAGCTGAATGTAGAAATGAAGACTGGTTGCTTAAAAAGTAGGTATTGATTAGAGGCACTGCTGTTTTGTCAAAAGAAAACAAAATCAGGAGCAGGAAACAGTGAGCATTGCTCTCCAGCTAACAGTTGTGTGACTACAGGCAAATTATACAGCCCTTTGGGGACACAATTCTCACATATAAATGGACAGATAAAGACAGAGAGTCTGGACCTTGCAAAAGTCTCAGACTATAAGGCAAACTTAGTTATCGCAAAACAAGTTAAATAATTTGCAGATATTTTTGATAAATGAGTCAAACTTTCAATTTTTCTTTAAAAAGAATGTTTGAAATTAAAGCAATAGGTGGGATCTGAGTGATAACCACCCTTTCAGAGAGTTATGCAACTCTCCACTTTATCCCTGGTTGTGATTGTATTATGTCCCTCCAAAAAGACACATTGAATTTCTAATCCCCACTACTTCCAAATAAGAACTTAAATGGAGGAAAAAAGAACTTAATGAAGGTAATCAAGTTAAACTTGATAGGGTGGGCTATAACCCAATGCAAAGAGGGAGATTTCAACACAGAGAGGGACATACAAGGAGAGAAGATGAGGTGAAGAGACAAGAGAAGCAAGCCATGCCCTAGGTGTGATGCATCTAAGCTTAAGATTGTCAGCCCATGTCAACTAGAAAAAGCAAAGCAATTTTTAATCAGAGCTGTCAGGGAGAGGAGAACTTCGGTCTCCAGAACTATGAAATAGCACATTTTCATTATTTTAAGCCATTCAGCATGGCATTTTTGTCACAGCAACCCAGGGAAACCACTTCCTTCCAAATATTGTCACCTAGTACTTTGTCTTGCAGACTAGATGAATTTGGCCTCCTCTTCATCATCTGTGTTTTCCTGTCATTTAGATTAGAAAAATCATTAAACAAAAATAGCATCTTAAAATAAGTAGTGAAAATGTACCATTGAATATTGAACTCAGAATACCTTACATAGGCAAAACCCTGGGATAATTTTATTTAAAGAGAGTAAAAAGAGTTGGTTTGGCAACAAAGGATATAGCCAGAAGGGAACTTGCTGGGAAACAATGCTTTGCCTGAGAAGTTCTCCAAAAGAGGCTTAACAGCTGTGCTTAAGGCACTACTTTGGCAGATACTTGTGAAGACTCTGCTCAGAGATCACAAAGTGGACAAAGGAAGAGACTCCTCCACCAAGAACGGGAACCTTCCTACCCAACACTGTCAGAACTTGGTTATGGCCATGGTGCCTCTCGAATGAGCCAATGAACATATTGCAAATACATTAAAAGGTTGACTCTTGGGAATGAAAATTTAAGTTGCCAAATGAGTCTTGGATGCTCCTATTTCATCATATGGGAGGGCTGAAAAATATTGGAACAAGAAGGCAAGTATGATGATATAATGGAAGGAGCATGAAATGAATAGTAAGAAGCCCAAAGCTTGAACCCCCTCTCTGGTTCTTACTGGCCTGAGCAAGTGATCTCACCTTTAGGAATTTTGCTTATATAAACTAAAAACAAAATGTATATCCTTTCTATATGATAGGATTCCACAAAGAAAAAAAATTGAAAATGATGTGTAGCTGTATAACACAGTGTATCACGTTACTGATGCAACCTTCATCATCATCATCATCGTCATCACCATCAGCATCATCACAACCTCCTGAAAATTTAGCTGATCGGAGTTAATACTTTTATTTATTGGAATGTTAATTGTTTAAAATTTATCTGAAACTCCAGGATTAGACTTTCTTCTGAGGTAAATAAAAACCAATCAATTCATAGCACACTAATGAAATTAAAGATCAGCTAATGCAAATGACAATTGTTCTAGTATACTATGTCTGGTTGGATCCTCCAGTATCTATAAATCATTAAGATGCTAGGCCCCCCCAGTGGTGCAGTGGTTGAGCGCTGGGCTGCGAAGCTGCCCACAGCCTCTGCAGTGCCGGTTCGATCCCTGGCCGCCGGGCGAGGATCCCACATGCTGGGCGAGGGTCCCACCTGGTTTTCAATCTCGACTCTACTATTTGCAAGCAAAGTCACCATCATAAGCTAATCATCTCTAAGAGTCTTGATTTTGTGTTTGAAAGTAATGTGCACCTTACAGAATTGTTTTTGAGAAGTTAGGCAACACAGATAAAAGGGTTTTGTAAATATAGAGACCCAGAGATCCCATGTGTAGAACTGCTTAGTGAAATTTGACTGAGACAACATTTAAACCATTCTGTGACAAGCGACTGAGCTACCAAACTCTCCCTTAACTAAATCCCTGGATTCATTTCTAACATCTAGTTACTCATTGTCCAATCGCCACTTCATGCCATCTGCTTCGTAATGTAACTTTGAAAATACACTTGTTTTCAATATCCCCATGATTATGGTTTTTCTTTTGTGTGACTTGACTTCATCCTGGGCACAATTTTACTAGTCACCAACTTATTGTTCTCCAACAACTACTAATAATGATAAATTCATATGCTAGTGTGCTGCAAAACATTTAATAGACATCATCTTACACAGCCTTGATAAACACTGGATTTTATAAAGATGATACTAAGATTTTTGTTTAAGGAAAGTTCTCAAAGTTACACAACTTAGAAATGGGGAGCAGGGTCAGACAAAGACAAACACGAAAACCAACCTTTGAAAGTTGCCCACAAATCTGGGGCAACCAGAAGGGGAGGAGAAGGGGAGAGAGTGGGGTGCAGGAGAGCAGATGTACTTTGGTGGAGGACTATTGGTGCTTTGGTGATGAGAGAGCTATAGTGACTACACTTGAGGGGGGGGATTCCTGTACTGACAAATTACTAATAAAGATGTGAAACAGTGGTATTTCATTTAAAAATAATGACGAAAAAAGAAACAAGTGTTCAGAAATTGAAATCCAGATCTAGCTTTTCTGTGGAATCTCAAGCTCCACAGTAAGGAGCCTCTGCCTAGGGTGGAAAGCAGTGAACAGAACCAGTGAACAGTACTGGTGACCTACCCAGTGTTTTGTTTGGGCCCAGAGCTCTTTTGCGTTTTAATTTGGATTACACCATGTTATCAAAGACACGCTTGCTTATGTTAAAGATGAACTCAGAGGCCCATAAATTCCATCAAAATACTTTACTATTGGGCCTCCTTGTTCGCACAGGGGTTAAGTCTCAGCACTGTGATGCTAGTGGCAGCCACTAAAGCATAAGTTTGATTCCAGGCCAGGTTGCTAACCCACATGACGCAACAGACCTCTCCTGTCTTGCCCGCTGCTCCCCTCTGCAGTGTATTTCTGTCAGTCTGCCTTTCTGCTCCCCATTCTATCTCTGGTAAATCCTCTCAACCCCCACTTCCCACACACACACACCTCTGGCCTACACCTCATCACTTGTATGCATAAATAAATAAATCTTTAAAAAGGACCACTTTACTATGATAAATGTCTTTCGATTGTTCCCATGGGTAGAATCTATTCTTGTTCAAAAAGTACTTTCTTAGATATCATCCTCCACAAGTCACAGAAGCAGGCTTCTCATAAAGCATGTTGGACCACCAGTCTAGGGTGTTTGAAATGGAAAGGAAGTAGCTTCTCAGTGGGACATTGTGGTTAATATCAGTGGACTTCCTGGGAAAAATGAAATGATTTGTTTACCCTGGACTGAAGGTCATTTCCAAACTATAGAGGAAGACATTGGATGGAATCCCACAGCCAGTCATAGCACAGACTAAACTTCACTTGGCATCTTCTGACTCGAGGTCGATCCCACAATATTGCACTTGAAGGAAAGTAATGTATTCTAGCAAAGCAGCAGGAACCTTAAATGAGGTAGGGCTAAATGTGGTACCACAGACTGGAACACTAGTCTAGCTTTTTTAAACCAGAACCAATATTAATATTCAAACAGTGAATTTCTCTTCTAACTTGTATCTTCTCAAATTTGCCTAATGACAACTGGAGCATGAGTCCACCACTTTCATGACAATTAAAATTCTCAATTTTCTTTACTATTCCACAACCAAAATTATTTTACCTGCTCTCCATAAAAGTGATGTCGCAAAATAACTAATCAATGAAGACAGTGCTGTACAATCTTTAGGTAATTATGTCAGTGAGGACACATAGATATGTTTTAGGGAGAGTAGTCCAAAATATGACTGGTATTATTTAAATTGGGGAAAAAATGCCAATGGTGTCAAAATGGGGAGAAAGATTATATTGCAAATTTAAAATCAGTGTTGCAACTGAATACATTAGGGAAACTGGTGAATGCAGTAGATAAGAAGGTGCTAAAGACTCAGAATAGTCATTTGAAATGTTAGATGGCACAAAGGAAACATAGGCACCAGGGCTAAGAAGAAGCAGGTTTAAGGCATCAGTGCTGACCCAGGGGATTCACATCCCAAGGCTGAGCCCCTTTGTAGGAATTCAGGGGCATATATATACTTTGAATTTCTACAAGGTTCCAGGTGGATTTGCATTGGCAGCTGTTCATGGTCAGATATGACGTGGCTACAAACCAAGAGGTGAGTCCTGTAGTTGCACACCAAGGAGAGAGTAAAAGGTCAGTAATCAGGGGGTCCCTTCTGGTCCATTCTGCCTCATGGCAGTACATGGTCTAATATGAAGCAAGATTCATATCAGGGACTAAGTTGTATACCAGGAACTAAACAAAAGGTTGTTACTAAGGTCCCCAGGCTGCTTATCTCAGGCCACCTTGCTTCATTATTTCCCCACTGAAACAAGGCAGGGAACTGACAGTAAGTAGAAAAGCTTTTCACACTTTTCTCCAAGCACACAACCTTACAGTGGTTTCTGTCAAATTGAACAGGAATTTAAGGCTCTTTTTTCTTCAAAATTATGCAAGAATCAGTAGGTGGAGTGAAAACAAAATTCACATTCTCAAAGGAGGGGGGAGCAGTAGATGAAAAATCATTTACATAAAGAGAAAAGAGATCTAAACAAAAGTACACTGTGTCTTAGTGCAGGGAAAAACAAAACAAAACAAAACTATTAACTCCTATCATTTGCCTGAGGACAGTTTCACCTAAAGAGTAAGAAGAAATCATACACAGGTGTCACACATTTCTACTTTTCAAATCACTTCAGGCAAGAGAGAAGACAAGGCTTTCTGGAAAATTCTCCAGATGACTCAAAAGTAACTCTTCTGAGGAAAAAGGTCCTAGCAGCAGGAGTGCTTATGAGAATGGGCAAAGCATGTGTTTCTAAATTGGCACAAGTTATCTACTGTGTGATACTAGGGAAGAAAAGAATAAGGGAGAACAGAACTGAATTCAGTTACCTCCCAAGCCACAAATGAAAATATGCCTGTGAACAGTTTTCTCCCCATTTGTGATCTTGCTGTAGATACGTATTTAGTGCTTGTACATTGTCCCTTTTGCAACAACATGAAGTTCAGACGGAATTACTAGAATGTTGTCCCAGTGGAGAATCCTGGAAGAAGCCAGCTGAGCTCAGCCTTGGGGATGCTGAGGCCACGCTCTGTCTATTCACTCTAATGATGATGAATGAAGACACTGAGAGGTTTTCAGCCTGACAAATCCGAGGGTTCAATCCATAATTTCCCTTTACCAGCTCACTCTATTCTTTCAAAGATGTGAGAATTATCAGGAATGCATGTGTTGTACCCTGAATTGACTTTCTCCCAGAGGAGACCCCGGCTCTAAAATTTCCAGCTCTAGCATTCTTAGGTTCTGTGTAATTAAATACGCAAAAAAAAAAAAAAAAAAAAAAAAGCCATGGTCATCCTTGAAGGAATAAGGAGGATTTTCAGAAATGCCAAATTTATACCACTCAGATAACTTTTAGATTAGATCAATCAAAGCACAACTGAATAAAGCTATTTATTTATCTATCTATTTATATATCTATCTATTTATTTATTTATTTTGCTCTGGTGCTGGGAAAAGGATCAGTTGATATCAGAGCCAGAATTCAAAATCGAGTCTTTCAGTCTGCCTTATAAGGAGAACACTTGCTTCTTAGGGTGAGCAGAGAAAAAATAAAGAAAAGTTATTTTGCTTTCCCCATCCCATTAATCATGAATATCTCTATATTTTCAAGAATCAGGCTATGTCCAAAATAAAGAAGTCGAACAAATATTTGGGTCAGGATGCTCTCCTGGGCTTTGCTATCTCTACCCAGCTACTGAAACCTTGGATTTCTGTTATTTTCACTTGAATGGGCAAGGATAAGATTTTCCATCTAATTTAAGGTTGTGAAGCCTTTATTTTCACTTCTACCTAAAGCAAAGTTTTTGATTGTATCCAAGGGACAGCTAGGAAATCTTGTTGTTGAGAAAGTTCACACTTTCCTACACACATACTGATGACCAAGGGCAGGGGGTAGTATTATTTTTAATAATCATTTGTTCATTGGTTCATGAATTGAACAATTGCTTATACAGTATATTAGAAATAAGACAAACCCCAAAATGGAGTCACTTATGTTAAGTCCCACATTCGTAAACAGAGATTTAATTATAGTTTCAGCTCTCTCAGAAGTGGAATCTTAAACCAGTCGATCAGAACTCCTCTAGTCAACACTAGTTGGGTTGTCTGCCTGAGCTACCTCTTCCTCCCCTAAAGGAAAGTAACCTTGCAAAAACCAAGCTGGGTCTGGTTCTACTATTACTCCCTCGTTCAGCTTCTGTCTACCAAGAAATTCTTCCATTTTATCTAGATCCTTGAGGCTCCTTTCTGCCTGCTAGAATGAATGTTGCTGAAGTCACACTGATTTTTGATCAAATAATCTATTAAAAATTTTAATACACCTCAGTTTATCTTTTCACAGAGTCAGCTATCAGACACTGAGACAGACACTGAAGTTATAGCACTAAATAAAACAAATTCACCTCTTCATGTGCTATATTCTGTTATGGAGACACAGAGAAAAGGCAAGTAAGAAGTGAGCTATAAAATGTTATGTAAGGACTATGGGGAAAAGCAAGGTAAAGTAAACAAGGATTAATGAAGTGAAAAATAAATAACAGACATTCTTAAATGATCTATATAGGATAAATTTAATAATTACATTTATTAAGTAGATAATACATGTATATATTACATATGAGTTACAGAGTAGGATATGAATCTAAAATAATAGCTTGGCAAGATCACATGAATACTAAGGCTATGATAAAACTCTGTTTATTATACCTAGTTCTGCAGTTAGTGTGACTTTTTTTAAAGATTTATTTATTTTTATACAAGAGCTGGGGTGCAGGCCAGAGGTGCAGGAGGGTGAGAGGATTCACCAGAGACAGAGTGGGGAGCAGAACAGGCAGACAATTGAAATACTGTGCTGAGGGGAGCAGCAGGCGCTACAGGAGAGGTCTGCCACATCATATGGGAATCTCCCTGGCCAGCCGGCCAGGAACCGAACCCGTGCTGCAGAGGTTGCGGACAGCTTCATAGCACTGTGCTCAACTTGTTGCACCACCGGGGAGGCCCATGATTTTTATTGTACGTTTAGTTTGTTCCTTCTTATTAGGAACAGCCTTCAAAATGATATTCCATTCCATCACTCTAATACATTTGATATGCTTTATTAGAGCTCAGGCCAGTTTTTGGACCAATAGCAATAAGATCACTTGAAAACATGTTAGTTGATGATTTCTCCAATTAACAAATTTGCAACTACAAAAACATCTATTTTTTATTTAACAAAAATAATTTCAAAAATGTTTCCTTACTCCAAATAAGAGACATCAATAACAGAAGTGATTGTGATAAGAAAAAAAAAAATAAACATATTCACTTTTTTTTTAATCTTGTTTTTGAAAATGTCTTCTTCCTTCCTGTCAATTAAATATATCTGGCTCAAAACTAGTCTTTCTTAGAGGATTTTCATTGCAAATCACAGCTGCAGGAGTACAGTTTTCTCTTGCAAAACTTCAGTCATTTTTTTTTTTGAGTTGGAATAAGTATATCCCTCCTCACTATGGTCTCCAGTTTCTCCCCAGCTCTCCCCAAAAGATTGATCTTCAACTCATACAGGTCAATGGGACATTTCAGTTAGCTCTCTGCTTTCATTCTTAAGTATCTCCATTTTCTTTCTCCATAATTATTGTGAGCAACAGCAACCCTTGGGAACATTATCTAATTCCTATCTTCTCCTTTGTTGACACCAAGGACCCCAATCTCCATACAGGTCTACCTCTGGCAGTTGCCTGAGTTTATGAATCTCTTTCTTAACCTCTCTTGTGCCAAAAATTTACTTTTGATAAGCTGTTATAATGGATCCAATTTCCTGGAAGAGTAGAGACATAGAGACAGACACACACAGAGAACCCCATGGGAAGATGCAACTACACAGAGGGAAGCTGCAGCAGAGATGGGAGCAAGTCAAGGAAAGCCAAGGATTCCAGCAACTACATGAAGCCAGGAATGAGCATGGCCCAGCCACATCTTGTTTTGGGACTTTGAACCTCCAGAAATAGGAAAGAGGAAATTTTTATTGTTTTAAGCCATCTCATTGGTAGTTCTTAGTGATGTTGGCCACAGGGAATTGTACAAATGTCTACCTCACCTCACCTCACATTGCCCTTCCTTTAGTTGGTGACTCCCCAGAGGCATGACGTCACCCATTATTTGACTCACTGTATCTTCCTCATCCCAGAAACTTCTCTTGTTGGTTCTGCTCCCTGGAATATTCATTTATCTATTCTTTGTCTGGTTTAAATATTATTCATCTGTCAAGGTTTAGCTGAAATGTCATTTTCTCTGAAAAGTTTCCCTAATCCTTTAAAATAAATTCAGCAAGATTGCATTGCTCTCTAACCTTTCCCTTTGTAGCAGTCATTTCAATTTACAATTAAATTAACCGTTGACTAATTTATTTACTATTTGTCCCTCTTAATAGACAGTAAGTTGTGAGCACCAGACCCATATTGTTTTGTATCCTATTGTGTGTTTGTGAATGTGTGTGTGTGTGTGTGTATGTGCATCTGATTAAGACAACTTAATTCATACTCTCTAGTATTTAATCCTGGAAAGGAAACTTCAAAAAGATGAGAAAAGCCTGACCTTTGCTGTTCTCTTATTTCGACCACCACTTCAATCACCACTACCCTGGAGAGAGGACTGGTTTTTTGTTTTTTTTTTTTTTTTTAAGGTTTATGAGTATAGTCAGAAGTGCGGGAGGGTGAGAGAATTCACCAGAGCCAGAGTGGGAACAGAACAGGCAGACTGACAAAATACACTGCTGAGGGGAACAGTGGGCATCAGGAGAGGTCTGCGTACCATGTGGGAACTCTCACTGGCGGCCGGGGATTGAACCTGCACTGCAGAGGCTGTGGGCAGTTTTGCAGCCCAGCACTCAACCGCTGTGCCACCGGGAAGGCCAAGAGAGGACCTGATTTTTCTCGAGTGTCATAAAGAAAAAGAAAAACAGACAACCAAAACCTTACTCTAGACTCCAATTCATAGTGCTGAAGCACTGTGGGATATTTCAAGACTTCTACAAATCCTGTAGGAATACAAGATTTTAATATTTTTGGACAGTTGGTTGATAAGAGGGTGATATACATGCTTAAGTTATCTGTCCTGTAACTCAAATCTCTCTTACAACCACCACTCCAGATATTCTATACTCTAGTTCCAAATACACTCTGCAGGGACTCACTTTAGAGCATGGAAATGACTCTGTGGTTCAGCTAAAGAAACAAATATATCTACATTGTGCATAGTAAGGACTATTTCTTTAAGTCCTCGTTTCCTGCCTAAGAAACTGAACTGGTGCCTAGGTGTATCAGCTCAGTGCTTAAACACAACTTAAACATAGGAGCTTTTAAACAATATTTCATATGTCCACCCGTAAAGGCTCACTTGCATCAATATTTTCCCCTGAAAAGCTTGAAAGAAAATCAACTCTTTCTTTTTCATATCTTCACAATGCTAGTACAATGCTGGTTTACAGTACATGCTTAGACAATCCATGTTGACTGAATCGATATTCACCATGTGTTATCTGAGCTCTCCACAGGGACGCCTTCCGGAATACTTGTGCTAACTTTTACAAGCTTAGAATTTTATTAGTATATACAGAACTGAACATGATTTACGTTTCTGAATAAGTATGTAAAGAATCTAAATGTATATACAATGAGGGTATGTAGAAGCAGACTGTTGAGAAGAACAATGTATAACATTAGGTGCTAAGAGTCTTAGGTTGTTACCCTTACAGCAAAGTAAATCTTTAATCTGAGGGAAATTGCTAGTGCCCTGGTAATTCTCAGTCTCAGGTAAGAAGAATAATTGCCCTTTGTACAGATCTTCGAGTTAGCTGGATTAAATCTTACAAGGGCTAAAAAGAGGTACACAATGCTATAGGAGCTCCATTTCAAAGTATTTGTCAGGTCTGAGGTGGTACATAATTATGTAAATGAGACCTACATAAGGTCATTAGGCCATTTGCTACAACAAGCAAAGCAAACCCCAGGTATGGCAGTACACATACTATTTACATTAGAGGACAAAAACGGTCATATGTATAATCTTTCCATGGTCACCCTGGTCTGACTTTGGTCTGAAATAATGGGGGTTTCCATAGTTGGGAAAATACAACATTACTTTACCAAAGCTATGGTGTTTTCTATTGGACTTTAAAAACAGAAATATAAATCATTTTCCATCATCAAATTGATGACCTAGGAAAATACATTTACAAGCTATAAATGCCTCAAAAACAGAGACTTCACTCATTTGCTAGCATGGAAAAATGATAAACTGTAGAAGACACTGGTGACTGTAAATTATCTTAGGGTCAGGCATCAGTGCCAGTGCATTATCTCTCAGGGAACTACATTGTAGTGTCTGTACATAAAAATCCAGATGAGGAAGTTGATTAATCTCAAGTTATACATTCACACTCTACAGTCTAACTAAATGAAATCTAAACTCTATTTTGATTTATCAGGAGATAAATCAAAGATAAAATAAATGGGAGAAGAGAGAAACAACATTCTGGTCACAATGTCAATTAAAAAATTGACAGTCATAATCTGATATATCAATAATATAAATGGATTTAAAAAGGGGGAAACACTCTTATCAGAAGACAAAGGTTATTATACTAGTCAAAGTGATATGCAGTTTATATATCACCTTAAAGTTATATACTAAGATTATGAAAAAAGAAAAAAGTAAGAATATGAAGGGAACTCAAATAAAAAAGAAGAAAAGTTAAGATCACCCAAAAGCGCATCCAAAGTAAAAGAACTAACTAGGATAGACTATCATCTTTAAGTTGTAAAAATTAGAAAACTAAATGAAGATGAAACCATGCAATAGTATGTGCTGGAAAATATCCCTCTAACAATTCAACAGAATAAAATTGAGCAAAGTAACTCCAGAATGTCTGGACAAAAGGAGTTTAAGAACAATGGTGACCATGAAAAAGGAAGAAAGGTATATTTTTCCAAACTGTTTGCAGAGCAAACAAACAATTCAGATAAAAATAGTGATGTTTAGAAGGACACTGTAAGTTACATTTAACATAGTGTTGAGAGAGTGTTGTCAATACTGAAAAATTTTGTGCTTATTTTATGTATTCATGTACACAAGAATTGGAGCGTAGGCCAGAGGTGCAGGGGGTGAGAGGATTCACCAGAAACAGAGTGGGGAGTAGAACAGGTGGATCAACTGAAATACACTGCTGAGGGGAGCAGCGGGCAACACAAGAGAGGTCTGCTGCACATGTGGGTCAGCTCCCTGGGCAGGGATTGAACTCGTGCTGCAGTGGCTGCTGATAGCTTGATAGTGCTGAGACTTAAACCCTTGCACAACCAGGGAGGCCCCTATTGTGCTTCTTTTTAGTGTTGCGGTTGCAAGAGGACATTGGTGACTGAATGGCAGAAAGGAACACTGGAATTAAACACTGAGTAAAATTAACTGATGTAATCCTCACAGTTTTCTGAGATACATCCATTTATTCCTACAATACCAATGAGGAAACTTAGGCACAGAGAGATTACATAGTAAATTGGTGGCAATGCTGGTATTCACACCTCAAATGTCAGCCAGAGGCTAAGGACCTAGCTACTGCCCTACACTGACCTTTGTCCTAGGGTACATTTGGTAGATGCGTCTTCTCTCTAGGTTCCAGTTTAGTGGGGTTGGAACGCCCCATTTAGTCTACAGAACTAGTTACTCTTTTCCTTAGATAATTAAAATTTTCCTTATTGTCAGTCTAGTGTTCAGACATAGAAGATACATGGTAAGAATTTTCTGAAACAGTGACTGAATCATGTCAAATGTTTCTTTTATATATATATTTGCATAGAAGAACTGGGGTGTAGGCCAGAGGTGTGGAGGATGAGAGGATTCACCAGACATATCAAATACTTATGTCATGTTCACACACATCCCATCATTGGTCCAAGTTCATATCACAACTAAGGATGCAAAATATCCATTTACTCTAATCTGGTTAACCTCGACCAAAGGGGAGATTCCATTAGTCTCCTATCTTATATCTGTAAAGTAATCAACTCCCCTTTTTTTCTTGTTGAATCAAATAATAATATGGAAGTTGAGAGAAAAAATCTTTTACTCTCAAACACTCCATCCCAGTATTACCACATCATATGTCAGGTTGCTCAAAGCTTAATGTAATCTTCCGTTTAGTACTACTGGAAGCCACTTGACCTTGGGAAAACTTAGCATAGAGTGATACCAAAGGGATTAGCAAATGCTCCATTTTCTGATTCTGTCTTCAATTACTTTGATGAGCAATTAAAATGCTAATTAAAAAAACAATCTGAAACTTAGCACTCAGACGGTTATGAAATAATGCACTCAAATGTCCTATCTCACAGACAACTAATAAGGTCACCAAACAAAGAACAGATAGAAAGAATTGAATCACCATAATAATTTTAATGTTAAGATCTTTGTATGAGTTTATATGTCATCATTTTCCAAATAATATGAAAAAATATTTATTTGTTTTGACTTGCTCTTCGGAAAACAACTATTTTACTCAAAACTGACAATCATAAAAAGATTCTAAGCATTTCCCTAAAGATACGATAAGACTGAAATCAGGGGCCTCCCTGGTGGCATAAGGGGTTAAGACATGGCTCTATCAAGCTATCCCAAGACACTACAACATGAATTTGACCCCTGGCCAAAGGGATGATCCACATGGCGCAGCAGACCTCTCCCGACTCACCCGCTGCTCCCCTCAGCAGTGTATTTCAGTCAATACACCTGCTCTGCTCCCCACTGTGTCTCTGGTGAATCCTCTCAGAACCCACTGCACCTGTGGACTGTACCCCAGCTCTTGTATGCATAAATAAATCTTTTAAAAAAGACTGAAATCAGTCAAGTTCAGTATGATTAATTAAAATATTGATAACTCAATTGTCATAGGATTGAGGGTGATAGAGTTTCTTCATTTTCTCTTCTAATACCTTGACTTTGGACTTTTTTATTCTTCATTCTTGATGGCTCTTGAGAGTGAGATAAGACAATTTTGAGTAATTTAGTTTTGTTTGGTGCTGCCCTCATATTAAAGTAGCACAGACTTGATAGACTTTATTTACAGTAGGTAAAAATTAAAACATTATTCTAAAACCTGAGAAAGCATTTTAGAAGTTAATAATGAGAATCCTTATCTAAAAGATAGATTGCATGAAGGAAAGAAACTTTCCCAATCACTGCAATATGCCTAACACCTATAACTGTTCCTAATACAAAGGAGATGTTATTTGTTGATAAAACTAACTCACATAATTTTAACCAAGTTCTATTCCTCTTTGGAATGTCATTCTTTAAATGGGAGAATATCTGTTTTTAGATAGAGTATATTCTGAGATGAAACTAAAAATATTTAAATGGTTTCTAAATAACTTAATAACTAACTTCAATATATTTAAATAACCAAACACCAGTATAATTTTCTGTAAACAACAAATTAATGAAACTTTCTTACCAAAATAGACTTTTGGGGGAAATCAAAAACTTTTTATTACACTTCTCATTTTATCTGAAATTGTGTGCACTTTTTTTACTCTCAAATTCAATGTATTTGTTTTACTTCTGCTGTCAATACCCCAACCTAGTATTATTGCAATTCCTTTTTATTTGTCTCTTTAATTTCAATGATGCCCTATTTCAGGTTATTCTCTATAATATAGCCATCTCCTTTGATAACACAGAAATTAATTTTAATATTTACAACATGAACTCAGAAGACAATGCAATAGGACTAAATCCAAACTTGTTACCAAGTCATTCCAAGAGTTTATAATAGACCTCAACAGCTCCAATTTCTTACAACATCCTATTTGCTAAGAGGCCCAAACATTCCTGAATCTTCAAGATCACTTCTGCTTGAAATACCTTCTTCCTTTTACACTTAGTGATGATTTGAATTTTTGAACTGAAACAAGGGATCTTTTTATGTAAACAGGTTGATGATATGAAATAAAAAAGATATGACTATGTTACTGGAAAAGATTTCAAATAACAAGATTAAGAGAGAAAGTTGAGGAGATATGGCTATTCATTTATGTGTGTGCATGTGCACGTGCGTTGTTATAAAATGTACTGCTAAGATATATTTCATCTTTGAACAATCTCTTTTATCCTAAAGTTATTTTAACAGGGAAATGACTTGGATGTTAGACACACACACATACTCACACACACACACAGACATTTTGGGTAGTAAGATGTTACCCCAACCATTTAATTAAATCATGATTGAATAGATAGGTTGGCAGGGCAGCAAGTTTTATACTTTGTAGCATATTTGTCAACCATATAGCAGAGGTCCCAAACTCAACTACCTGCAGAGAGCATGCATTGAGCATATGCAGTGTGTAAAGTAGCCAATGGTAAGCTGTTGGCAGGCTTGTGCAAGCATAATACTTGTCAGCTTTTATGTCCTTTGAAACACTTTTGTGGGACCCTCAAACAGCTATGCAGAATACAGTCTTGAGGAGTACATTCCTGAACAGCTGCTGATTATGAAACCTTGGACATTAGCACTTTCATTTAGGCTACTACCACCTTTAGCTTTAGCTTTGGGTGATGCGTACTCTTCCTATTCAGAGTCCACTATTTGATGTAATTTATTTGCAAATTATAATGATCAAATGATTTAAAAGATTGCTCAGGACACTGGATCATTTACTCTTGCAATGAGATTAGTTTTGGTAAGACCACCATACAGATTCTATCAGTGACTCAGTACAACAAACATTTATGAAAGCACCTACTTTTTTCAAGAATGGGTCTGGTACCTGGGGAATAAAATATAAATCAGAAATGATTTCTGCATTTAAGATGTTTCTAAAACAGTGAAAGAGACTACAGTCAGCAGGAAATTTCCAATAATGAATATTCTAGGTCACTGTAAGCATTCAAGGTGTGTTACAGAAAGAACATGTGAGTTAACAAAATAATAAAAACTGAGGAATTGGATGTTCTGGGGACACCAAGCAGAGCCAAATATCACACAGTTGGTAGGAAGAAAAGGATAACATAGGTGCCTGGGAGAGATGGTTCTTAAGGAGAAGTAGGAATTGTCAAACTTAAATTAAGCTAGATTTATGGAAGAAAGGAATAGAGGGCATGGAGAAAACATCAAAAACTTGGCATGTATTTGGTGCAACTCCATGTTCATATCTCTTACAATCACCCTATACCATAAAACAGTAAAAACATGCATAACTAATTTTGACAATAAATAGCTCTAAGAAGTGTTACTTTAAAATATGGAAAGATGAATCATATGGAAGCAAACATAGAGCTTCCATATGATCCAGCAATTCCACTCCTAGATATTTACCCAAAGGACACAGAAACATCAATTCCAAAGAACAACTGCACCCCTATGTTTATAGCAGCACTGTTTACAATAGCTAAGCTTCGGAAACAACCCAAATGCCCAAAAATAGATGACTGGATCAAGAAGACGTGGTACATATATACCATGGAATATTACTCAGCATTCAAAAAAGATAAACACATGCAATTTGCAGCAACATGGATGGCGCTGGAAGGGATCATGCTCAGCGAAATAAGCCAGAAAGAAAAAGAAAAATACCGGATGGTCTCACTCATAGCAGGAATCTAGAAAACTTAAATAAGGGGCCAGGAGAAAGAATAACTATAAGAAAAAAAATACCAAAATCAACAAACAACTATGAACCAGAGACACTCTATGGGGGTGGGGGGTGGGGAAAGGAGGGCTTGGGGTCAAAATAAGGGGGTTGTAATTGTATGGGGAATATAAAAAATAAAATTTAAATAAATTGTGAAAAATAAAATAAAATATGGAAAACACAGGCAGAACTGTGCAGAAAACAACAGGACACACTTTCTGTAAGTTTTCAATTCATTATTTTTGCATGTGGAGCGGTGCTAGGCTTGTAGCAATTTCTCAAGAGAACTGAGTTAAAATATTGAACCTAAGGGAAAAAACAAGGGAGCCATTCCAAGCAAGGAGCCTCAAAAGGAATCCTCAAGGCTTCTGAAATGTTGCATTTGATCATGTTTGGGTCTGTATCATAACCCTCAATGATACCCTTAGGGACTGACCCCCTTTCACTGTATCAAAAGCCCAGACAGATTTGCAGGAGGGAGCGTTCTATGATACCAAAGTTGCTGTATAAATCTCCCAAACAAAAGCCATAGAACATGCTAACGTGACAATCATAACCTCTTTCTTGCCAGCAAACAGCAAGAAGGCATGGATTGTGTAGCTAAACTATTAGCCTCTTGGGAAAGTCTTTCAAATAGTAGACCTTGTTTTCTGTCATCAAGTGCCTTGTCAAGATAAATTTCTTGCTTAATTCTGTGTGCATAAGAGTACTTGAAACAAGACTGAGATAAGAGGAAATTGTGTGTGAGTGTGTGTGTGTGTGTGTGCGCGCGTGTGTTTGTATGTAAACACATTTCTGGGAATTTTATATATAAATATAACTTAAAACTGTTATTAAAGGTAGGATAAGCTATTACATTAAAACACACTTAAAAATACATTTACATCCCTAAACTTTTTCTGACTTAAAAAAACCTATGCCATTCTCTTGCTTTTTTCCTTATCTCAATTATTAGGCCTATAAAAGATGTGGCAAGACTCACTGGCATAAATTTCCAGTGAAGAACCTTGTGCAAGATTCTGCTCACACCAAGGAGTTTTTATGTAAAATCATATGCTGTGCACAAGACTCCTTGGAGGTGAGGTATTCTTTATCTGAATCTACTGAAAATAACCAATAGATACATGTCCAGTGTAGCTAAAGAGAATAAAAGTGAAGCAAGAGCCCACTATGACTCCAGTAGCCACTGCTTCTCTCACTGGTAACCACACTAACTCATTTGACCTCCCCTCTGGACTGCAACATCTCTGGGCTGGGATCAAGCCACTCCACTGCTATATTGCAAGAATCCAATTGCAGTCTCTATGTTATTGTGACTATCTGCTATATCTGTGTCAAAAAAAAAAAAAAGAAACATATTGAATGCTTTAGAATTACAAAGGACACTTTTGAATGTTACTTTTTTTAATCTTTAAAACAAACTTTTCATTGAAATATTATTCTAACATGAGGAAAAAGTGGCCCAGAATTTAAACAACTTAACAAGTTGACACAACTAACAAACCATGTATCTAATATTTTTACTCAAAACCTCTGGATAGAATAGTATGCCCAGCACTGCACCTTGCACGGAATAAGCCTTTCGAGATTCACTTAGTAAGCTAAGTAAGCTCAGTAGTGAGACTTGTGTTTTGTCCACTTAGTCCAATAGGAAAAGGAGAATAATTAAGACCAGGACAACCTGGGGCTAAATATGTATTAGCTCTACAGGGCCACTTCTGTGTGGAATGTAAACATGCCAGAGGCATCTCTGGGCAAAGATGATACTGGTAGACTGTAGCACCACCACTTTGATTAGAATAGAACATCAAAGGGAAAGACAAAAAACCAAGATTTCAGAAAATTTCCTTGTGGGCAAAATATCATGGGTCAGTTGGTTGCCAAATCATTGTTGAACTAGACTTCAAGAAAGGTCTTCAGTTTTATCAAGAATCAGGAGCTGGGGCCTCCCCAGTGGCGCAGCGGTTGAGCACTGGGCTGCAAAGCTGCCCACAGCCTCTGCAGCGCCGGTTCGATCCCCAACTGCCGGGCAAGGGTCCCACATGGCACGCAGACCTCTCCTGCCACCCACTGGTCCCCTCAGAAGTGTATTTCATCAGTCTGCCTGTTCTGCTCCATGCTCTGGCTCTGGTGAATTCTCTCACCCTCCCGCGCTTCTGACTATAACCAGTGCTTGTATAAATAAATAAATAATAAATCTTAAAAAAAAAAAAAAGAATCAAGAGCTGGAAGGATTATGCTCAGTGAAAAAAGTCAGAAAAAAGAAAAGAAAAAAAATTAAATGGTTTCACTTACAGGAAGAATGTAGAGGAACCAAATAAGGGATCAGAAAGGGGAAAAAAAGTAATCATAATAAAATCAAAATCAAAATTGACAGGCAACTATAAATCAGAGACATTTTGCAGGGGAAGGAGAGGGAGAGGAATCAAAACAGGGGAAGGAAGAGCACAAGGGACTATGGTGATGGTGCACAGGTGAATTGATGGTAGGAATTCAATGGGTACTACACCTGAGAGGAGAAAGCATACATTACACAAAAAGGAAGAATGATGTAAAAAATAAATGAAATAATAAAAAAGGGCTAATAAAAAAATCAGGAACTGAACACAAGAAAAAACAAACTAGTCTATATTACACTAGGATCTTTGTAGAAAGGTACATCCTCATGGCCTTGTTAGCACCAATGAGTTCACTCCAAACTCCCAAGGCTTCCCCATGAGAATCATCACAGAAATTGTGCTGGGGTTGCATGATAAAATAAGTCAGCATTGATTGTTGTCAATGCAAGACTATGTGACACTGAATTTTCCATTTGAAGTGATATATAACATAATACTGGGAAGCAGCTATACCTGCTAGACTTTTCATTCTCTATTATAAAATTAACACCCGCCTATCTTTATGATCCCTAAAAATATTTGAAGAATTTACTCCAAATAGAAGTTTCTCTACAAGCTGAAAGAAAGACTTGGTTTCTTAAGTTAAATATTTAAACAGTTCTTTTATGATAAAAACTGAGCCATGTATTTTGCAATATTGATGGCTATTCATAGAATCCTTGAAATAGCTCATCATAATTTCTCTTATCCACTCTAGCCCATTGTCAGCAGCTAATGTACACTTTGCCAGCTAGTGTGCAGACTCGCTCAGCTCAGCCTTCATTGCTTTTTTTCTCACAAACACACACACACAAAAATAAAACTATTTGCTTATACTATCTCTTTTACTAGCATTTAATTCTCACAACCACCAAACATGAAACAGCCTTAGCAAGGCTAAATTACCCTTCATTACATGTGCAACAGATGAATGGCCTAGCTTTAAGCTTCATTATTTCCATATTCAGAGTCTTTTATTTTATTTCACATCTTTTCTACCTGGTTTAGTGTTTTGTCCATGTGGGGCATCAAGTAAATATTGAATTAGGACAGTCTGGGAATATGCATTCATATTTGACCAGTTTGTCACTTGCACTCACTCATTTTCCTACTTTTTGGGCCATTTAAAACATTTTAGATAATACACACACCAAAGCTCAATACTCTTCACACTTCTGTCCATGAGTAAAGAATTTCCAGCTCTGAAAACCACATCTTGTGATTACAGATGCATTAATCATAAAACACTTATTTCAAACACAGTAATTGTATCCACCACAAAAATTTAAAAAGACTGGGAAATCTTGGACCCCACACAGTCAGTGTCTGGCCATAGGTGGCCACTGATGTAGAAAGAGCAAATACAAACTTCAGGAGCGATTTTTAATCATTGGTTCAATACTTTCAAATTGGGAGTAGCAGCAAAACAGGACACACACACACACACATCTAGAACAAAACCAGCTTAATTCTGTTGAGGAGGAGCAGATCCCAAAGGTTTTCAGTGATCTTCTCTTTATTTTTATATAAATCCCTGTAAACCAGTTAATCCTCTTAATTTCCCTAACCTCATTTACATTTCCAATGCTAATTTCCCACCAGGTTCTAAAATCCCAGGGCAAGGTATTTCCTTAGTCTTGTTTCTATTTTTTTTGCCTCCCCCAATCCTTCTAATTTCAAGGAGCTTTCCGGCTGCCTACTTCCAAATCTGACACCATTGTGTATGTTGCAAGGTGAGGGGTGTTTTGTTCTAATGAGAGGGGATCAAAAGAAGGGATAATATGAAGTATGGAAGCCAAACTTAGGTCAGACGGTCAATTGACAACGACCCCTAGGGACATAGGAAAGAAATGTACATTTACTCATCACTGCTGGAAGGATGAACATGCATGTATGTGCACATGCATTCTGCTTGATGATTTCTCATTCACAAACACATTTTAATTAAAATATGCAGGACTGGCCTTAAGAGTTGAATTGAACATATTCCATCAGTTTTAAAATATGGATGAATTAATATATTTTTCTGTAGGATGATCATGCATGCACTACTATTATTCTAAAGATGTGGGCTGGAGGAGAATCTATTTGTATCTGCTATGAGACCATCACACTAAGGAGCAGTTAAAGAAATGAATGGGATTTAAGGCAATTTTCTCTTTTTTCTGCTGTCAAGTCTCTCTCCATAGACATGACATATCTCCATGAACAAGCATCCCTCCCAATTTCCACCAGCAAATCAATAATATTCTAAAGTAGACTTCAGACCATACAAAAAGAGAACAATCTCTTGCACTTTACAGGAGTTCTAACCCTGCTGTATGCCAGGTCAAGTTGGTTAACATGATTGAAATTCAGGGACATAGGCTATTTGCTTTTGTGTAACTGTTACATCCACATATACATCAGCATGGTCTCTTTTGTCTGTTATGTATTAGGACTTCTAAATGAAGTTTAGGAATATCAAATATTCTTGTATTCACATCTGTACTTTTAACAATTTGCCCGGGGTTTTTGAATATAATTAAGCTTATTGCAAATGAATATTTGTAATAAGAATGAAACAAACTAAAGATGCAGGAAGCAGAGCATTGGAGAGAGGGAGAATCAACTGTTGGCCTATAGCTAGAATTAGACTGTTAGAATAGTTTTTTGGCCAGCCCAATGATTTTTTAAATCATTTAGAACTAGGTGTCATTACTTAAAGCTAAAAAAATATATACTTATACAAATACAGTACATTTATTTGACATACCAGGATCTAATAGCAATGGGTCTACTTTCCCACCTGCTAACAGTGGGCTGGAGTGAAGTGAAGGGGACCCATGTAGGAGGCTCCTATGTTCTTTAATCGTACAGGGCCCAAGTTTCCCTATTATTTCACAACAGGTCTCCATTATCCATTGAAGCTCTTGGCTTCAGTTTCTACTTATGTGAAAAAGGAATGGAACTGTTTGTGGCAGTGTTTTTGGAAGTTCTATCTTCTCTGGGTATTCATGATAACCTCTGACAGATCCTTAATCCCAAGCACATTTTATATAAAATTGTCTGGGTTCATATATGACTTTCTTAGGGAATCAAGTCTTCAAAAGTATGCATATCTGAAAGAAAATCTAGAACCATGGGACTACTCAGATAGTCAGTAAATAAGTATTGACTGAATATTTATTATATGCAGAGTTCTAAGAGCTACCAGATCCTTCACACAATAAGTTTCTTAAACCATCTATAGTTGTTCATTCCAACTTACCCCAACAGTCACAGAGACTTCACAGACAGCAGATAATTAATCCAAGAAAAACAGATTTTATTTAGCATTGTGCTTAAAACAAATGACATTATCTCAATATCAATTCTCAACTGAAACATACATTTCCCTGCTGCAGTTCTGGGGATTCTGATCTCTGATCTCACTACTCAGACTTCAACTTCAGTCAACAAAAAGGAGACCAACCACAGAGAAAGTCCTCAGAATTGTGATGAAAGACTTTCCAACCTGACCTTCTTTCTAAACACCGCCAATTTATACAAAGTGTGACATTTTAGAAAATCAAAGAGTTTAATATTGACTCAACTCAATGCGAAGTATTCCATCTGATTAAATATACAAGGACTTTCTTTGGTATTTAATGACTCTTGAAGCTCTACTAAATCTCCTAAGAACCTGGAGTCTCTCTTTCTTGTTTAAAAACTTTTTGTTTGTCTTAATGTTTTACAGTGAGTACACAGCTCCCCCTACTCTCTCTGGCTCTATCTATGGTGGACACAAATGTACTTATACCACAGAGGTTCAAAAGATACCACAAACTGGAGGAAATTATTATCCCAGTGAAAAGATTGTACTGGAAAGGAATTTGTTTTAGAATTCAAGAGATCACAAGTGAAAGGATGTGTTTTCCTGGAATCTATTATATAAAATTGGTTTTGAGAAATCAGAACCATTGTATCTGAAATGCCTTCATATATGCAGAAACAACCCACATTCCCGTCTTCAACACAGAGAGAAGTATCTTGTTCCAAAGCTCCAAAATATTAATGGGAAATTCTCAGCAAGCATGGCTATGGTGATTGGTGCCAAGTTCAGAGAAAGGGGAGAGGAGAATGCAGAGATAAAGAATAAACAGAGGAGCTTGCTTTTAATAATATTAGAGACATCTTTTCTGAATTATTGGGAAAGGAAAGCTTATTAGGAATGACAAAAGGGATGCAAAAGTTCTAGTCTGTGTGTGTGTGTGTAAACATTTTAGACTAGATTTGTTGATTTCATACTTCAAATAATATGGAGATCAACTTGCAATACTATTTCATTTTAATGCTTTTAAATTATGTGTTTATATAGCTATGTATAATAAGGAAATAGATTTATACAGCACTATAGATTCTGTGAAGCATTATTACATACATTCTGTTACATGATTATTAAAACCTGAGAAAAATCAGTAGATAAGTGGCTGAATTATGATCCAAGAACACACACACACATATCACATATACCTGATTATGCATACATGCAGTCAAAGAAATTCAACAAACTCATGAACTCAAAAACATTCAATATATTCACATATGTATACTTTTTAAAATGTATACAATTCTGATTTGTTGATATAAAATATTACTATGTTACAGATGAATTTTTCAAATCAAAATATGCTGACAAGAATTTACCCACAGAAACTCTCAAGCACAGAACCCTAAATTAAAGGAAAGAAGAGAAAGGAAAAAAAAAAGCTGTGCGCTATTTCAAACAAAAAAGGTACAAAATGCAGAGTTTAATTTTAACCTATCTAGGTCTTGAATATCTCCTTGACAAAGGACAAACTACTTACTCCATAATAAATCCTTATCAAATGATAGCAGATCTGCTGCATCCTGGAATGTTCAGGTCCTGAATTCCAGTTGCATTGCTTACAAACAAAGGCAAAGACCTTGAGTGGGAATTTAAGGGAGCAGGTGTGGCTCCTCAGAAAGCAAGGATTTCCTTATATAAGTATATTTGTCAACCAACATCATAAACAATCACCAAAACCTGACCTTTGAGCCCCTTTGTAGGCATCTACCTTTATGTCCCTTCGGGAAACAAAATTTTCTCCAATTTACAATTCTAAGTTACTTAACTTAAAAGTCAGAGCAAAAATGAGCCACATGGAGAGACCAGAAGGAGTGTAGGTGGAAAGATTAAAATCGAAGCATAATTCACTGTCTAATGCACATTTTCTTGCCGCAGCTCTTCTCCCTCCACCTCCCTAAATCTCCCTTCTTCATCACCTACTCTAATATTTCTCTCTGGTTCACCCACATCATTTTTCTCTTAGATCTTCAGGGAGCTGTGCTGGGTAATGAAATCTCCAGTTTGCTAATGGGCATTAGAATAATAGTCAGAGTTGCACGCTGACCCATATTTCACATGTTAATTTGTGTCAGTCACAGGGATACCTTCTTTTTATATTAAATGTTTTTACCTGGGTGAAATAATAGATGAGGAACCTCAGACAATCACGGACACAAACGACTTGTAGTAAATGAGCAGCTGTCTTTCAATTCTTACCACATGGAAAGACATTTATCTTGTTCTAATTGGCATGCATGGTAATTGTGAGCCATGAGAAAATTACTAGATAAAAGAGTCCCTAGTTTGCACCTTTGCATTCCAATGAACTATTGCCACCTGGCTTTTGCTTCTGTGTTTGATGCCAGCCTCATAGAATCCCAAAAAGATGATACAAAATGGAACTTTAAAGGCCTCCCTGGTGGTGCAAGGGGTTAAGATGCAGCACTATGAAGCTATCCACAGCCATTGCAGCATGAGTTCAATCCCCAGCCAGGGAGTTGACCCACATGGCACAGCAGGCCTCTCCTGTCTCCCCTCAGTGTATTTCAGTAGATCTGCCTGTTCTACTCCCCACTCTCTCTGGTGATCCTCTCACCTCCCATCTCTGGCCTTCACCCCAGCACTTATATGTATAAATAAATAAATCTTTAAAAAAAAACAATAAAATGGGGCCTCCCTGGTGGCGCAGTGGTTGAGCGCTGGGCTGCGAGGCTGCCTGTAGCCTCTGCAGCGCCAATTCGTTCCCCGGCCACCCGCAAGGGTCCCACCAACCAAAAAAAAAAGAGAACTTTATGCTTGCTGAGAATGGAGGTGAGGAACAGGATTTAATTTGAGTTGTTCCTTCTTACATTTCAGTAGTGCCTAGAATGGACATGGAGGAACTAAATTCTCTGAGGCTGTTTTGTATCCCCAAATTGGAAGGTCTTAGGAAGAGAGACTCAAATTGTCCTGGTTCTTGCACCTTATTACCTTAAACTTCACCATCATCATGTCTGAAAGAAAACGTTATTGAATTTTAGGCAGTTTCCCTGTCCTCCTAAGGACATATGCCTAGCTAAGGCATTTTAATAGTTAGGCAGTTTAATAGCTAATGCATTTTATAGTGAAGGCATTTTAATATATCATATATAATCATTTTACTATTTTAATAGTTAAAATATTCTGTTCTTCAAACATATTGGATGAAATAGTTTGTACCAAAGCTTATTTCCACTAAAGACTAAATATGAAAATATTTAATATTTCAGTCCTTACATATGTCAGGTTAGGTGATGTTCATGTATTGTCTCAGTACAACTTTCAGAATACCTAGCCATTCTTATGTCCAATTCACAGATAAGGAAACTGAGCCTCAGAGAAAATTAATTATCTAGGCTTAGGTAGTAAGTGAAAAAACGAATTATTGCACCTATAGATATATGTCACTTTATTAACTACATTAACTTTTTCTTTTAAATATCATGACATAAAAGAAGCAAAGCCAAACAGACACTAAATATTCCTAAATAATAAATAGTCTAAAACATTAGTGGAAACAATTCAGTGTTACAAAGTTTCTACTGTATTCTAGCACATTTCACATCTGAACCTCACAACTACCAAGAAGGACAGATAAGGTTTTCCAGTCCCATTTGATGGATGACAACCTTTTAATGATAGGCCAGTTGAACTTTCTAAAAATCACACAACCCATATGCAAGCAACCCCCATAGTTTGATACACACACACAAACACATACACACACACACACAACATAATGCAATAGAAAGAAGACTCCTGCATTGTGGTTATCTGCAAACTGTCAGCTTTATCAGGGTGAGATTTCACAAGGTAAAACGTGAGTATCAACCCCCAGGAAAATCTGAGCTATACTAGTAATTCTACTGGCTGAACTTTATTATAAATGTAAGAGGAAATATTTATATTCTAGCAACAAGTTAAAAAATTGAAGGAAAATTTCACACCATGTCACAGCATGGAAAAAAGCAATATAAGCACATCAGAAACAAAGTAAATCTTTGGGGAGAATGTAATATTATGTCTCTGCCAAAGACTCTACCCAAGTCATCCAGATGACATTTTATATGGACAGAGAATTCAGGAACTAAACAGTTAGAAGAGTCTTTTACCCAAATGCCCAGTGTTGATGTTGACTCCAATATAGTGGGAGAAAAATCAGTAATAGTTTATGGAGTGATATCCCTTTGACCAGACTGGGGCTAGATCCTGGGAAAATAACAGCAGAAACAGATTTGTTAGCTGTCATGAGGAAACTTACAAATATAAACGGTGACAATACCCAAATAAACCATGCTCATATATAATAAAGTGTTAAATGTTGTATTATAGGCTACAGGAGTTCAGAGAAGAGTAAAGTAAATATTTACCAATTTCATAACAAGTTACTTAGAATGTAATTTTACAGGATACACTGGTACAGAAAAACTGTCTTCAAGATGCTCCCACTAAAATTAATTTATCCACAAGCTAAGAGACATTTACACTCTCTGTAAATTTCATGTTGTTTAGTGTAGCTGAATGTAGCTATATTAATGCTGTCCCTTCAAGATATTTTCACTGTCCTTCAACCAGAGAAGCTATGGGATAATTTCAGTATATGAGATAATTCTGGCTATTTTCAGTGGCATCGAACACCTGAATCCTACAGTACTTTTTTCCTTTAGTATGTCACCTTAGGCCATTGTACAGTTCAATAACATTTGTTTTTCTTGGGCCTCCCCGGTGGCGCAGCAGTTGAACGCTGGGCTGCGAGGCTGCATGCAGCCTCTGCAGCACCGGTTCCATCCCCGGCCACTGGCGTTGGTCCCACATGGCGCGCAGACCTCTCCCGCCACCCGCTGTTCCCCTCAGCATTGTACTTTGTCAGTCTGCCTGTTCTGCTCCCTGCTCTGGCTCTGGTGAATTCTCTTACCCTCCCGTGCTTCTGACTGTACCCAGTGCTTGTGTAAAAAAATAAATCTCAAACATTTGTTTTTCTTGAACTTTCACTAGAGGTTTCCAGTCATCCATTTCAATGAGCATTTCTTGAAAATCACTACTCATTTTTAACCACTCCCATCCTTGGTTGTTATTTACACTAATGTCATTTAACTATTAAGTTTTATGATAAGGCAAATGATATATCTCCTTAATTACTCTCATACAGAATTAGAATTGGAAGAAGTCTTACACAATTTCTACTCAATGTCCTTCACTTCATTGGTGAGGAAATGGAGACACCATAAATGAATAAGTGGGAGGCCCTTGAACAATCAAAAGAGATTGACTCTTTCCTTTCATTTTACTTTTACAATTCTCTGAGTTGTTTCACTACCATGAGAATATTTATAACCTCCTGGCATTTGAAAGCAAGTAAGTAGAAAGATAATTACTATACAACAGACTGAATGGATAAAGTAATCCAGGCCATGGAGACAGATGGACCAGTTGACAATGGTGCCTTTAATCTGTCATGTCCAAAATTTCTTCCGTTTCTGCCAACATCAAGTACATATATGAGTTAAATATATGTGAAATGGATGAGTGAAGGACAATAATGAATTTATATAACTTTGGGAGGAACCACCAGACATCTCTGTGATATGAGTGGCTAAGGGATTCCCAGATCAGACTGGAGTAGCAATGTCTACTTAACAAAGAGAAGGCCCAGATGTTGTAGGGTGATGAGTTCTATCTGGAAAGTAGTTTTCTAGTTCAATGAGAAGTGAAACTGTGATGAGGACAAGTTAAACAGAATCTAGAAGGACCTTACATGCTAGATAATTTCTGGCTCCAGGGGCTAAGTCTCAGCACTATGGAGCAATTTGCAGCCACTGCAGCACCAGTTTTATCCCCAGCCAGGGAGCTAACCCATTACGGTGCAGCAGACCTCTCCTGTCTTGCCTGCTGCAACCCTCAGCAGTGGATGCCAGCAGATCCTCCTGATCTGTTGCCCACTCTATCTCTAGTGAATTCTCTCAATCCCTGTACCTCTGGCCTGCACCCCAGCCTTTGTAAGCATAAATAAATAAAATAAATCTCGGGAAAAAAAGAGCATCAAGCAGTTCTCTTCCACTCCAGGGAATATTACAAGTTCCCAGGTAGTACACTGTAAGTCCTCCAAAATCCACAGTACCTTTCTCAATTTATGAGCATTGATCCTATTGAAAGGGGGAATAAAATCAACATTTACAGAATTACCATCTCCTTTTATGATTATATCTTGACTTTGTCTAAGATCTAACAACCAGAATGCTAATCAGTAGATAGAAGAACAGAGAAACGAGCTCTGTTTATTAAAATGGATAATTGAACTGGTTATACTTATGATTAGCACCTTTTTTTCAAAAAGTCTTAATGGTTTAAGTATTCTTTAAAATACTCATAAAATAAGAATTTGATGTTTTGGGCCTCCCTGGTAGCGCAGGTTGTTGGGCACAGCACTGTGAAGCTTCTGCAGCCTCTGCAGCAAGGGTCCGATCCCAGCCAGCAAGGGAGATACCCAAATGGTGCGGCAGACCTCTATTGTCTCGCCTGCTGCTCCCCTCAGCAGTGTATTTCAGTAGATCATTTATGAAAAATACACATCATGTTATATTCTTTTAGTCATGCACTGACTAAAAACTCAATTCCCTCATGCCTTTCTTATATTTTCAAGATGATAGTAAGCACATTTAGTATCAGGGCCTCCATGCTGGCACAAGGGATTAAGCCTCAGCTCTATGAGGCTGTCTGCAGCCACTGCAGCACAAGTTCGATCCCCAGCCAGCCTGGGAGGAACCCACATGGCACAGCAGACCTCTCCTGTCTTGCCTGCTGCTCCCCTCAGCAGTGTATTTCAGTAGATCCACCTGTTCTGCTCCCCGCTCTGTCTCTAGTGAATCCTCGTACCCTTCCACATGTCTGGCCTATAACCTGGTACTTGTATGCATAAATAAATAAAAATCTTAAAAAAAAATTGCTGTATCTGGATAACCATGTGATGGTAACACTACTCATGTATTTTGAGTTCCAAGTGTTGGGTTACGAACTCTGCACCCCTTCCTTCTTCATGACCACTCTCCAAGGAAACTTTCATTGTCCTTTTCTTCTTTTAAATACAAGGACTCAGACTTGGTGAGAGTAATTAATTTAAAACCTCACAGTGCCTCCCTGGTGGTACAGGCATTTGAGCGCAGTGCTCTGAAGCTGTCCGCAGCCTCTGCAGAGGCAGTTTAATCCCCGCGGGCCTCGGAGCAACCAACATGGCAAGCAGACCTCTCCTGTCTCGCCGGCTACTCCCCTCAGCAGTGTATTTTGTCAGTCTGCCTGTTCTGTTATCCGCTCTGTCTCTGGTGAATCCTCTCACCCTCCCGCACATCTGGACTGTACCCCAGTTCTTGTATAAATGAAAATAAATCTTTAAAAAATAATAAAATAAAAGCCCACCCTAACAAGCAGTGTCTGTCTTAAGGGAAGACAAGAAAGGAGATGAAAGATAGCATTCTTGCTAAAAAGACCATGACATTTGGGAATAGGACCGGTTCCACCCTTTAAACACAATAAAATCCTCAAGCTGGTCTTTTTCTCTCGTAGGCAATTTTTGGGCCAATTGGGAAAACCGTCCTGCTCTCTGAAGAAAGCTTCACTGTAATAAAACTTTTCATATCCCATATATTTATTTGATATCAAAAGGAAACTCTTGGGATCTATAGCAAAATTGGTTTTGACATGCAAACCAAATTTTAGGGGGAGGTATTTCATTTTTCTATGCAATGACCACAGTTTACTTCTGTATACATAACAAAGAAAATTGAAAGCATGTGTTTAAACAAAACTTGTACATAAATATTCATACTGCATTACTCAGAATAGCTAAAAAGTGGAAAAAGCTCAAGTGTCCATCAACTGAGGAATAGATAATTAAAATGTAGTATATTAATACAATGGAATAATATTAGCCATAAAAAGGAACACATCATGAAAAAACTTTGAAAATGTTATAATAAGTCATAAGAAAGAAACTGTCACAAAAGGTCACCTATTACACAATTCCAGTGCATGAAATGTAGAGATGGAAAGTGAATCTGTTTTTCAGGGCTGGGAATAGTGGAAAGTGACTACTTAATGAGTATGGGGTTTCCTTTTGGGTTGATAAAAGTGTTCTAGAATTAGATATTAGGGGTGGTTGTGGATACACTAATACCACCAAGCTGAACATATTTAAACAGGTGAATTTTATGATATATGAATTATTTCTCAATGAAATATAATAGTAAAATATATTTAAAAAAAAAAAGAAAGATTGCCCTCGCGTACCTGGACAGATTTTTATATCTTCACCCCTAGCTCAAAAAATTTGATGACTCCTATTAATCACAGGATTAAAATCAAATTTCTTGTAATGGTTGTCAGAACTGTATAATCAGACCCAGTTCTCATCTGTTTCTATATTTTGCTACCCTCCATAAATTAATGTTCCAGAAAACGAAATTTGCACAGGCTTTCTTCCTTAAATAAGTTTCTTACGGTGTCTCTCTACTTGGGATATAGCCATCTTTGCTTTTTGAGTTCTTTGTCCTTTAAGGTCAAGTTATAACGTTAACCCTGCTCTGTTCTCTCAAGTTTTTTCTCCCCTTTCTGATCTCCCAAAGCATTTTATCAGCAGATCTCTCCCATAGAACATTCCCCTCTCAACTTTGTACTTAGACTTATTTTTGTCCTTGTCATAACTTCTCTATTTCATGCTAAAAGTCTTTGGCAACAGAATAAAAACTTTTTGAAATCTTTTATTTTTAAGATGAAGATACTAAAATATATACTCATGGAAAGGTATGAATGAGCTTGTGAATAAATTTCAATTTGTATAACCTAGCAAAGTGTTTTGGGGATGTGTAAAGGGAAATATTGAAACTAAGACTTTTCGTTCAGTTTTACTTTTATTGCACTTATTATTTTCTCCAGCCTAGAATAATATTTTTTTTTTCTCAAGGATAGATTTGGACTTTTAACAGTGAACTTAATAGATGATATTTGCATATTGACTTTCAACAATTAATAAGGGAGAACTTCTATGAGATTACATTGCAATGTTACTTCAGCAACAACAAAAAAGGGGGAAAAAAGAATACAACTTTTTGAAAATTTCTAGGGGTCCCTGTATAATGGCTAATATGCACCAGAGACATTTCGGAGTTGCATTTCTTGGAACATCTATAGTATCATTTTATGATGAGTAGAGATTTATAGAAATGATTTAAAATCTTCAACTTTCATCCCTTCATACTCTCTGTATTGACCAAGTCCCTTCTATGTATTGATATTGTTCTAAGTGCCCTGGAAACTTCGTGCACTCACTGGGCTTAAACCCTGAGGTAGGAAGAATATTCTAAGCACAGGAAATAAGTTCCTCATATTTCCTGAAAACAGGAGAGGACTTGGCTTGTTGGATCATAAATAAAGAAGTCATTGTGAGCAAAGAGAGGCTACTTTATAATGAAATTGAAGAGTTAGGTGTGCTAGATTAGCCAAGGCCCTGTACACCATTGTAAGGAATATAAGGTTAAGACCATTGGGAATCCATTGTAGGGTTAGAAATATTCACACAGCCAGGATAAATTTAGACTTCAAAAAGTTAACTTAGTTAACTCAGCATGCTGCTATGAAGGAAACAGATTGGAAAGAGGCAAAAGTAGAATCAGAGAGAATGGTTGGAAGATGTTATTGTATTAATTCAGGTGAGTTAAGGCAATGGTGGTTTGGAACAAGAAGTGAAGCTAAGGAGAAATATACAGATTTATAATGAACATTCTATCTAGAGGTAAGGAATTTCTATGCCATTTACTAAGAAGGGAAAAGGCTCCCTCCTGGACATTTGCATAATACCTATGTAGCTTTGAGTTGAATTTCCCAAGTGCTTAGATTGAGAATCCAGATCTGGATGGTGGATTTCGAGTACAGATTGACTAGACATACATTATGTGAAGTTCCAGAAGGCAGCATGGGCTGCCTTGCTGATCTGTCCAGTATCTGCCCCAATGTTTATTACTTAGCTGACATTGAGTAAACTTTCCCTTAAATAAAACAGAACTTATCACAAGTGCTTGAGTAGCAACTCAGATGGAATTTAGAGGAAAAACTTCATTGATTTTGGTGAAAATCAAGCTTTATATGTTCACTTTTACTATCTCCTCTGACATTAATTACAAATTCACTCACAATGGTAGTTAATAGGCATCACAGTGCAGAAAGGGCTACAGTGTTTGCAACCAATCCAGAAATAATTTTGAATCCCAATTTCATCACATTATAGAATTGTGACCATGAAAAATGTACTTAACATGTCTCATCTTCAGTGTACTCATCTATAAATTGTACTGTATTCCTTAAACAGTCCTAATGAGGTCAAATTATATGTAAAGATGAAAATACCAAGTATAATGGCATTTAACAAATGAGGGCTCTTGATTTCCACAGACCCTAGTTATCCAGATACCTGGGATAAAATTGTACTCTCCAGACCAATTTATTAAGACTATATTTTCTGAAAGACAATGTCTCTCATTGTCTTAGTGATCCTCTGACTCCCACATTAGACAAACCATGAAAGTTTGCAATAAATTAGCTTTCTAGAGTGTCTTCCAATTGAGTGAGTTGGAATCTGAGACTCTTCATAAAAAAAGGTCTCTAACCTCCTGCATTATTATATTATGTATCTTGAAGTTTGAAGTCATGGTTTCAAGAGATCTTGATAAAAAGCTGTGTCCTGGTTCCAAAAGCTCTCTATTGTTCTACTTCATAAAGATCTCTGGGTATAGTTGATGTGTAAATGTTGATGATCTGACTGGTACAGACCGTCATCCAATGGTAGTTGTACTCCCTTGGATACATGAACTGAAAAGAAGCAAGTGATGCATACAATGTCAAGTTCTTTATATATTTTTATTAACCTTACCAAATCTGATTTCCCTTCCTGTAGATGTGGAACAAAGGTAATTGCTTTTTTTTTCCCTCTAGCTTCTAAATTACTTTAGGAAACACACACTTTACTCAACTATTTCTATCACGAAGAATTCAGTTTATTAAAGAACTCATCCAGAACCTAGCTCCTTCAGGAATTTTGGAGCTGAAAATATTTCAATTATTTGCTAGTGGCCTGTTTTTCTTTCTATTATTTTTTAAAATGACCCAGTAATGCCTTGCCAAAACTAGCTCTTCAGAGATTGTCTGAATTCTGTTCTCCTGTTCTTTCTTTTCTGGTGCTGGCTTTAAGGTGCTGTGATTTTCTGATTCTCCCTCTGCTCTCCTCACAGGAAAGCTTGTATCTCTCTTCCTTACCTAGCTCTCCTTGTTCAATCCCACTTTGACCTTCTCCCTCACACTAATCTTTTATTGAATCTTTCTCCTTTATTTACACTTTAAACCACAGAATGTTCTAACATTCCATAGAATGCACTAAGAGCAAACAAATTAACTCATCCTCCCCCCTCCTGCTTACATACCATTTTTGTATGAATAAATAAATAAAATAAATCTAAAAAAATTAATATTCCCCCCCGTAAATGTTAAGAACTCTGTGTTTAAAAGACATTGCTCAAAATTCTAGAAAACGGTGTGGAAGAGTACAGCCCTTCACAGAGGAATTCATGAGCTAAATTCTGATTAAATTCAAGGGCAATGAAAAAAATAAATTGCCCTCAGTTAAAGTCACACCTTCTCTCATCCCCACCTATCAGCCATATCAGGAAACCTGATGGCCGAAGACCTTGGAGCCAAATCCAGTGCCCTACTTTCTGCTCATTTTTTGGCATCTGATATTTTCTTTCCCATCTGTTTTCCTTAGTGGTCTCTGTTCAATTCCTTATTTAAAAGTTTCATTTTGTTCCATATTTAAGTTGTAAATCTAGTTAATTTCTTTAGGAGTTAAGCATGCTATATATCTTAAGTTATTAAAGGAAAACAATCTTTTTTTTTATGCTACAGTGGTTCCTAAATGCCAATCTGAGAAATGGTAAGGGTTAGTGATGAACTTTTTACTGGTTTGTAGTGAACAGAAACATCTAGATGTCTAATATATATATATCTCATATAATAAAAAAGAATGTTCTTTCTTCTGAGGTTTCTGTGTTGTTTTTTTTGTTGTTGTTGTTGTTGTTGGTGGTGGTGGTGGTGGTATTTAGTCTATATAGAAGCTTGCATTCTTGTTAATAGGTTTATTGAAATAGAAAGCTGGTAATCTTAGGTAGACTACCAATTTCTGTATCTGCCCTCATTTCAAACCAAACTTAACCAACCCATGAAATGTAATTCTAGAAACCACTAGAATCACACATTAGAAATTGAAAAGTTGCCCCTTTGGAAATCTGGCAGCATGCTTCTTGGCTTTATCAGCTCAAAGACATAACACAGGTAAGAGCCTACAATTATGATTTCATGGACAAGTGAGACAGAAGACTGTGAAGTGACCCCTAGCTGTTCCTGCCTCCTGTGCGCATGATCCTGTGTCAACTCTTGCCCCTCGAGTGTGTATAGGACTTGTGACTTGCTGATAATCAATACATTGTGACAAAGGAGAAGAGATGTCACTTCCCTAATTTTGTTATGCAAGATTAAACACCCCTCTAGCTGGAAGGCTGTCCTTTGCAGACTTTAATGGAGCAAGCAATTGTGATGAGAGGCCCACGTGGTTAGGTACACTCTAGTTGACAGCTACTGAGGCCCTTAGCTCTAAGGGCTGTAAATAACTAAATTTTGTCAATATCCACATGAGCTCAGAAGACAATATTCCCCCCATCAAAGCCAGATGACACTTGGAAACTGACTAACACCTGAACTATATCCTTATGAACCCCTGAAGCAGAAGATGCAGGTAAACATGACAGGTGTGCTGCCCCAGAGAAAAGGTGAAATAACACATGTATGTGTCTGAAAATGTTGCATTTGCGATACTATCATCTCACTGCTGCTAAGTTTGTAGTGATATTGTTAACATAAGCAGAAAGTGAGTGAAATGTACTCACTTGGAGAGACCCACAGAAGTTTGAAATTGGAAATTAGTAGGTTACTCAACTTGGTAAAAGTCCACATTGAGGTGATTTTGAAAGGAGTTAATGCTTTTCCTTTATTCCCAAATGATGCTTATTGAGGTAGAGTAAGTTTATATTTTTTATCTGCTACAGGGGTTCTAGGCGCAAACTTCTACAAATGCCTACCTTCACACCCTGCCTACCCACAGCACCCCACCATCCTCCACCATGGTTATGTTCACATTTTTCCTATTTCTAATTTTTAAATCTTCACAAATTCAATGACTTTAAGTCCAAAGACTATTCAGTGTGCTTTAAACTAAATGCTTTCAGCATGATCATTTTCACTTGTCTTTGTAATGGGAAATGCTTTAGTAATCCCAGTATTAGGGAGTTACAGAACTTAATTGTCATGTTAAGTCATTTGCACTGTTCATTGAGTCATACATTAGCGTGACTGGAACTGTTCATTAGTTAAGATCAGAAGAGTCATCAGACAAAAATGTGTGATAACAAGTATGAGTTGTTAATCCAACTGAATCATAGGTCTGAATAGAATATGTGCCTATAGGCTTTTTGAGCCTTGCTTGCTCTGGAATGCCTATACACTGACAGGCCCCTCATCCTGCTACCCAGTTCCACATTCTGATGTTAAGAATAGAAAGACAAGTTAATTATTTCTTACATTTTTGAGGTAAATGATATGTCAGTCCTATATAGAGAAATACATTCAATCCAAATTGATAAGCATTTAGGAGGCAACTTATAAACTCATGGGAAAGTAGGAAATGGAACAGGGGACATAACTTGCTTCCTGGGGACTTTCCTGGTGGCACAGGTGTTAAAGACAGTACTACCAAGCTATCATTAGTCACTGCAGCATGAGAGTTCCAGAGTTTGATCCCAGGCCAGTTAGGGAGCAACACACATGGCACAGCAGACCTCTCCTGTCTTGCCTAGTGCTCCCTTCAGCAGTGTATTTCAGTGGATCTGCTTGTTCTGCTGCCCACTCTCTCTGATGAATCCTCTCACCCCCTCCACCTCTGGTCTACGCCCCAGTTCTTGTATGCATAAATAAATAAATCTTTAAAAAATAAATAAATAAAACTTGTTCCCTATCAGGCAAAGGAGAACATTCAGAGAAGGGGCTTTTTCTTTTTTTTTTTTTTTTGGCATTACTTTTTCACTGAGATAACATTGGCTTACAGCACTATATATGATTTAGAAGTATAGGCTCACACATCTCCAGATGTGTTACCATACCCACTCACCACCAAAGCATCCTTGCTCCTCCAGCACAATCTACTGAAGCCCTACACACTTTCTCACTAAGATCTGCCACATTTCCTTCAAAATCAACTAATATCCCACCTCCTCAATAAGACATTTGCACTCCATGCTCAGAATTACTCCCTTTACTCTTGTGATTTTTGTGATTGTGTCCTTCTCCTGTTGTACTTTCCACACTATATTATAGTGTCCTGTGTTCTTTGATTTGTTCGTTCTCCTTCAAGTTGGGTGGCAAGGAAAGGAGAGGGAAATTCAAGGAAGAGGGAGAAATAGGACTGGTATTAAGAAGTAGCTCTTCGCTGCGTTGTGAAGCTATCCGCGGCCTTTGCAGTGCGAGTTCCATCCCGACCGGCCAGGGAGGGTCCCACAATGCACAGCAGACCTCTTCTGTCTCGCCCACTGCTCCCCTCAGCATTGTATTTCATCAGTCTGCCTGTTCTGTTCCCCGCTCTGGCTCTGGTGAATCCTCTCACCCTCCACACTTCTGGCCTGTACCCCAGTTCTTGTATGCATAAATAACTAAATCTTTAAAAAAAAAAAAAGAAATGGAAAGATGAGTAGGGTGGCCATTGTGGAGAAAATGGAATCCTTTGTGCATGTGTATGCGCATGCATATGTGCATGTGCATGTGTGCGTACATGTGTGCATGAATGCAATTACTGGCCATTAGAGTGCTAAGTGCAGGGGAATGGCATGAGAAGGGTTATATTTGAAAAGACTGTTCTGTTTCTGTAGAAATGATCTTGGAAGAGTCAATGATATGCTAGATGTAGAAGAGCAGCTTCCGCCTTGAACTAGAGTCTTGGCTGTGAAGATGGGATGTGGGTTGCAGGTAGAATTGAGAAGACTTCTAATAGACAAGGGAAGGGAAGCAAGGAAAGGAGACAATGTTTTCATTGACAAAACCACACAATTACAAAGAACAAATCTTTGATTTCTACTCAATTGCATCTGATTTTAAACTCTGCCTTCTCAATAGCTGGGGAAAATGTTCTGGGGAGAAAAAGTGATTCGTAATTCTCCATTTGCTCTACTTACCTAAAACTGTGTATGTTTTATGTTTTATGTTTTCACCCATTCACCCAGCTAAAACCCAACATGTTGCAACATAGTTCTTTCTTATGCATATCGACAAGGTTGTGATTTAGTATTGAAGAATATCATTAGTCCATGACATATGAGATTAATATTTTCTATTTATTCAAACACCATCCTCATGGATTAGGACAGAATATCTCTTTCTTAGTAAGCCTTCTTTAAATTACTATATACCATCTTTCCTGATACAATGTATGTCTTTGAAATGTAAAGTATTCCAGGTGTGTTTGATGAATAAGAAATAATAAAAATGTAAGGGAGAAGTAGTGTTGATTCATATGTGATTTTTCCTGGCAGGCTCATATTTCAGAGTATACTGGCACAGTTGAGCTGATCAAAGCATGGAGGAATATGGGCCTCCCCAGTGGTGCAGCAG
The DNA here is from genome assembly GCF_014898055.3 of Talpa occidentalis. Lineage (NCBI taxonomy): Eukaryota > Metazoa > Chordata > Mammalia > Eulipotyphla > Talpidae > Talpa > Talpa occidentalis. The sequence continues at coordinate 9,116,273 of NW_023603184.1, read as the reverse complement.
GTTGAGCGACGCTCTATGAAGCTGTCCTCAGCCTCGGTAGTGGGGGTTCAATCCCAGACGGCTGGCAAGGGTCCCACGTGGTGCAGCAGACCTCTCCTGTCACTCCCGTTGCTCCCCTCAGCAGTGTATTTCATCAGTCTGCCTGTTCTGTTCCCCATTCTGTCTCTGATGAATCCTCTCACCCTTCCGTGCCTCTGGCCTGTGCACCAGCTCTTGTATAAGAATAAATAAATAAATCTTAAAAAAAAAAAGCATGGAGGAATAATGTTGAGGATGCCTGTTTATTCCTCATACTTCCTTTGTTCAGTTTCCCTACATGAACTGGCTTGTTAGTGCTCGGTGTACAATTCTCCCTGATCTTTGGGTACTTTTCTAATTCTTCATAACTCTACAGCCTCCATTCTTCCTTATATTCCATTCTCTCAAACAACCTCAACTTCTGGCTGTTCAATATTAAGCATAAAGTCCGATATTCACCTTTTAGCAGTGATAGACTAGAAATCAACCACATTTGAACCACTCTAGTAATTTTGATTAGTATTGTTATCATTTTTGTCGAGTGCTCTGATGTAGTATTATTGATTTTTAGTTCTATGATGATGATCTAGCTGTCTGCAAATAGATTGTTAGCTTTTATATATTTAAGTAAAAAAAAGATGATCACATCATATTTATTTTATAATTCTGCCAGTTTTTCCCTTTCAGGCTCATTTGTCCTCATTACCTAACTAGTACAGTATTGACCATATAATAAAGCAATATTAGAAAGCTTATGCAATGAAATTAAATAATATGTATGATCAAAATAAATGAGAACATGGCATTTGCATTGTTTTGGTAATTAAAATGCTGTAGGGTTTGTAAATAACCTTCCTCTTGGATTTTACTTTATTTTAAAAGTACTACTTCATACATAACTTTGAAGTAAATTAATGTTTAGAATATTAGTAGAGTATCTTAGATCAGCTGTCATAAACACTGATAAAAACTGCAAGGATTTTTTTTTTTTTGCCCTTTGTCCAATTTCTTAAAAATGTATTATTCAGATTTTAAAAAAGAAACAAAAATTCAAGAATGCTACAAAGTAAACCCTCCCTTCTTGAAGAGTCAATACATTTAATAGCCACAGAAGCAAAGGATAATAGATCTACAATTTGTATATGATCCTTCTTAAAATTCTTGAATAAGGGCCTCCCCGGTGGCGCAGCGGTTGAGCGCTGGGTTGTGAAGCTGCCCGCAGCCTCTGCAGTGCCGGTTCGATCCCCGGCTGCTCCCGACCACCAGAGGAGGGTCCCACATGGCGCGCAGACCTCTCCTGCCGCCCGCTGCTCCCCTCAGCAGTGTACTTCGGTCCTTCTGCCTGCTCTGCTCCCCGCTCTGGCTCTGGTGAATTCTCTCACCCTCCTGCACTTCTGACTGTACCCAGTGCTTGTATGAATAAATAAATAAATAAATCTTTAAAAAAAAAAAAAATTCTTGAATAAAATATAAACAGAGATTGTCTCATTTTAAGGTTTTCCTCATTGTGTAATGAAATCATTTATCTTGCCATTCTGTGCATGTAGGGATTGTCTGTCCTTGATTTTTCATATTAAAATAAAGACTCAAATTACTTCTGGTTGGCATTTATCCAGTCTTCGCCAAAGCAGAGCAAGCCTTGTCTCACTTTCAACTCTTTTCTTAAATAAACAAGACATTCCATTTCCAACACTTACTGTCCTAACCACAGTCCATCAGAGGCTGCAGATATTATAGTCAGAGCACTGAGCTCTAAAGGCTTGACAAAATAATCAGCACTTAGAGCAAATTGCCAGAAAGAACAGGGGAAATAGGCCATTTTAAGTCCTTTCTGACTTACTGAAATACCAGTTTGGAATTTCAGCTGGAGTTCATAGAAAGTCCTTGAAAACTCTGCAATTTAACAACCAACACTCGCTTGTCCATCAGCAATGACCTTCATTATGGAGTAGCAAGATTGCAAGCTCACTACCTAGCAGGTAAAGCTTATTTCAAGCACTGTTGTCTACAAATTAAAGCAGTGAACAAAGAACACTTATAATGAAGGCCTATCCTGAAATGGACATCAACAGTCCTGGAAATGCAGCCCTGGCCTTGGAGAAGAGAATTGGTCTGGGTGCTCCAGTATCAGTCTCTCCCAACTCCTCTCACCACCATCAATTATCAGTGAAACCAAGGGGAAGCCAGTTTGCAGAGGTGTTTAGGCTCAAGAGTCACTCTGCCTCAGCCTGTTCTCTCTCCATTCCCTCCTTGAAAGAGTCAATCCAGGAGTGAAGGTGAGCGGAAATCGCCAATGACTCTCGTAAGTCCCTTCAAGATATTTTCAACAACTTAAATTCCCAAAATGAAAATATGACTGCAATAAATTTACCAGCATGTGAATAAATGCTATGAGCCAGTTCCTAGATAATAATAACAATAACCCCTTATTGAACCTCTGGGATGGACCACACATCACTCTCCCTTTTGCCTTTTTTCATTTTGACTTTATCTACAATAAACACAAGTGACATCGCTCCCAAAGTACTGCCATGTTCTATCCACCCAAAGTCTCCTTTCTATTAATTGTGTCTTTTAATTACAAAGTCAAATTTCATTGCCTCCTGCACCATCATCAATGTGCTATGTTATTCATTAAACAAATTAACAGTCCTTTTTTTTTTTAATCTCTCATTATATCACATCTTCTTCTAGTCACCAACATCACTTTTCTTTTCCTCTTTATAGCAAAACTATTTTCAGCATTTGTCTATGGGTAGTGACTATAATTGTTTACCTTACAGTATCACTTTCATACACTCTGTTTGGCTCTGTCATAACTGCCAGCCCTGCCCTTGTTAAGAGCACTGGCTTACCAACTCAATAGTTAGACCTTTGTCATCATCTTACCCAACCTTTTTGGCAGCTTCTAAATTAGTAAGTCACAAGGCTTCTCTTTTTTACCTTTTTAATTGAGGTAACATTGGTTTACAGCATTGTTTATGATTTAGAGGTTTAGGATCACCCCCTTCAAGTATGTGTTCCCTCATCATACCTACTAATAATGTACCCATAGTTCCCCAACACAGTCCAGTCTTATCTTCTTGAATCACATTTTCTTCTTAGTTGCAGGAATACTAGTCATGCCAGGCTTTCCTAATATTTGCTGCTACTTTTCAATACCTACCTTCTTATCTTGATCTTCAAGCACTTCACTTCAAGTGACCTTGGGGTTAGTTTATGGGCATGCTCTCTTCTGTCTCTAAACACATCTCTACAGGTGATGTCATCCAAACTTGTGGCTGCACATAGCATCTATATTTTTATGATTGCCACATATAATCTTAACTATGAATCTGCAAAAAAACTCTTCCCCTGCCCCTTCACATGATATCTATAGTCAACAAGTAAATAACACAGCAGTGTTCTCAGTATACCTTGCTAAAACACATTCTGACCATCTCTTGCCACTTTCATTGCTAATAACTACATTTCTACAAAATATTATTATATATTTGTCTGATTGAATTGCAGTAACCTTTTAATTGGTTTCCTTACTTCCATTGTTTTACCCCCCATACAGCCAGTTCTCCTGTTGTCATCCAACATGATACTTGGAAAACATATGTTAGGAATCACTTTTTCCTCTATTCAAAATACTCTAATAACTTCTCAACTTTCTAGAAATAAAATACAACATATTTACCACAGTCTAATAGGTCCATATGTTTGAACATAGGTTTTCTCTCTCAATTCATTTACACCTATTACATTTAGTTTATGCAGAGGTAGCCTTGCAAGAGACTGAGCATAGTGTCTGGGGAGGGTCAGATTATATAACACAGTGAGCAAAGTTGTTTCAGAGTTGCTAGGAGACATAGTTACATATTTCCAGGAAAAAAGCAGTATCTCCAGAGCAACAAAAGGAAGGGTGGACAGTCAAGAATGCCTAAGTCCAGAATTGGGGAGAGCTAGATGCAGAGATTTGAAAAAAATGTTTAATATTTAATTTTAATTTGTGTTGCTGTTTGCTCATAGTAGATTTAAAAAATTCTTTAGGAACGCCTGCTATACACAAAAACAATGCTTCATGTGGGTGGTCTATATGGAACACAGGGAAAATATATATGTTGCAATATCTGTATCTGTACATTCAAAAATAAATAAATAAAGATAAGTCTCTATCAGTGAGTTATACTTAAACCAAACAAAGACAATGGGAGAGCTCACAACTAGGAAACCAGATAAAGACAAGACAATCTTCACCTCTGAGCAACACTCTAGTGATATGTAGAAGCCAATCAGCTCCCACTATTCAAAAAAGGAATTGATTTCAAACACATTTCCACTCATGATTCTGACCTGGCCATCACCACCGGCATCAGGAGTCATGACGACCTCTACCACCCAGTGTTTGCAATTACAATTTTCCTTTGTGTTAAACCCGCATCCAAAAAGATTACAGGTTACTTCCAAGGTGATTTCCTGTCTGTAAAAGCTATTCTACTGCAATTATAAACAGCCTTTTCAAATCATTTTCCAAGGGACATAATTCATTTCGCATTACTCCTTTTCTTTTTCCCTGTGTGGGTGCACTAAAGAAGATGCAGAGCAAATGCTAGTCTACACAACTGTTATAGGATAGGTATGGGACATGAATGCCAACCCAAACATCATAGTTCTTTCTGTTACAATCCGGGCTCTTCAGATTTCTAGGAAATGAGCATTTCCAATTACAGTTAATATAGAAACCACTTGATTCTCTACTCCCATTTGAACTTTGGATTAGAGACATCACTTTGCATTTACAAGTACCTTGATAAGCATTTCTACTCATTCATTTTTTTTTGTCTTTATACTTATTTCTTTGGCTGAGTTCCTCTAAAATTTAGTTGCTTGTCTGGGGAGAAATTTGATACCTTTTCAAGCCTCGCATTGTTTTATTTAAATGACACATTATTCACAAAGCCTACAAGGCAGGGCGTCCCTAGTGGTACAATGGGTTGAGTGCAGCACTGTGAAGTTTTCCCCAGCCTCTGCAGCAAGAGTTCCATCCCCACTGGCCGGCAAGACTTCCACATGGTGCTGCAGACCTCTCCCGGTGCTCCCGCTGTTCCCCTCAGCAGTGTATTTCTGTCAGTCTGCCTGCTCTGCTCTCTGCTCTGTCTCTGGTGAATCATCTCACCCTCCCGCACCTCTGGCCTATACCCCAGCTCTTGTATAAAAATAAATAAATCTTAAAAAAGTCTACAAGGTAATGATAAATCAATACTCTTTCAGCCACTATGGACACAGTTGTATTCTGAGGATACTGAAGGTATTATTCATCTCTTAAAATAAAAATAACAGTCAAATCAGCTTATTTGGAAAGTCATAGAAAGGACACAATTATAATCTGAGTTATTGTATCTATCAATAAAGTTTTCTTAATAGGGATTTGTAATTAGGTATCAAATGTATCATTAATTCCATAGCATTGCAAAAACAAGCAAGTATACTTTTGAATGAGAATACATGTGAAGAATCTCATGTGGAAAAAAATGCATTTAAAACTGCAATATTTTAATAAATCCACTAGACCTCTCCATGGAAATATAAAAGATAATTATTCGGGTTTTATATAGACAAGAAGTTTCCACAAGGACACAGCAAAGAATCCACACCCAGCAACCTTCACATTACACCAGCTTATACCAACATCAAACTTATTTGCTGGCTTCAGAAGGCATGTTCCAGGAGCCATTTCTGTGCACTAAACTTCTGGCCTTCTCTTTCATCAGGTCTCAGGAATAAAAAATAAAATAGCCTGGGTGGTGGGTCATCGTATTATACACCTATCACAAGGAGACCTCTGCTTAAAATAATGAGAGCCAAAGGACTCTGAATCATTCTGATTTCCAGTGTATTTCCTAGAAATGAAGTTGCATTTAATATTCCTATGCAGAATAAAATAAACCAAAAGACAAAATGCAAGCATTCTTACACACACACACACACACACACACACACTGTAGCATACAGGCTTAAAATTTTACATCCATCTTTTTATTGAAGCTAAGGCACACAAAAGTAGCCTTAGAAGGTGTCATTATAATTCAGCCAAGTTACTAGCTACTATTCAGTATTAATTATGCATAAAAACCAGAGTGTTATTTATGGCTACTCAGGGATAGATGTATTTATGCTGTACAGTCAGGATCTCCCTATAGGTGGCTACTTCATCAGTGCTCATTGAATTTCAATGGCACTCTCCAGATTTATTTCAGGTGGGGGCCTCTGAACCCAAGGGCCACCTTGATTGAAATGGTCTCAATGGTCGCTTGTCTCGTCCCCTGAGAAGCAGCTGGTTTTGAGCTTGATTAGACTCTGATTGATGTGTGCACCTTAAATCAGCTCCCAGGAAGTCCATGAAGAATGAAATGTCACAGAACTGCATGAGCTCAGATAAATACATACAATGGAATCAGCTGAGATGAAGAATCATCTCAGAGGGATGGCACAAGCAGATGTTGGATCAGATCATTCTCCTGCTAGGCTTCTAATATGCCATTGGAACAGCATTTACGTAAAATTAGAGACTGATTCAGAGGTTAGCAGCATTTGGTATGGTGAACCCTGAATGATCATAAGCATAGCAATGTCTGGAAATCCACAACTCCCAGCAAAGGCTGCAGTGCTCATGTCTTTTTGTTTGTTTGTTTTCCTAGAAAGAATAAAATTTTTAGAGGGTTCCTACTTACTGAGTAGTGACTTCATGACAGGCATTGCCACTGAATTCTCACAAGGACAGGGAAAACAAACAGGGGTTATCACTACCATATTGCTATTAGGGAAATACAATGAAATAATTTGTCCAAGGTCACATAACTAGCAAGTAGCACAGCGCTGAATTAAATACAGGTGAATCTTCTCTGAAACGTGTGCTATTACCTGCTCATTTGTATACTCCCTCCCTGCTTATCCTGTATGCTAGTCCTCTCTTTCTTCTTTCATTCTCCTATTCTGATAGGGTTCTTTCTCCATTTTTTCTCTCCTTTAGACCTAATGCTTATTTCCTCCACCCCCAACTCCCATTAAGTTTTCTCCTTGAACCAGAGGTCTCAAAAAATAGCTAGGTTAGGTGTTTATTATAGTGATAATACATTTGAACAAAAGATACAATCCCTTTTTGCAATGAGTAGTTTGGCTGCTAAATTATATGTTTTCCCTTTAGAATATGAAATGCCCACACCCTGTATCTCAGAGCATCGTAAAGGAACAGAGCACGAGAGAGGAGCCACACTTGCCTACTGATTTATAATACAGGTTTTACACCAGGTTCTGCAATACATAAAAAATACTATCTCTGAGCAAATTTTGAATACCTTTGGTATTTAGCAGCCCATGAAGAAAATCTAGAAGATCTGACCAAATCTGACAGATTTAACCCACAAAGTGCTATTTATCAGGATCTACTAGTAACTTTATTGTCAACCTATTAGTACAGGTGCATGAGGAAGAGAAGGGTTTTCTAGACTATTGTCCAATGCAATTTACCCATCCACTAGCAGATAAGCAGGGAATCATGTGTTGTGGGAATTGTGATCGACAACTTTCTTATCAAAATGGAATATGATTAAGAACATGGCACAGAACACCAACATTTTATGGACTATATCAGCTTACTCACATTCATCAGACTGACCAGAGCTGTGCTGCCCATTCACACACACTACAACTTGGCACTCTGCCTTGCCCTCCAATCATCTTAAATGGCACAGCAAGGGCGGAGGATGCACCAGCTCTAGTCACATGCCTGATTTATCCCATGATCCACCGCAATGACTGAGGAGGCATGTTTAGGTCAATATGTAGCCTTGTTAACAAAAAATAATTACCCCATCAGGTATCCAAAGCCCAATATCACAGGTGATATGGACAGTGCAGGGCCCCTGAGAGTAACAGAATTTCTGGTACCTGTCCACATTGAAACAGACGTAATTAGAGAACTTCCTTCCATCAGTGGTGTCAGAAAATTATATTTGGCAGTGTTTTTTCTTTCCCTAAAAGGACAAAATAGAGTAATGCCTCTTGAATTGAAAGTTTAATGTTTTAGATAAACCGGAGTATTAATTAAATTACATTTTGAAATTAAAAATAATCTGCTCATAAGCATTTTAAATGCAGCAATATATATTTTTAAATGTATGCATACATACAAGAGCTGGAATGCAAGCAGGAGGTACAAGGGATGGGGTTCCCAGGATTCACCAGAGACAGAGTGGGGAGCAGAACGGGCAGATTGACTGAAATATACTGCTGAGGGGAGCAGCAGGCAACAGAGGAGAGGGCTGTTGTGCCATGTGGGTCAGCTCCCTGGCCTGGGATTGAATTCATGCTGCAGTGCTGATGGATAGGTTCATAGTACTGACACTTAACACCTTGCACCACCAGTGAGGTCTGGCAACATATTTATGGACAGGGCATAATTTAGTCTATCTATATGTACTTGATGGTCTATGAGTCACAAAATTTTTACAATGACTCTGTAGCTCCCAGGAGTCACAAAATATTGAGTACTGTTTATTTAGTGGTCATTTCACCAAACTTCTTAAAGGAGTAGGATTGTATGCCCAGGTTGGCCAGTAGGAGATTGTATGATCCTGAAGTATTTTTTCTTACTGGCCTGTTGTGATAAGATGCAACATAGGTGATGACCTATGTAACTATGGAATAGTGTGATGTATGCCAATGAAAAATTTGAAAGAATAAAATATGTGCTTTCATTCTGTAGAGAATATATTTCCATTGAACCTTATACGTGTTTTGTATGTTTCAAGGATTGCACATTCCTCCATGTCTTTGTGCCAAACTCTCAAGAATGCAGTGCAGTATCTTATATATTAGCTGATATTTGTTGAGTAACAACTCCCAAAGAAAAAAAGCAGGGCTTCATGTAAGCTAATGCCTATAGGGACTCTCAGAGCTACCAAGGAAATTAAGAGATTGTCTCAAAAAATGAAACAGTAGAAACAGGAGCTGCAAAGAGAATTACACCTGTTTTTAAAATGTGAACCCTAAGCACACATCATCTGATGTAGTGACTAAGAAAATTAACCTTGGAGTTAGAGATATCTGATTCTAAACACTGGCTCTACCGGTTAACCAGCTGTGTGAGCTTGGGCGAGTTACTTAACCTCTCTGAGCCTGTGTCTTTGGCTCTGTCTTTGAGATGTAAATAGTTCTTGTCTCTGAAAGCTGCTTCGAGAATGAAAGGTATTATATATTAATGTTAAACAGACTGGCTGGCAAATATAAATCCTTAAATGTCACTGTTTTATTTCTGTTGTTGATATTTCTGGCCCTCTTCCATTTCAATGTTACACAATCCAGATCAAGTTTTCTCCTGATTCTTAGCTTGAAAATGAAAACAAATTTAACCTCTGTTTAAATCCTAATTTAAGTGGTTGAAAAAAATTTTGAGAGGTAGTTAGAATTCCATGTGACAAACTTTAGCATACTCTGATGTAGTTAGAAGCTAAAGTACAATATTAGCTAAAATCAACTCAGGCAGCTTATTTGCATGTGGAATTTATTGGATTAATTTCTGCAACAATGTAAATAGTGACCCTCTTCCTTTAACTTTCATGTCTCTGAAATTCAAAAGAGGGCATTTCCAAATGCACAGAAGTAGATCAAAGTGTTTATCCAATGCTCAAGAATGAGAATGACAAATCTATCCATAGCTTATAACTGCTCTTGAACATCAGTGAATATTTGAAGGAGAAATAAAGTAAATGGTACATCCTCTTCAACCCAGACTCTCATTCTTGGCCACCCCCAAGTGAATTGCCTTTGGTCTTTCAAAAAAATATGTACATGCCTTAGCTCATCTTTGTCTTTTTCATAGCAGCTTATCTCCCTTTCAGTAGAGGTGCAATTTCAGTAATGGTGTGGAAGTGGCAATAGTGGTAGTGGTGTTAATAGTTAAGAATTCACATTGATTGGCTACTGTGTGTCATCCTGTCTTTTGAGACTTGCTCAGATAATCTTCACCACAGCGTCATGAGATTTAGTTTATCACAACCAAGAATATAAGTCCAACCAATCTATAGAGTATGAACTGATCAAGTAGTTCCAAATTTTGTATAGAGGACTATGGACATCACATATGTTTTATCTACAGTACAAGAAAATAACACAGACAAAGTATTTCTGCATTTTATCTATGTTAAGATTGACTTTATGGTGGCTCTTTGCCTTGGCTATTGTGAATAATGTGGCTATGGACATAGGAGTGCTGAAAACTTTTTATGTTAGTTTCACTTTCTTTAGGTAAATACCAAGCAGTGGTATTGCTAGATCATATAGTATTTTCATTTTTTTAGAGAAAACACCACATAGTTTTCCATGTAAATTTTATAGTTATATAAATGATTGGCAAATCAATACAATTTAAGAAAAAAAGGAGGTGATTGGCTAATCAAATGTGCTACTCGAAAATAATTAGAGCTATAGTACCCTATGTGAAAGGTGTTGTGGTGTTGAGTACTTTGAATGTGGGTAGGTTACATTGAGATGTGCTCCAAGTATGAAATACGGGATTTTGAAGATCTAGTATAAAAATAATGTAAATAAATAATATATTTTTTTTCATTAATAGTCTAAAGCTATTGATTATATATTAAAGTTTACAGATAGGAGCCTCCCTGGTGCCACAAGGGGTTAAGTCTCAGACTTGTCAAACTATTGGTACCCACTACAGAACAAGTTTGATCCCTAGCCAGGGAGCTACCCTCATGGCCCAGCAGACCTCTCCTGTCCCACCTGCTACTCAATAGTGTATTTCAGTAGATCCTCTTGTTCTGCTCCCCATACTGTCTCTGGTAATCCTCTCAACCACCACAACACACACACCTCTGGCCTACACCCCAGGTCTTGTATGCATAAATAAATAAATATTTTTTAAAAAAGTTTACATAATGAAGGCCCCTATTATAATTAAAAGAGGCTGACTTTATTTCTCTTATTTAACATCTCTAAAATTAGTAAGCTTCTTTCAATCAATGGTGTTATAAAATTATAAATAACAGCAATTTTCTTTTCCTAGAAGTACAAAAATAATAACGTATCTTGAATTAACAGCATCTTATTTTAGACAAAATACAAAATTAATTTAGTAACATTTTGAAATTTTAAAAATATAACATGTTCATAAGCATTTAAGAAGCAGCAATATATTTATTTGCAGGATGTAACTTAGACTGTCTATAAATACATATTTGGTGGTATATGAGTCACAAAACTTTTGCAGTAACTCTATAGCTCCCAGGGTTCAAGAAATATTGAGAACTTATCTACTGGTTATTTTACCAGACCTCTTTAAGTATCTGATGCCCAAATTGGCCAGTAGTAGATTGTGTGGCCATTAAATGGACACTTCCATATTTGTGTTCATTTTGTCCCAAGAATATTTATAAAGGTTATTCATAAACCTGTAATTCCACAGTCTTTTGTTCTTAAAATTTTGTGTGAAGGAAGGTGTACAGGTATCACGTGTATGAATGGAGAGAAGCAAAATCACCTTCCAGAAAACCCAGAGGTCATCACGGCCCAATATTTTTGTCAAGCAAACTAGTAAAGAGGATGTAGTCTTGATGATTTTAATTAAAAAATGAAACTCTCTCAATAGATTCACAAGACCACTGCTAATCTGACACCTGGACGCAGAGAAAATATTTCAAATTAAACTGTTTTTTTTTAAATATATATTAAACATAGAACTACACACAAAAGCAAAATTGTAAATAATTCCTATTTTCTAATAGCCCTTGTGGATGGATTATTTTAATGAAATTATAATCTTCAAGGAAGTATTTCATAGAAAACAGTTAAGGAGCAGTAATTGTATAATTTCCTAATGGAAAATAAAAGGATTAATTCCTTTAGGGAACCAGGGAGAACTCGACTGTGCTAACCACCTATTTCTACACATGAACACATACATTACAAACATATTTTACCCCTTTAATTCAATAGGTACTCATCTCAGAGTCCAAGTCCTAAAAAGTAACAACACCTCTAAACTTCAGGTAAGTAGGAGGAGCTGAAATGAATTATTTGGAAGAAGCCCAGCTGAAACTGCCAAAGTCCCAGAATACTATATGGTGGTCTTTAAACACAGAAACTTAGAGCTATCAGTTCCTGGTGGTGAGTGTAATGCCTCGTAAGATAAAGGAAATTATGGAAACCTAGTATTTAAAATTTCAGAATCTGCCAGCTTCAGATCCAAATTCGGGCTCTACCTGTTACTAAATGCATTTCTTCGGAAGTTACTTAACCTCTCTAATAAACTTGTAAAATCTGATAACTTTAGGGTTTATCACACAATGTTGTTGGGAAGATCAAATCAGGCAGTGCACAGCAACACAACCCCAGTGTGCTGAACTCAGAGGGCCCTCATGTTCACAGTCATTCATGTAACCCTCCAGGAATTCAGGTGGCAAGTGCTTGAAGATCTCAAAGTGTTTCCAGGTGACCACCAACTTAGGGGACACAATGATGATGAGCAAAACATAGCTTGAAATGTGGTGACTCTAGGGTCAGCCCTTGCACTTTTAAATAGAAAGGCAGCAAACATGGAATTGAGTAGATAAGCTTAAAGAGGACAAGTTAGACAATGGGCAATCTCAATATGGAACTGAATACCTCCTTCTTTATTTTCAAAGAATCTTGGAAAAACAGATATTTGTCTTCAGAAGATACAAGTATCTTCAGATACTTGAAATTTTCAACACTCAACAAATAACACTCAAATCTTCATTCAAATGAAAATTGTTCTGCTCTTTAAACTGAAAAACCCATTTTCCTCCAAATCCACAATTTGTGAATCTTTACATATCAAACCCCAAGTTCCCCAGTAAAGGAGTAAAAAAATAAACTTAACTTTTAAATGAGTTAAAACATGCCATACACTTATACTGAGGTCTTATTCTTAACTTTCAGCATTTAAAAGAACAGTGGGTCCATAACAAGGCTGTATTCACTAAATCAGATATCAAGGTTATTTGCTTTTACTGAAATTATATTACTACAGTGTAAGAATAAAAAATAAAACACATTGTGTTTATTAACATGATGTTGGACACAAAAGTACTATTTGATAATAGAACAGTTGAAGTATGCTTCCATTGCCAAATAAAAGCTGTTCATCCAATAAACTAACCCAGTTAAATCATGGGACCTACTGCTGGGAAAATAATACAAAATGTTGTATAAAAGGTTTCAGAACTTTAATTTTAAAAAGTTTTCAGACTGCTTTTTATACAGTGTGCTGTGTCAATTTAATTTATAACATAGTAGTGTTATTATAATTGACTTGTTAATGATCTGAAATATTTAGTTTAAAAATAAGGAGAATAGTTATATATTGCAACTGAGAGGAGTTAAAAAAGTTGGTGTTTTCTTACAGCCCTATTGACTTTGTGGTCAGACAAGAACAATGCAGTTCAAAGCAGTTAAAAACTGCTATTTTAAATATGATTCAAAATAACTTTACAAGGTGGTATTAAAAAATACTACTCTGGGCCTCCCCAGGTGGCGCAGGCGGTTGAGCGCCAAGCTGTGAAGCTGTCCACAGCCTCTGCAGCACCAGTTCAATTCCGGCCAGCGAGGGTCCCACATGCTGCAGCAACCTCTCCTGCTGCGTCTATTGCTCCCCTCAGCAGTGTATTCTGTCAGTCTGCCTAGTCTGCTCTCCACTCTGACTCTGGAGAATTCTCTCATCCTCCTGCGCTTCTGACTGTGCCCAGTGCTTGTATAAATAAATAAATAAATCTTAAAAAAAATAATAAAAGAAACCCTAATCTATTGTTTCAATCCTATATCCACAGATGTATCCCTGAACTGTAATCCAGGAATATGTAGTGAATGGCATCCACATCTAATTACTTTGTCAAATCAGAAATCTGGATATCACTTTGCACTAGTTTTTCCTTCTCATTTATAATGTCACATTAATCCAATGATTACATTAATCATCACCATTTCTTGATTTTCCCTCCCAAATAGCAGTCACACTCCCAGTGCATTTGCTATACCAGTGCCAAAGCTGATGCCACACCATCCTAGTTTTAGTCATGTAAAGGCCAACAAACTGGTCTCTGAACATCTGGGCTTGTTCAGTGTTCAAATCATTTACCACACAGCAATCAGAGTGGGTTCTGAAAAATGCAAAAGTAATTCAATGATTGCCTCTCCTCACCTTGACTCCCAGCCCTAACCTGGATGTTCACTAGCACCCATCAAATGCCCAGAGATTTCAAATGACTTTCCAACTTGCTTATACATTGTCCAATATCTTATAATTCTCCACCACCTTATAAGTTCAATTAATGTATTTTTTGTTTAATGACTATCTTCTAGTTCTATAAATGCTAAGCCAGATCATCTGATTTCAAATATTATCTGGAATGTTTACAAGTTTTATACACTTAGGATCTGCTTAGTATCCCCAAAATTCAGATTTTTTTGAGAACTTTTTTTTTAAATATATAAGTGATTGCTATCGTTAAATAACATGGTGTTGGAAAAATTCTTAGATGCATGTCACATGCCAAATGATGAGTAAGCATTAGCTATTGTTTATTAGACTGTTAGTGTATGGAGGAAAGTTTATCTTTTGTTTACATCAGTGAACATATAAGTCAAACAGTTTATTACTCGACAGCTCTACTCATAATTAGTCATCAGAAAGGTTCAGTTGCCAAAAAAAGAACTCACATTAACTAGTTTAAGCAGAAATGAAGTGTTACAGGTGTTAATGGCTTGCAGAAATGTGGAAGAAATAAACTAGTTTATGCCTAAACAATTACTCCTAAAGACAGAAAACAGAATCTGGAGTCTAAGGAAGTTTCTGAATCTTAATAATCAGGATGCCAATTGTAAATTGGGAAGTTCCTGCCATTGCTGCTAACTCCTGAACTACAAATTGGAAAGGACTGACATTGGGAAAATTCCATGATCATAAAACAGCTTTAGCCAGGGAGGCTGCCACCATCCAGTAAATTAGAGTTACTGATATAGGGTCCAGAAATATGTTGTACCTACGCGCAAACTCATTGGGACTTCAAAAATATGTTCTTCAATACAGCCTTTATAAATAATAAAGAGAACAATCTGACTTCCACATTCTGCCTTTCTTATTTCTCATTTAGTTCTGAAGCAAGTTGGAAGGAGAAGAGATAATTATATAATCATTCAAAGACACCAGTAGCCTCTTTTTTCTCTTTCTCTGCCATCATTTATCCTTCAAACCTTTAATTTATGTCCTTTGTCTTTTTTATTGTCACATACCCCACTCTAATCCACCCCATACTGTTCCACCCCTAGCCCCCTAGCCATCCTTTGTATGCCTTAGGCGTGTCATTTATAAACCAAATGCACTGCCCAGGACTGCAGTGGGTGGGCAAGTTCAGGAAGCCTGTGACTCCTTACCCCTGTATCAAGGGTCATGAAGCCAGGTTTCAGTGAGGAACCATAGGACTCAATATATAGTTACATCTGTGGTTGTTATTTAGTACAATGAAATGATACAAAGAAAAACAGCAAAAGAAAAAGGTGGAAGCCAAAAGAAAGAATGAGATACAAGTTTCCCAGAGCTCTCTCTGGATTTCCATAGTGTGTGCTTAATTCTCTATAATGCATTGTGACCACAGGTGAAATACTGTCTATCAATGAGGATATTAGAATCTCAGTGTCCAGGGTTATTATTGGGAGCCAATCTCATATGCACCCTCTGACTAGCCATGTCAAGTTAACAGACTCTGAAAAAAGCAGGAGTTCAGCACAAGCCACATGGTTTATGCAATTTGTGCACGGAAATCAGTGTTAACAGTTACAGGAATAGTAGAGTTCTCCCAATCCAAGTTCCTGGGTTCCAGGGAAAGATGACAGGCAAGTCTTTGTAAGGATAGCAGACTCAGGTATCTTATGTAACATCTTCTTTACACATGAAGTTTCTGTAGTCCATAAAACACCTTACAAAACTCTTGATGGTAATTAATTAATGAGCACTTAATACCCTAGTAATGTATTAGGTATACTAGGAAAACAACAAAATTGAGAGACATTGTTTCATTGTCTAAAAGGGAAAAGTTGAGGGGGTGGAGCAACATGGCGGCGAGGAGACGCTGCTAGTAAGATCTCCCATTAAAAAAAGTTAATAGGGAGGAAAGTGGCAGGTCCCAGTGAGAACCGGGACACGGAAGATAAACGGGTGACTCCAGCAAACTGCCCGAAGAAGAAAGTGGCCATAAAAGAGGACCAGAAGGGAGGGAAGCGCAGAACCCCGCTCCCCTCCCCCGCCCACAGAGGCGGCACTCTCCGACCAGCAAAGAGGAGGAAAACAACAAACCGAAACGACCCACA
The DNA here is from genome assembly GCF_014898055.3 of Talpa occidentalis. Taxonomy (NCBI): domain Eukaryota; kingdom Metazoa; phylum Chordata; class Mammalia; order Eulipotyphla; family Talpidae; genus Talpa; species Talpa occidentalis. The sequence goes on along the minus strand of NW_023603184.1, from coordinate 9,099,869 downwards.
AGAACAAACAACGCAGCAAGCAGGACTGTGAGTGGAAAGGAACTATTGCAGCCACCACACCCCGTGAACGGGAGCTGTGGAGAACCCTGCAGGATCCGCTGCAGAGGTGAGGGAACGGCTCCGGGCGCCATTAGAGAAGAACAAAGACCCCGGGAGACCCGCACACAGCCCAGGCTGCCAGTAAGCTGGCGCAGGAAAGCGGCGCGCTTGGCGCACTTGAAAAGCAAGTGCAGACCGGGATCGCCGCTGCCCAGGTCCCCGCGCCTGAGACCTAGGCTTGCGGGGAGACGACCTAGGCTTGCGGGGAGACACGCGGAGGTCCTCACTGAGGTGAAAGTCCCTCCCTGAGTGAGCAGGAACCAGGCGCCCAGGCACGGAGCGGTGCAAAAGGCGCCATTCCCGCGCCACTGAACTGGGCTACAGCCCTCGTCCTGGAACTGAGGGCTTTGAACTGAGACCCGGGGCACGAAAATTCGGGGCGTGGGTTCTCCACGACGGTGGGGCACAAGGCAGACACAGCACCCCAAAGCTATTGAGGTGTACCCTACCATTCCCGCTCTGTTCCCTGTCCCACGGGGTGAGGGGGGGCGAAAAACAGCCCCCCAAGGACAATAGGAGACATCTCTGGCACCACCTAGCGACCAGGAAAAAAAAGTCACTAACACCCCATAGAACAGGAAATTTCTTAAGACTGCTTGAAAAGGGCAGAAGGCTTCTGCAGTGGCCAGCCGGGAAGTTATTCCACGCCAGGCCCCTTCCGACCAGCAGTCTGAGCCCACAGAGGGAGCAGGCACCCACGTCCGGGGCAGACCAGGTGCGCAGAAGAGTGTGCCTGAAACCGGAGGCGCAGGGACTGCATCCCGCTTCGCCATTTGAGAACAGGGACATTTCTTCAGTAAAAACTGCCTAAAACCAGCAGAAAGCTCCCCCAGAAGACAGAGATGGCTCCTGGAAGAGCCAGAGGGGAGCGGAGAAGTTCACCCAAGATGCCAGTCAGTCCGAGCAACACAGTGTCCCAACGCATACGACAAATTAGAAAACAGACAGTAGGGAGTAGAAGAACCACACGCAACCTAACAACTCCTCAGGAAAGAAGCACACCACAAAAAGAAAACCACTCCCCAGATTGCAACGACAGCAACTTGGAAGAACTTCTGAGCCTTCCAGAAAGAGAATTTAAAATTGCCATGATTAAAAAAGTGATAGATCAGAAGAAGGAAATTGAGTCCCTAAAGAGGGAAAACAATGGTCAGAAGAATGAAATTGAGTCCCTAAAGAGGGAAGTAAAACAAATGCAGGAGATCAAAGAATTAATGGAGGAACTAAAGAACTCCGGGAAAAGCAAGGAAAGCAGAATAGATGAAATGGAAGAACGAATAAGTTCTCTTCAAGACACAGAAATAAAAAGAACCAAAACAGAAAAGGAAAGAGAAGTACGAAGGAAAAAGAATGAAGAAAGACTTCGGGAACTATCTGACTCCATGAGGAAAGGAAATATAAGAGTTATAGGAATTCCAGAAGGAGAGGAGAGAGATGTAGGAACAGAGAAAATATTCCAGGAGATAATTGAAGAGAACTTCCCAAATGCGAAGAACGAGCTGAAAATTGATATACAAGAAGCAAGAAGAACACCAAACTTCCACGACAAAAGGAAAAACACAGCAAGACACATAATAGTAAAGCTCCCAAGAATCCAGGACAAGGAAAAAATAATGAAGCTGACAAGAGGGAAGAAACAGATAACATTCAAAGGAAAACCAATCAGGCTGACATCAGACTTCTCTGAAGAAACACTACGGGCAAGGAGAGAGTGGAGGGACATAGTCAACAGACTCCAAGAAAACAGATGCCAACCAAGAATACTCTATCCCGCAAAGCTCTCTTTCCTCCATGAAGAAAGAATATGGACCTTCCCAGACAAAGAGAAACTCCGGAATTTCATTGCGACTAAACCCCCACTCCAAAAAATACTACAAGGAATCCTAAAGCCAGAACCTCAGAGGGACGAATAACAACGAAAGAAGACCAAAAAAAAAAAAGTTATTAAAAGAATAAATAAAATCAAAGGAAAGACAAACATAATGGCAAATACAGATGCTAACATATCAATATTAACTCTAAATGTAAATGGACTAAACTCTTCAATAAAAAGACACAGAGTTGCAGCCTGGATTAAGAAACAAAACCCAACCTTTTGCTGTCTCCAGGAAACACATTTAGCTACAAAAGATAAAAATAGGCTCAAAGTCAAAGGATGGAAAACAATCCTACAAGCAAATGGGCCAAAAAAGAAAGCAGGAACAGCTATACTTATATCAGATAAAACAGACTTCAAACTCAAAAAAATAAAAAGAGACCCCAATGGTCACTACATTATGATTAAGGGGACAATACTTCAAGAAGAAATAACACTCATTAACATATACTCACCAAACGAAAGAGCACCAAAACATATCAGACAACTGTTATCCTCTCTGAAAACAGACATCAGAGAAAACACATACGTAGTGGGAGACTTCAACACACCACTATCAACAATGGATAGATCAACAAGACAAAAAATAAGTAAAGAAACTAAAGCTCTAAATAAGGACCTAGAGCATTTGGGCTTAACAGACATCTATAGAACACTAAACCCAAAAAAAACGGAGTACACATTTTTCTCAAGCGCACACGGATCATTCTCCAGGATCGATCACATACTGGGGCACAAGACAAACATCAACAGATACACCAAGACTGAAATCATACCAACCATCTTTTCTGACCACGAAGGCATCAAACTAGAAATAAATCATAAAAAGAAGGCAAGGAACTATCCTATCTCATGGAGATTAAAAGCCACACTACTGGAAGACCACTGGACTAATGAGGAGATCAAAGAAGAAATTAAAAAATTCTTTGAATTGAATGACAAGGAGGACACCAATATCCTAAATGTATGGGATGCAGCAAAAGCAGTTATAAGAGGAAAATACATAGCAATAGAAGCTCACATCAAAAAACAAGAAAGAACTCAAAGAAACAACCTAATCTCAAAGCTCAAAGATCTAGAAAAAGAACAACAAAAAAACCCCAAATCCAGTAGAAGAAAAGAAATAATAAAAACCAAAGCAGAAATAAATGAAATTGAAACTAAAAAAACAATCCAAAAGATCAATGAAACCAAGAGCTGGTTCTTTGAAAAAATAAATAAAATAGACAAACCCCTAGCCAGGCTCACAAAGGAAAAAAGGGAGAAAGCACAAATACACAGGATCATAAATGAAAGAGGAGAAATCACAACGGACACAGCAGAAATCAAAAGAATAATCAGTAACTACTATGAACAGTTATATGGAAACAAGTTCAACAATCTAGAGGAGATGGACAAATTCCTACAACTCTACAATCACCCAAAGCTAGATAAAGAAGAAATAGAACACCTAAACAGACCAATTACAAGCAGCGAAATTGAAATGGTAATCAAAAACCTCCCCAAAAACAAAAGCCCAGAACCTGATGGATTTACAAATGAATTCTACCAAACATTCAGAGACGAATTAGTGCCTATCCTTCACAAACTCTTCCAAAAAATTGAGAAGGAAGGGACAATACCAAACACGTTCTATGAAGCCAATATTACACTAATACCAAAACCGAATAAGGACACACAAAAAAGGAAAACTATAGGCCAATCTCCCTAATGAACACTGATGCAAAAATCCTCAATAAAATTTTAGCTATCAGAATCCAACAATGTATCCATAAGATAATTAACCACGACCAAGTTGGATTCATTCCAGGGGCACAAGGATGGTTTAGCATCCGAAATCAATCAACGTTATCCAACACATCAACAAAAAATATAAAAACCATATGATAATATCAATAGATGCTGAGAAAGCTTTCGACAAAGTGCAACACCCATTCATGATAAAAACCCTTGAAATTCTTGGGATACAAGGAACATACCTCAACATCATAAAGGCCATCTATGACAAGCCAACAGCCAGTATAATTCTCAATGGTGAAAAGCTGAAAGCAATTCCATTAAGATCTGGAACAAGACAAGGATGTCCACTCTCACCACTGCTTTTCAATATAATACTGGAAGTCCTAGCCAGAGCAATAAGACAAGAGAAAAACATCCAAGGAATCCAAATAGAAAAGAAGAAGTCAAACTATCACTATTTGCAGATGATATGATAATATACATAGAGAACCCAAAATCTCCACAGAAAACTAATTCAACTCATCAGTCAGTTCAGTAAAGTGGCAGGATACAAAATCAACACGCAAAAGTCAGTAGCCTTCCTATACACAAACAATAAATCTGAAGAAGAAGAAATCAAAAAAACCACCCCTTTTATTATTGAAACAAAAAAAATCAAATATTTGGGAATAAATCTAACAAAAGAGGTAAAGGACCTATACAAAGAAAACTATAAAACACTGTTAAAAGAAATAGAAGAAGACACAAAGAAATGGAAAGACATCCCTTGCTCATGGATTGGAAGAATAAACATTATTAAATTGGCCATCCTACCAAAAGCAATCTACAGATTCAATGCTATTCCAATCAAAATCTCAATGGCATTCTTCAAAGAAATAGAACAATTATTGATGAAATTCATATGGAATCACCAAAAACCCGAATAGCCAAAGCTCTCCTGAAAAAAAAAGAAGGAAATGGAGGCATCAAACTCCCAGACTTCAAACTATACTACAAAGCCATAATCATCAAAACTGCATGGTATTGGAACAAAAACAGACATACAGACCAATGGAATCGAATAGAAAATCCAGAAATAAACCCACGATTTATGGTCAACTAATCTTTGACAAAGGAGCAAAGACTATGCATTGGAGCAAAGAAAGTTTGTTCAATAAATGGTGCTGGAAAACTGGGTCGCTACATGCAAAAGAATGAAGCTTGACCACTACCTCACACCATACACAAAAATCACTCAAAATGGATTAAAGAACTAGACATAGACCTGAAACCATAAAATACATAGAAGGAAATATAGGCGAAACACTACGGGATTTGCACATCAAAGACTTCTTTACAGACACATCACCCAAAGCAGTGATAGTGAAGACAAGATAAACAGCTGGGACTACATCAAATTAAAGAGCTTCTGCACAGCAAAAGAGACAATAACAAAAAAAAAGAGAAACCCCACCCAACTGGGAGAACATTTTGCACCCAACACTAGTGATAAAGGACTGATCACAAAATCTGCAAAGAGCTGATGAGACTCAGCAACAACAAAGAAAATAATCCAGTCAAAAAATGGGCAGAAGAGCTAAAAAGAACTTCTCTGAAGAGGAAATGCAAATGGCCAACAGACATATGAAAAAATGTTCAACATCACTTGTCATCAGGGAAATGCAAATCAAAACTACCATGAGATACCATCTCACACCAGTGAGAATGGCACATATTAAAAAACTAGCCACAACAAATGTTGGCGAGGATGTGGAGAAAAAGGAACTCTTCTGCACTGTTGGTGGGAGTGCAAACTGGTCCAACCACTATGGAGAGCTGTGTGGAGATTTCTGGACCTACTAAACATAGAGCTTCCATATGATCCAGCAATTCCACTCCTAGGTATTTACCCAAAGGACACAGAAACATCAATTCCAAAGAACACCTGCACCCCTATGTTTATAGCAGCACTGTTTACAATAGCTAAGCTTTGGAAACAACCCAAATGCCCAAAAGTAGATGACTGGATCAAGAAGATGTTGTACATATATACCATGGAATATTATTCAGCATTCAAAAAAAGATAAACACATGCAATTTGCAGCAACATGGATGGCGCTGGAAGGGATCATTCAGTGAATAAGCCAAAAAAGAAAAGAAAAATACCGGATGGCTCACTCATAGCAGGAATCTAGAAAACTTAAATAAGGGACCAGGAAAATGAATATAAGAAAGTGAAAATCAAAATCAACAAAAACTATGAACCAGAGACACTTTTTGGGGGTGGGGCCGGGAGGGGAAGGATTGGGGTCAGAATGGGCATTTGCAATTATGGGAATATAAAAATAAAATTTAAGATTAAAAAAAAAAAATAAATTT